>NC_133354.1:5013500-5348500 GCF_030506205.2 Paramisgurnus dabryanus | reverse complement strand
AAAGCCCCGGGGACCTATATATTGATAAAATGTACATCTTGAATGCACTTTAAGCCACTGAGGATAAAAGTTTCCATGCATAAATGTAAATATGAAGAATTGTGCGATGTATTTGAAAAAATCCAGTCCCCGCATAAATTTGCGGCCTTTGGCTGATTATCCATTGAATCATGTGATCGCATAATCGTGATTTTCTTGAAGAGACTGATTACACATTCATTAAATACTTTCACTTTAAATCTGCTTAAATCCAAAAATATTGCTTTGTTGGCAGAATCTGTTAAATGTCACGTCCCATTTTTTATCAAAGTCCTCTAGGTGCATGGAAGAATAATTGGACAAAAGACGGCATGTGTATGAGTCGAATTTTTTAGCTTTCCTCGCTAATAATGAGTTTTTACTGCAATCCGTAATTCCGCTTTTATCCACTAGGATACCCAACTTATAAAACACCGAAGCATCCACTAATTTAAAAACAGAAAAAAACTCTTTCTGAATCTGATCGCTAACAAAAATCCTTCACAAAAACGCAATTATTTCAGCTTTTGGACATTAATAAAACCCAAATGCTTAACCTAATGTGTGCTTCAGTTTCTTATTTTTTACATCACTTACAATCTTTTTAATTGCCTTTTTCATGAACTGTTTACTATGTCTTGTACAAAGTAGTGGATTAAGAGAATGCACTTAAAGGGTTTTGCAGTCAACTACCAATTAAATTACTAAAGTGACAAATCTGACATTTTCATTGCCACACTGCAAAAAATGACGGTCTTGTTTTCAGTAAAAATATCTAAAAATTCTTAAATTAAGATGTGTTTTCTTGATGAGCAAAATGACCTAAGAAAATAAGTCTAGTTATAGACCAATTTCGTGTTTGCAAACAGAGATGAGGTTTTTTGTGGGCGGAGCCAAACTGGTTGCAGAAAGTGACTGCTCCGCAGTAGGGTTGTGAAGTGTTTTAGCATTAAACCGTGATTTTTATGGATCCGGTGTTCTGTCGAAGTCTGATTCCCCTATGTTTCCCTTTAGTGCAATGTTTCTTATAGCGTTTTAATCACGTCACGTTTATTTTTTAGATAGATAAAAAGTTTAAATGGCTTGGCTACTGATATGCATGTATGTAATGTATATGTATTGTTCTTTTTTTGCTAAATCAATTATTTTTACAGTCTGAATCGCTAAAGTACATATAAAAGCAATACTATCATGTATTATATATAATAACGTTTATTAAATATTTCATAATTTTCCTGTTTTCTATTTCTTCCTTATATTTATCTTACGTGTTTGTTCTAAAACTATTATAAAAGTATTATGTTTAAACATACATTAAAAAGGCCTGTTTATATATTAATAACACTTTACATAATGTGTGTGTGTGTCTGCTATATTGATATATTTATTAAGTATCTAAACATAATAATTTTAGAACAAACAGGAAGAAGACATAAGCTAAGATATAAGGAAATAAAAAGAAATAATAGAAAACGAAAAAATTATGAAATATTTTTAAAAAATTGTGATGCTATTGCTTTTTCAGTATAAAAAAACATTTATTCTGAATAAATAATAATTGTAACGTGATTAAAACGCTATAGAAACACATGGAGGGAACAGACTTCGACAGAACACCGGACATCTTCTCTACTTATTTTCTATTCTAATTATTAAAAGATTTCCAGATGATTTCCTTGCTCCATTCTGTCCGTTTAAGGGCTTATTGTAATCATAAACACCTACGTTTATCTTCTAATGATGTCTTCGACGATGGTATTCTATAAAAATGAAAGCCATCTTTTTTGGCATTCTTATTCTGACACTTAACAGCACAACAGGACATTTTCTAGTGAGTTATCTTGCTCTTTTCACTCGTGTCTAATTCATTTCCACTGTTTTTCTGCAACCGCATTGCGCGCGCAGCTTGCAGTGACGTAACTGTGACGTCTACTCTAAATTGGTCTATAGAAAAAAAATTTACTTTTAGAGCTTAAAACAAGCAAAAAATCTGCCAATGGAATAAGAATTTTTTTCTTGAAATAAGTTTACTTTTCTCCATAAACACTTAATTCAAGAATTTTTTTGTAAAAAAAAAACTAGCCCTAGGTCATTTTGCTCATTAAAAAATACATCTTAATTTAAGAATATTTAGATATTTTACTGAAAACAAGACAAAAATACTAAGTAAGAAAGTCATTTTTTGCAGTGCATTAAAGTAAAATCACTACACTGCAAAAAATAACTTTCTTACTTAGTATTTTTGTCTTGTTTTCAGTAAAATATCTAAAAATTCTTAAATTAAGGTGCTTTTTCTTGGAGCGCAAAATGACCTAAGAAAATAAGTTTAGTTTTTAGATATAAAATATACAATTTAAGTGAATTTGTGCTTAAAACAAGCAAAATATCTGCCAATTAATTTTTCTGGAATTTAGTGTTTAAGAAAAACATTCAAGATTTTTTTGCTTACCCCATTGGCAGATTTTTTTTGCTTGTTTTATGCACAAAATCACTTAAATTTGATATTTTTGGTCTAAAAACTAGACTTATTTTGTTGAGTTGTTTTTCTCATCAAGAAAAGGCATCTTAATTTAAGAATTTTTTGATATTTTTACTGAAAACAAGACAAAAATATTAAATATAAATATAAACAAGCAAAAAAATCTGCCAATGGGGTAATTTATTTTTTGTTAAATAAGTTTTTTATTTAATTCAAGAAAAAAATTCTCACCCCACTGGCAGATAATTTTGCTTGTTTTAATCACAGATTGACTTTAATTTGATATTTTTGTCTTTTTTCTTGAGTCATTTTGCTAATTAAAAAAATGCATCTTAATTTAAAAAAAAATAGATTTTTCGACTGAAAACAAGACAAAACTTGTAAGTAAAGAAAACTCTTCACATAAATGAACTCTACCAACAATGCAAAATAAGAAAAACATCACATACACACAGATGAGCATCATAACAGTGACGTGCAATCCACAAACAGCTTTCAGGTAAAAGAAATAATGCAGATTACCTTTGCGATCCGTTTCTGTAGCGTGAACTAAAAGTATATCACCAGATCCGGCTCTTACATCTGGACCGTCATCATTCTGTCAGAGAGATGCAGAATTATTACTGCAGCCGATCACAGCACTGCACCAATGGGTGTGTGTGCGTCTGTCTGTTTCTGAGTGTGTGTCTGTGTGTGTGTGTGTGTGTGTGTCTGTCTGTTTCTGAGTGTGTGTGTGTGTCTGTCTGTCTCCAAGTGTGTGTCTGTATGCATGCATGCGTGTCTGTCTGTGTGTATGTTTGTGTGTGTGTATATAATACATTACGTAATTCTCAGTCAATCGCTGTATTTTGATGATTTCAATCTATTAATACCTCTGCTTTGAGTGTTATTAGGCTCATAATCTCGCTGTGATCAATGAGAGACAGTTCATCAATATCCTCTATGATCTGTCCATGACTGGATTCCTTCAATCTGTGTTGCGAGAAAACATAACACAAACATCAATCAAAACATGCTCAAAAATACATCAACACAAACAGACTTTACAGTGTTTAATGAGATACCTGTCCTTAGACAACGCCTCTTTGCTATTGGATGAGGGTATGTGAGGGGCGTGGTCATGAAGCCCATCATCACATGTTAAGGTGTCCTGAGGAAGTCCAAAAATAATCAACCTCCAAAATAACAGTAACACACAAATAAAACACAAAAGCAGAGTGCGGTACTTACAGTTTGATGCGTGTTGTCACCGTTTGCCTGCGTGGATGCGTATAGGTTCACGTACTCCCCTTCTCCACATTCATCAACACTTTCACTCTACGGCAAGAGAAGAGAGACATAAACAGGGTTTATTATTCATGACACAACAACATATACTGGCAAATCAAATAATGATAGATGAAAAACACCATAACATTCAGAACACAATATAAACAAGATTCATTTAAATCTTAAGAAGCTAGGGTGGTGTATTGCTATGTAAACTGCAAAAAATGATTTTCAAGAAAAAAAATTCTTGGTATTTTTGTCTTGTTTTCAGTAAAATATCTAAAAATTCTTAAATTAAGATGCTTTTTCTTGATGAGCAAAACGACCAAAAGAAATAAGTCTACTTTTTAGACCAAAAATATAAAATGTAAGTGATTTTGTGCATAAAGCAAGCAAAATAATCTGCCAATGGGGTAAGCAAATTTTTCTAGAATTTTTCTTGAATTTAGTGTTTAAGAAAAATGTTCAAGATTTTTTGCTTACCCCATTGGCAGATTTATTTGCTTGTTTTATGCACAAAATCACTTAAATTTGATATTTTTGGTCTAAAAACTATACTTATTTTCCTAGGTCATTTTGTTTATCAACAAAATATATCTTAAGATATTTTTACTGAAAACAAGACAAAAATACTAAGTAAGAAAGTCATTTTTTGCAGTTTAGTGCTAATCTGTGATTAGTGTTATTTTTGATTAACATAAAAAATAAAGTCTCTATTTTTCAGATCAAACTAATTAAAATATATTCTTTTAGTAGATGTTTTATTTAGATTTCTTATTTAAAAATACTTTCTTTACATTTTATTATTTTTTATAAACTCAGGAACTCCTGCAATTCCCTCGCGAACCACCAGGGGTTTGCGATCTCCCGTTTGGAAAACCCTGGCATACAACAGTAATATCTCCTCAAACCTGCATGATTTTAGTCATGTATTTAGTAAAAATGTTGTGAAAGTATTTAAATATTAATTAAATCCTAAAAGTAAACAGCAGAAAAGCTTACAAACACACAAATGTTTACTCAAAAATGCTACAGTATATGAAAACAACAATCAGTTCTGTAAGTGTACCACTAGATGGCGCTGCCGCACACATTTCTATTCAATACTTGCATAGCTCCTTAAATTACTAAAAGATTCTTTCCTACTGTAAGTCAGGATGTAAACATACTGTCAAAGTGAAAATTACTGGAAAATAACTAAAAATAACTGTGTGTGTGGTTTTTTTTAAAGAATCTACTTGCAAAAGTCAACACAAAGTGGACAGTGTGCATGTTGTCAAGTTTGTTTTTACCGCCGAGGTAAGAAGAGAGTCAGAGAGAGACGACTCGGAAGGAAGACAGACGGCCAGAGAAACCAGAGAACTGGTCAAGGACCCGTTAGAGACACCACCACCATCAAGAGCTCTGCTGGCATTGGTCAAGCCAACCAGGTCAGAACTCTGTGATTGGTCGAAACAGAAGAAAAGAAAGAAACAGGACAGAAAAGATGGAATCAGTCTGATGAAAGATTGAAAGAAGAGTGAAATGAGTACTATTCGGTTTAAAATGACATGACTGTGTGTGTACTTAACTAAGCACCTACAATAAAGAGAAAAACTCATCATCATATCCTACAACAAAGCTGTGTGTGTGTGTGTAGATGGAGATGGGGGTTTAAACTTCCGGATGTTTCTTAAGAGGGATTACAAGACCTGCACGGACTTGCCCTAAACACCAGTAACTACATTACACATCAGTCCATGAACACACACATACACACACAGACAGCTTGACAAACATGGCCCAACATGTTTTCCTAAGAGAAGGGAAAAAGCATCCCCCATTCTATTCCATCTGTGACATTCCGAAATATACGCATTCCACAGGGACTGAGGAAAAAACATCCATACGGAACCTCTCTCTCTCTCTCTCTCTCTCTCACACACACACACACACACACACACACACACACACACACACACACACACACACACACACACACACACACACACACACACACACACACTTTCCTCAGGCAAACACACACACACATCATATTTCTTCTGATGTGACCTCAGAGGTCAAAAGTCAATAGCACGAAACATTCCACAATAATTCCCAGATGCCGTTACCACGACAAACGGACACTCGCTAAAATTCATCACCACGGTAACCACAAATGACATTTGGAATAATGGCTTCCTGATCCCAGGCCTTGTTAAGACATATTTAATAAATCCTAACTAAAGTCAACATGACCTCATGTCACCGGTCGTACTGTAAAGGATTGTACATTATTTAAATGAAAAACAATCATAATCTTTAATCAAAATAATTATGACTCGCTATGACTTAAACTTTCCCCTGTGGATGACATCACCAAACCATCGAATCAATTTCCGATGGATAAAACCTGAACCCACATGACTATATTTCTTCTTAATTATCCCGTTTCATGACATTTCCATGTTAAAGGATTAGTCAATCATCTTAAGAAAATCCAGATAATTTACTCACCACCATGTCATCCAAAATGTTGATCTCTTTTTTTTGTTCAGTCGAGAAGAAATTATGTTTTTTAAGGAAACATTCCAGGATTTTTCTCATTTTAATGAACTTTAATGGACCCCAACACATAACAGTTTAAAAGCAGGACTGTTTTTAAAAAGGACTCTAAATGATCTCAAACGAGGCATAAGGGTCTTGTCTTGAGAAACGATTGTCGTTTTTGACAAGAAAAATTAAAAATATGCACTTTTAAACTACAACTTCTAGTCTTCCTCTGGTCGTGTGACATGCCAGCGTGACCTCACGCAATACATCATCATGTCAAAAGGTCACGGATGATGTATCGAAACTCTGGCCCATTGTTTACAAGTGTGGAGAAAGAGGACCGTTCCGACGTTGTTGTATGTCGAATGATAGTAATTAATGTCTTTGTGTCAGTTTATTGTTTAAAATGGTCCGCAAACGTGCATTTCATATATGTTACACGTGACCTTTTGACGTTATTACGCAATTACGTGAGGTCACACGACCGGAGGAAGACGAGAAGTTGTAGTTTAAAAGTGCATATTTTTTTTCTTGTCAAAAATGAGAATCGTTTCGCTAGATAAGACCCCGCCTCGTTTGAGATCGTTTAGAGTCCTTTGAAACCGCAATTTTAAACTGCATTAAAACCGTTATGTGTTGGGGTCCATTAAAGTACATTACAATTAGAAAAATCCTGGAATGTTTTCCTCAAAAAACATAATTTCTTCTCGACTGAACAAAGAAAGACATCAACATTTTGGATGACATGGTGGTGAGTAAATTATCTGGATATTTTTTTCAGAAAATGGACTAATCCTTTAAGATGAGTTTTAATCCTTGTATAACTTCACAAAGCAGTGCATCGTAAAATGTAGTATATCCAAAATTCGGCATCTACAGCTTTATTTTATGAAGGTATAAATTCTCATCTGGATAATTTTTTAAACGCTTGTAGCTGGTTTATAATTTAACATGATCAACAGACTCGCTCACACTAGGTTTGTAACATGAACACCTTAATGATCAATAAACCAGATACAATATGGGTAGATATTTGTAAAATCATACCAGTACTGATTTAAGATCAGTTTCTACTCATGTAAATAAAAGTGATGGCTACCATCAGCACAGACCCAAAACCAGGTTTTTACTTTAAATGTTGTTTTAATGCTGCATTAAGATTAAACCGTCAAGCCATGAACCTTAAATCCAGATCAACTTATAAATGAAGATTAAATGAGCTTTAGATTTAAACATCAGCTCTGGTCCCAATAAATCCCATCGGATGTACAAACTCCCGAAATAATCTTTAAGTATCATTTTAAATCATATGACTATTGAAACCACAGAGTTAGTCACATGCAAACAATTGCCCCTGATTGGTTGACACTCACCACAGGTGTGGTCAAAGAGGTGTGGCCACTGAGGAAAGAATTAGAAACTGATAGGCTGAGACCAAGAGCAGGCTCCGCCTCCTCCTGAAGGCCAACAGGAAGGGGAAGGGGAGAAAAAGAAGCTGATGATGATGATGATAAAGAAGAAGGAGAGGTGTGGGAAGCCTGGAGCGAAAGAGAAACATGGAGCAGGAGGAAAAGAGAAAGAAAAGGTCAGAAAAAACTGAGATAAAGTTAAAGACCAAAGAAGTTTTAGAGCAAGAGTTAAAAGACAAAATATAAGTAAAAGAGGGAAAAGTTAATTAAAAGACATTAAATGCATTTCACTTCCATACCGTGACATTTACAATTGCCAGTGGGAAACATTGTCAAGCCAAACTTGACTTTATCCTTCTGCATTACACGGGTACCCATTGACTTCCATTGTATCTGTTTATCCCACTATGGAAGTTACCATGAGTACTGCCAATTGTGTGCTTACTTTAATTTACCAAAATATCCTCTCATACTCCTGAGGGTGAGTAAATGATGATATTTAGCCTGTAAAAATGTCTTGTTTTCAGTACAAATATCTAAAAATTCTTAAATCAAGATATAAAGAAGAAAATAATGTTCTTATCCCTTTAGCAGATGTTTTAGCTTATTTTAAGCAAAAAAATTACTTAAATTTAAAACTAGACTTATTTTTATAATTTTTGCTCATCAAGAGAATGAGAAAACAAGACAAACATACTAAGAAAGTCATTTTGTTGGATACCTTTTTATGTTGAACTATCCCTTTAAAGATCCCTGCTGAATCAATAAGACCTCCAGGGTTCAAAATAAACACAATTTTTAACAAATAAAAAAGGCAAGAGGTGTTTAGGTCTCATATATGACGCTTAGGGTGACATGATGACTTATGCTGTTTGTGACTAATATGCAAAATATACATAAAATTTTTTTTAGGGGTGTAAATCGGATAGTTAATTCTGATGCAATACAATATCAATTTTCTCCGCCAGCGATGCGATATTTGCAGATACATCAACCACTTCTTAAGTGCAATTACGATTCGATTATTTATCAATATTTTTATTAATCAAAGGGGTGGGGCGTTATGATGAAAATTAAAATATTTTTATTAAAAACACTCAAAAGTTAATTTTGAAGAAACTATGACAGAAAGTTAACACATACTAGATTATTAATGAATTAAATGTTTTTAACAAATATCCCTTTAACGGGAATCGCGTCGTGATGAAGTGAAACTAAAGGGTAAATAAACACAAACTGAAGCAGATGTTGTAGAACATCTGGCGAACGATGATAGATAGCGCAAAAATTGTAAAAACTGATTATTTCCCACTATAAATGACATTATCTTAAATGAGTGTAACTACTGTAGCATGTAAATAATGCACATAAATAACGTGAGCAAGAGCGCTCAACAATTTTATCGAATCAACAGGCACGTGAAACCTAGCTAGCAGGTTGCTCAAACAACAAAATCACCAGCTAACTTACTTTAATTTGCAAGAACTATAGACTAATACAATAACAGGCTTAAATAAAGCCAAAACATAACTCATGGACACGCGTTTTATCAACTGGCTATCCTCCAGACAGTGATGGACCACGATTTCTCTCATTTTGGCCGTGTTGTGCACACTCGCGGTGTGAAGCGCATCCGCGCTATTCTCCGAGATGTTTTATTAACTGGGTAGTTATCCTCTAGACAGTGACGGACCACGTCTTTCCCTCATTTCAGCCATGTGGCGCACGTCCCCGCTATTCTCTGAGATGCACTTGACGGCCTTTTGCGCAGCTTTTTTTATTTTTTTTGGACAACCTAGTTAAGGCGGTAGGGTTTCCCAGCTTAGGCGGGCCGCCCAAACTGCAAAGTGCTGCGGGAAACCCGTCTAATTATATTTTAAACAAAGAGGTATACTTTGCCTCAGGTCATTTGAAATGCATACAACTAAACAAATACATAAGGATTATTTCTTTGTGTTCGGACTTCAGACAAATGCGAGCGCATGCACATGCGAGAGAGAGAGGATTTATAACACAAAACGAAATGACAAACTAAATGCGACACACTAATCGAATTACCTCAATTATCTTGCACAATCGAAATGTGCAAAAATCGAAATTGTAAAACGAATAATTGCACAGCCCTAGACACACGCTCGTCTTCTGTCTCTTTCGCTGTGTTTTTGCTGCTACAACCGCTTCGTTCCTGAATCGCATTCACTTGCTGACACTTGCAGATGAAATTAAACATAAGCGTAGATGGACGTTATGTCAAGGATGAGAACGAGGGAGTGTCAAAATAGCAGTACCTCATATCGATATTTTAGGTGTGGCATCGATTCGCTAGAAATATAATCATTGTTAGGGTTGCATAACGATTAACCGTGATTAATCGTTTGCAGAATAAAGGTTTTTGTTTACGTCATATATGTGTGTGTACTGTGTATAATAATTATGTATAAATAAATATACACACATGCATGTATAATTGTAAGAAAAAAATATTTATAGATTAAATATTTGTATATAATATAAATTATTTATAAATATAAAATGTAAATACGCCCTTAAATATCTACATGTATGTGTATTTATTTATGCATAATTATTATACACAGTACACACACATATATGATGTAAACAAAAACTTTTATTCTGCAAACGATTAATCGCGATTAATCGTTATGCAGCCCTTATCAATGTATTGATCTATATCAAAGTATCGTTACACCCCTACTAAATTATCTCAACTCATTGCCATTGGCAGGTGTGGCAAATATTTTGGACCCTAAAAACCAGAGAGATTTAGTCAATTCTGACACCATGTTGCCTTTAAAGGAGACATATCATGAAAATCATGACATCTTTAAGTGCTATAATTGGGTCCACAGTGCTTCTATCAACGTAGAAAATGTGAATTTTGGTAAATCATTCTTTGCAAGCATGTGAAAAAATAGCTCATTGAAATTTGGCTCCCCTTGTGATGTCAGAAGGGGATATTACCACCCCTTAATCTACACTATCCAATAACGACACTGCCATTAAGTGCAAATTTCAGCTCATTTGCATTTTAAAGGACACACCCAAAAACTGCACATTTTTGCTCACACCTACAAAGTGTCAATTTTAACACGTTATGATAAATTATCTTTGGGGTATTTTAAGCTTAAACTTCGCATATGTACTCTGGGGACACCAAAGAGTTATTTGACATCTTAAAAAAGTCTTGTGAAATGTCCCCTTTAAGAATAAAAAGAAAAGTTTATGGAGAAGAAAAGTACTGTATGATCTGAAATGTCTATTGTTATGCTTGGAGGTTCACATGCTATTTAAATTTAAACCAGCAAAGAAAAAAGACGAGAGAAAAAGAGAGAGAGCATGGCGTTGGTTTTCTTGTTGTGGCACAAATTCCCATCAGCATGAATGCAATCCTGCAACTTTAGTCTGTAACTGTTTTACTAAAGCCCCGGTTAATCCATGTTTTCCACTTGACCATTCACTGACCCTGGCGTGGTCATGCTGGCCTCCTTTAAAGCACCATCACTTTTACCGACCCGCTCTATGCTCAATGACCGATTACATGCATGTGATGCACCGCGTGCACGTGGACGCCAACTCACCAGCTGTCTCTGTTTGGGCGGCAGGGCGGGCGGTGGCACGGGCTCGTGAACAGAATCCGAACTGCTGTAAGAATCATTTGAGCCGTAAACCTCCTGAAATCGCTTATTCCTCCGCTGCTCGTAAATACTCTCGTTCTGAGGCATCTGATAAAACACAGACGGCTGTGGTTCGGAGTAATCCTCAACAAACTGCATGTACTGCAGGACTGCAGAGAGAGAGAGAAAGAGTTAGACACAAGTGAGAAAACACACAACAAACCTATTAGTTTTAGTTTATTAAGGTTTTTTGTATTTTACTTTGTTTGCCCTTCTTCTCTGGTAATGGTGGTGGGCTCTCGGGGTCGGTACCCTGCGAGAGGTCGTCCCTGCCGTTGACCTGCGGTAAGGGGGAGACCGGCGTCAACACGGGGAAGGGCGGCGTCGACTGATCCTCTTCCGATAGGTTGTCGTAGTGTGAAGGAAGGCGCTCGTACAGAGGATAGGGCGATATGATTGGCACAGATCTGCGCTTTTTCTGCGGGAGGGCGGGGGGGAGCGTGCTATTGTTGGGTCCTGGCGTGAGGGGCGGAGTACAGTAGTCCAGGGAAGAATGACTGGTCACGGGAGCACTAAACCGGGGATGGGTTGGGCATTGGCCGGGGCTTAGCGACTGGGATTCTCCGTAGCATTCTGGGAGGGGGCTCAGACTGCTGCATGGACCCGTGGGAAACGGTAAGGGATCGGAAACGGACAGATCCTGATTCAGGAAGTCGTAATCGGGATCGTATCCCTCTGTAGAAAAACAAAGGGAATGACATGTGTTTGTTACACAAACTTTGGACATCTGTTGTTCCACAAACAAAATTATGCATGGGAGGAAAACATGATTTTGATAAACATAGTTTGTGCCAAAAATCAAGTCTTTTTGTTTTGGGACAGCATTAGATGATGGTCTGGATTAAACAAACGTTTGTTTACCGAGTGTTTCACAGCTAGTGTTTCGCGAACACTGCCCGCTGTCTCGCTCCAGAGAAGAAAGCTGTTCGTCTGACTTGCTCAGTTTTCCCATACTGTTACAGGGAGAGAGACGAGGAGAATCTCCTCCGTACGACTGACTGCCACCGGAGAAACGTCTCTGGAGAAGATCGACATCAAACTCCTGCTGCTGGAACCAAAAAACAAAACTTGCTTAGGATGACTAAATGATGAAGCCGTACCCCCAAACCCATGCCATTGGGTGAGATAGAGATTGACAAGGTGTTTAAACAGAAAGTCAATGACATAAAGACACGTTTGACATGATGTGATCGGGTGTCGTACCTGTCGGCGAGATCCAGGAGTCAGACTGTTACCACGTGGGATTCGACTCATTGGCGCTACCACGGCAACACGAGTGGGTGAGGCGGCAGACTGTCGCCTCTTCGGTGGCAGAGCGGGCGGGCTACGGGCACAACATTCATAAATATGCAAATCAGTTCGCAAATATGCAACAAACAATCTAACAAGGTCAAGCAAAACAAGCTCGGACAGACAGCACAAACACAGTTAGTGAGGATTTAATTGGACACACACACACACATTTAAGCAGAAGGATGGTGGGTTTAGATCTTGGGTTTCTCCGATGGCTCTTTACACATCAATGAAGCTTTACCAACCATGAAAACATAAAGAAATAATGAAAGTGGGAGGAATTAGAGCGGGAAGAATCCTGAAGGAAAAAGATTCCTATTGGAATTTCTATCAGAACTTGAAACAAACTCTTACGAGATTCGTGTAGAAAACTTTAAACAAACAAAAACTGAAACACTAAAAGGAAGAAAATGTATTTATACAACCTTAGCATGAAAGACTATAAAGACATTTACATGAGTTTTAACTTGTGGCGCCATCCCGTTATACCTACTTAAGTGCTCCTTACAAACCCCTGTAGGCCAAGAGAGGTATTGCATGCGTCCAAAGCCTTTGTACGCATTAAGAGTCAAATGTAGTTTGCGAGGCTGTGCATTCGACTGTGTACTTTACACTGGCGTACACGTAAAAAAAATTCCAAGCCTGAAGTACAGTTTGTTTTTACAGGTATCCGAATCTACGAGAACGTACGCAAATGCATAGCCTTGCATTGCAGTTTATTTGACTCGTACATGTACACAGATGTTCAACACATGCGCACTGCGACAAACCGCAATGCATCTCCTTGGCTACATACTACATTCTCGGGGATGCGCATGTGCGCATTGCGTTCAATGTACGTGCAGTTACAAAATGCAGTGCAGTTACAGTTCGAAATGTCGATAAAAAACTTTTGTGATTTTTCAAAATGTCGATAAAAACTGTTCGTAATATTTCCGAAATGATTTTTTTGTGATATATTCAAAATGTAAATAAAAACGTTTGTGATATTTTGGAAATGTCAATAAAAAAAGTTTATGATATTTTTGAAATGTAAATAAAAAAGTTTGTGATATTTTCTAAGTGTCAATAAAAAAAACGTTTGTGATATTTTCGAAATGTCAATAAAAAAACATTCGTAATATTTCCGAAATGATTTTTTGTAATATTTTCAAAATGTCAATAAAAAAAGTTTGTGATATTTTCGAAATGTAAATAAAAACAGTTTGTGATATTTTCTAAAAAACTGTTTGTGATATTTTCGAAATGTAAATAAAAAAGTTTGTGATATTTTCTAAGTGTCAATAAAAAAAACCGTTTGTGATATTTTCGAAATGTCAATAAAAAAACGTTCGTAATATTTCCGAAATGATTTTTTGTAATATTTTCAAAATGTCAATAAAAAAAGTTTGTGATATTTTCGAAATGTAAATAAAAACAGTTTGTGATATTTTCTAAAAAACTGTTTGTGATATTTTCGAAATGTCAATAAAAAAACGTTCGTAATATTTTCTAAGTGTCAATAAAAAAACCATTTGTGATATTTTCGAAATGTCAATAAAAAACCGTTCGTAATATTTCCGAAATTATTTTTTGTGATATTTTCAAAATGTCAATAAAAAAAGTTTGTGATATTTTCGAAATGTAAATAAAAACCGTTTGTAATATTTTCAAAATGTAAATAAAAACTTGTGTGATATTTTCAAAATGTCGATAAAAAACATTTGTAATATTTTCTAAATGACGATTAATTTTTTTTTATATTTTCAAAATGTCAATAAAAAGTTTGTGATATTGTCGAAATGTAAATAAAAAAAGTATGTGATATTTTTTAAATGTCGATTAAAAAAAGTTTGTAATATTTTCGAAATGTCGATATAAAAACGTTTGTGATATTTTCAAAATGTCAATAAAAAAGGTTGTGATATTTTCGAAATGTAAATAAAATCCGTTTGTGATATTTTCGAAATGTCGATTAAAAAAATGTTTGCAATATTTTCTAAATGTCAGTAAAAAAAGTTTGTGATATTTTCCAAATGTAAATAAAATCCGTTTGTGATATTTTCGAAATGTCGATTAAAAAAATGTTTGCAATATTTTCTAAATGTCAGTAAAAAAAGTTTGTGATATTTTCCAAATGTAAATAAAATCCGTTTGTGATATTTTCGAAATGTCGATTAAAAAAATGTTTGCAATATTTTCTAAATGTCAGTAAAAAAAGTTTGTGATATTTTCGAAATGTAAATAAAAACCGTTTGTGATATTTTCGAAATGTCAATAAATAAAAAAACTTTGCGATATTTTCTAAATGTCAATTAAAAAAAACTGTTTGTGATAACGTGCAGTTACAAAAATCCAATGGTGCGCGTACAGTTTGCAGACCCTTGCGTATATGTAAAACAGAATCGTACCTCTAGGATACAGATATTAATGCAGAGGTCACTTATCATTCAGGATCACTGAAAATTTCAACTTATGATAGAAACTCCCACTGGAATCCTGTACACATTCCCATTGGATTGATTAACTAAGGCTCATTCTGTAGGTCCACCATGCAAATTCACTCATGTCAGGCTTTCCTCTGATTGGCCGTCACTCTACAATGTGGATTTCAAATGGATCCACACTGCCACACAATGACATGCAGGTAACAGTGGCGTCCAATAAGAAAGACTGATGGGTGTAACTGTCTCATAATGCACACACGCATGTACACCCCACTGGCTAACGTACATTTCCATCGCTGTGGCTCTCCGCTGCCCGGCAACAGGATCGGTGCACATCTGCATCCTGGTCCTGGCCACAGGACAACCAAACAATCCCCGAACACAGAGAACGATCAGGTCGGACAAAAGATTGCAGAGAAAACACGGAAATCAGAAAACATAGAAACACAAAGATGACACAACTGGAGGACAGCAACAAAAGATGAAGAGACAGAAAGTGTGACAAGATACAGTGAAAGAATCATTTGTCAGAGCAGACGAAGGAAGGACAGTTTGTTCAATATGTCGTACTGCTGTTTAACTATTGAACATACAATTGTTCAATATGAAGTTTGAGATATCTGACATATATAATAATATAATAAGATAACAGTTTTTGTATTATTTTCTTAATGGCAATAAAAAACACTTTTGTGATATTTTCGAAATGTCGAAAAAACCCCGTTTGTGATATTTTCGAAATGTCGGAAAACATTTTTGTGATATTTTCTAAATGGCAGTAAAACAAATGTTTTTTGATATTTTTTAATGTCGATAAAAAACCTTTTTTTTATATTTTCTAAATGTCGATTAAAAACGTTTGTGATATTTTTTCAATGTTGATAAAAACGTTTGTGAAATTTTCACAATATCGAAAAAAACTTTTGTAATATTTTCTAAATGTCAATAAAAAACTTTTTTTTTTGATATTTTCTAAATGTCGATAGAAAAACTTTTGTGATATTTTCTCAATGTCAATAAAAACACGTCGATAAAAAAAACGTTTGCAATATTTTTTTCAATGTCGGTTGAAAAAAACCTTGTTTTATATTTATGTCGATTAAAATTATAATTTTTTCAATTTCGTTAAAAACTTTTTTTTATATTTTCTAAATGTTGATTAAAAACTTGTGATATTTTCTAAATGTCATAAAAAATCATTTTGTGATATTTTCTCAATGTCGATAAAAACACGTTTGCAATATTTTTTCAATGTCGGTTGCAATATATCGTTTTTTATCGTTTGCAATATATTTATATATATATATATATATATTTTTTTTTTTTTCAATGTTGATCATAGGTGTGATTGGCAAAGGACAAAAAAGCAGGAAAATATACGACACACCTACCATGACGTGGCGACATACATACGCACGCATGCACGCATAAAATGAAATACAGTTGAAATATAATTTGGGCTCAAAATTTATCGATCTGAGTGGCCAATCATCAATATGCTTGGGCAAGTGCCACCCTGACCATTATGTAGTCTTGCCACTGCATCAGACTGAACAAAATCATCTTGTGCATTTAAAGGTAAATACATCAATGTGGTGCATTTTGAGAGTAAAAATAAGTGACTAAATCTATGAGGATTTTTTTGTTCTTGTAAACAAATTTGTGCCCTTTTAGTAAAATCTTTGGTTACATATTGTAATAATAATAATAATAAGGCACACAAACCACATACACAACTTGATAAATGAGATTCGCCATTGGTCAAAACATGTTTAATGTTTATAGAATAATTAGTGGGGGAATTTAATACAGATTAATTATTGATTACAACATTTGATCGCTGAATTTAAAGTGGATACTGTTACATTAAAGTTACTTAATTCAAATGATGCTGTGACTTTCTGGAAAGACAGTCAAGTGCATTTGTCTTATTTTGCATAGTTCTTTTGGTAAAGCATCTAACAGTCAAGAGCTAAGCGTTTCACAAACCAGATCCATGAATGTGTGTGTTTATCATTATATTATTCTGTAATCCCAAGCATTACTGCCCGATTCACAAACCATTAAGAGAAGCAAATGTATGCGTGTGTTCGTCAGGATGACGTTGGATCTGATTTGCGTGGATGTGTGCGTTAACGTATGTGATTACAGTATAATATAATGCAAGCAAACTTTTTGACACAAACGCAACTTTATATTGATATCGCGAGACCGCATTTCACCTCGATGAGAAATCTGATATTTACATTACTGGCATATAGCGGTCTGATTTGAAACGGACAGTTTTGTCAAAGCAGCAAACACCTGGCTGGCTCTCTTAATTTCTTACCACTAAAATGCTGTTTGTCTCTGCCTATTCCTTCCCATGCCCAGCGCCACTGATTTAAGTCCTTTATCAATTAGGTCGTCTTACCTAGGCTTCACTTTTCATCCTGCTGATAAAGTTAACTTGTTATGACTTCTCCGCGCCGCGACCGCGCGGCATCTGCAGCTGGATCTCAGCCACACCTCAAATACCCCTCCCTATTCTACTTCTTATTGGCTAGTTTGTTAGTTTGGTTGAGAGTGAAAGATGTGCGCATTATTTTTTTTATTCGCAGCGAACACCACACGCCGGAGATCCGACTGCAAGCTCTTTAGTGAGCTCTGCTTTGAATGAAGTTCCATCGTGACAAATAAATAGACTATTTGCGGAGTGATATGCGGTCATTTATAACGATGCCTTGCACCCCCCACACACACAAAAAAAATTGGATTTGCATGATTCACGAAAGCCTCATTTTCAGGTCGGAAAAGCCGGAATTCCGGATTTATCCGGAAGAATCACACCCCTGGTTGATAAAAAAAGTTTGTGAACTTTTCACAATGTCGAAAAAAACGTTTGTAATATTTTCTAAATGTCAATAAAAAACTTTTTTAAAAATATTTTCTAAATGTCGATAGAAAAACTTTTGTGATATTTTCTCAATGTCAATAAAAAAACTGTTTGCAATATTTTTTTCAATGTCGGTTGAAAAAAACCTTGTTTTATATTTATGTCGATTAAAATGATAATTTTTTCAATGTCATTAAAAACTTTTTTTATATTTTCTAAAGTTCGATTAAAAACTTGTGATATTTTCTAAATGTCATAAAAAATCATTTTGTGATATTTTCTCAATGTCGATAAAAACACGTTTGCAATATTTTTTTCAATGTCGGTTGAAAAAAAACTTTTTTAATTATTTTCTAAATGTCAAAAAAATAATTTTGCAATATATCGTTTTTTATCGTTTGCTATATATATATATATTTTTTTGAAGTTCGGTTAAAAATCATTTTATATTTTCTAAATGTCGATAAAAAACTTGTAATATTTTCCCAAAGTCATAAAAAAAAATTGGGTATTGGTTTTAAGACAACTTTTATGAAAGGTTAATTCACTTCAAATGTTGACTAGTGTCTTATAATCGTAGAAACGGACTCATAATCGGCTTTATGTTAACAAATGTAACTTAACAACAAAATGAGTTTAAAAATATCTTAGATACTAAAATCACCTCAAACTAATTTGTAAAAAAAATTAAATATGCTCCTAGACCAGGAGTGGGGAATCCTGGGTCCTGGTGGGCCACTGTCCTGCAGAGTTTAGTTGCAACCCTAATCAAACACACCTGAATTTCATTTCCAAGTAATCCTGAAGACTTGAATTAGATTTCTCAGGTGTGTTTAATTAGGGTTGGAACTAAACTCTGCAGGACAGTGGCCCTCCAGGACCAGAGTTGCCCACCCCTGTCCTAGACCAATATACAGTTCTGCTGCCCAAAGCTTGCTTGCGTCTTTTCTGACTTGCATTTGTTAAAAATAAATTTGCAGTCAACAGTAGTAGTCTGAATCAAATACTTTCCCCTGTAAGAAAGTGTACGTCTGGCAGTTTCACTACTGCATAAACCAGACATAGAAACATAAATGGAAAAACAAAGTTCTGCTTCGGAAGCCAATTGCGTCACATGAGCGTGCGTGTGTGTCTGTGTGGCGGATGATGTTCTCATTTATATTTATACAGACTGAGATATTTTAGCTGTAAGCAGAACAACAGATTTAAGAATGAATTTGACTCATAAGCCGTCATGAAATAAACTGAATCACCTGCTGCACGTCACTCTGCCTAGTGCACACTAATGCCACTTTTCCATTGCATAGTACCCCACGGTTTGGTTTGGGTCAGATCGGGTCAAGTTACCTCACGTTGGCTTGGTTAGCTTTTCCATCGAGTTTAGTAACACTTCGGAGTGGGAGGGATTATAGGTGTGTCATCATATTTGCATACATTCATTTAACGTTATTTCTCAGTCAGCCACAAAATTAAAATTAAACACCAAAAATAGGTGTTTACACATCGCGTTTATCACTACCTCTGTCTCACATAACAGTTTCTGTACAAACACCCGTGGCATCAGTCGACGCACTCCGCTGAGCCTCATTTAAGTTGCATTTAAGCATACATGCGGACGTGCGGATTGCGAATGTGCCGTCACAAACTACAAGTCTGGAAAAACTGGTATGGTGTTCATGATTCTCAACTTGTGGATGTTTTTCATCGCGAAAAGGGAGTTTGAGAACTTACAACAAAGCACAGATGACAACATGTTTGCTTGAGACAGCGCAAGCTAGCATGAAGGTAAAGCTAATCTTTCACATTATAGCGATGACGCTGCTAGTGATGATTCTCTCAGACCAATCAGTGATCTACAGTGTTTTTGCATCACGTTTTGGTATCAGCTCAGGTCGCTTGAAACCCCAACCGAGGTGGTACTAAAAAAAGTATCGGGTACTACGTACTGCACCCAGTGAAAAAGCTCCCAAATGTAAGCTGACCCAACCCGACCCAAACTAAACCATGGGGTACTATGCAATGGAAAAGCGCCAAAATAAATGTCAAGAGTATACACTACTATACACACTAAAGCCCAATTTATATTTCTGTGCCGAGTGTATAGCATAGCCTAAGCATAGGCGTGAACCCTACGTCGTAGCCAGACGCCCACCTCCCCTAAAATGTAACAACGTGTTTTTCTTGAAAATAATTTTTTGCAGTGTAGACAGCAACTTTTGTTGCAGTTTATGTTAAATCACTCCTCAACTTGGTCCATCTTTGTTTTTACCGTCACAAATGAAAATGCCTACACTGCAAAAAATGATTTTCAAGAAAAAAATTCTTAGTATTTTTGTCTTGTTTTCAGGAAAAAAATCTAAAAATTCTTAAATTAAGATGCATTTTCTTGATGAGCAAATCGGCCCAAGAAAATAAGTCTAGTTTTTAGACCAAAAATATCAAATTTAAGTGATTTTGTGCATAAAACAAGCAAAAAAAAAAAAAAAAAAAAAAAATCAGCCAATGGTGTAAGAAAAGTTTTCTAGAATTTTTCTTGAATTTAGTGTTTAAGAAAAAGTTTCAAGATTTTTGCTTAGCCCATTGGCAGATGTGTTTTATGCACAAAATCACTTAAATTTGATATTTTTTGTCTAAAAACTAGACTTATTTTCTTGGGTCGTTTTGCTCATCTTGAAAAAGCATCTTAATTTAAGAAATTTTACATATTTTTACTGAAAACAAGACAAAAATACTAAGAAAAGTTTTTCTTGAAAATAATTTTTTGCAGTGTAGAACCTATCCACAACTATAAATGACACTACATTAAGAGCCCTTAGCATCCTACACACACAAACATGATTACCTTAATCTGTGGACTGTAAAATTAACATTAAAATAACACAAAATCAATTGCAACACAACCAAGGAAAACATCTGGAGGCATGGTCAAAAAAGCACACTACTCATACTTTATATTTTTTAGTTGCACTATGTTTTTTTTTGTTTACTTAGCCACACCCCCTCACCTGTGTTCTGCCAGTTTCTGCCCTGGTAGAGGTGGCTTGGGCGGAGCCACCTCCTCCTCTGACATGTCAGTCAAGCTGTCTGTGGGCGTGACTATGGGCGTGGTCTTACTCAGGATTGCCTTCTCTCGTTCGGTTAAGGGATTTTCACAAACACTGAGATACAGCAAGCGTGTGTGTGCGTTAGAGAAAGAGATGTCAATTATTTCACATATGCATAATATTACTAAATTAAAGCGATCATGTTTTGTGACTGTACCTGTCTGTTATGGTCACAGGGGGCGCTGGTTTGCTAGGGGACGTCGGGGATGGTTGCTCTTGTTTCTCTATAGTGAGTTTCACCAGCTCCTGTTACACACACACACATACACACACACACGCAGGTTATAAATATTCCTGTGTTGTTTAACCTTGTCACAAATGCACTTTTCAGTCCCTGACCTTAACACCATCCAGCACAGCTTTGATCACCGTGGTAACGGTTGTCACAGTTTCCTTGTCGTCAAGGTCGATACCTTCCAGCATCACCTGATCCGACCAGCGAATGAGATTAGCCAAACTCTGACACACACGGTTATGACAGGAAGACAACACCGAGCTGGAATCAGAGAGAGAGAGAGATACAGTGAAAAAAAGAGAGAGAGAGATTTCATGCTTCATTGGATCATTCAGAAGTGTGTGTAAGACGCATTTTACCTTTACAGGTGTGTGTGTATGCATGTGTGTGTGTGTGTATGTGCACACTTTACCCATAGGTGGAGTTCTGATGTGCTGTGACATGCACAGACACAAAAACAAAACACACATAGCGTTCAAAATCTCTATTCTGTGATTGTGTGAGTGTGTCTATGTGATGAAGAAAGTGATGCGTACGCGATTTTGCTCATGTTTGTTTTGTTTGCGAACACTTTTAAGCATCATGTGTGTACTTGTAGAGGTTTATCTGTTCTAGACATAATAAGCAGATTTACGGCTGACTGCTGCGCATCTGCATGTTGGCATGAATGAGTCACGCAGTCGCATGCATGAAAAACAACGAAGGCAATATTTGCAGTAATGATGTCTGTGAGAGTCACCTGTGTTGAACCCGAGCTTCTCCCTGCATCAGCGGCAGTATGGCCTCCAGGACTTTACTGGCTGATCCGGGAAGCATCTGTAAAACTTTGGTGTCCACGCTCATCTTGTCCACGATCGTCTTGAAATACCGCAGAGCGCTCACCACCTCTTTCTCCTGTTCCTCCAATCGGCTCACCTTCTGCTCCAAAACATGAATATTAATTTGAGTGGGCGTGGTGTTAATGTTAACTGTGACAGAGCAGAAACAGTTACTGTAAAGCTTAGTGTGTAGATTGTGTACAGTGTGTCCTGAGTATGTGTTGTGTTGTTTAGAGTGAGTGTAGCTTGTGTTGTATGTGTAAAGTGATGTAGAGTGTGTGTGTGTAATGTTGTGTAGAAAGTATGTAGTGTGGGTGTAGTATTGTGTATAGTTGTGTACAGTGTGTCCAGAGTATGTGTTGTGTTGTTTAGAGTGAGTGTAGCATGTGTAGTATGTGTAAAGTTGTACGAAGTGTGTGTGTGTGTGTGTGTGTGTGTGTTGTATAGTGTGTATGTAGTGTTGTGTAGAAAGTATGTAAAGTTGTATAGTGTGTCTGTCTGTGTGTGTGTGTGTGTGTGTGTGTGTGTGTGTGTGTGTGTTGTATAGTGTGTATGTAGTGTTGTGTAGAAAGTATGTAGTGTGTGTGTAGTATTGTGTATAGTTGTGTATAGTGTGTCCAGAGTATGTGTTGTGTTGTTTAGAGTGAATGTAGCATGTGTTGTGTGTGTGTGTGTGTGTGTGTGTGTGTGTGTGTAGTATTGTGTAGAGTTGTGTAGAGTGCATGCAGTAGATTGTGTGAAGACTTGTATAAACCATTTTACTGTGTGTAGAGTAGTGTAGTGTGTGTGTTGTATTGTGTAGAGTTGTGCAGAGCGTGTGTAGAGTTGAGCAGAGTGCGTAGTGTGTGTAATATTGTGTAGAGTTGTGCAGAGAGTGTAGTGTATGTGTAATATTGTGTAGAGTGCATGTATAGTTGTGTAAAGTGTTTCCAGATTATGTGTTGTGTTGTTTAGAGTGAGTGTGGCACAAGCAGAGCATGTGTAGTATGTATAGAGTTGTGTAGAGCGTGATTGTGTGTAGAGTTGTGAAGGGTGTGTTAGTATGTAGTATTGTGTAAGGTGTGTGTGTGTGTGTGTGTGTGTGTGTGTGTGTAGTGTGTAATATTGTGTAGAGTTGTGCAGAGTGCATGAACAGTTGTGTAGAGTGCGTGTATAGTTGTGTAAAGTGTTTCCAGATTATGTGTTGTGTTGTTTAGAGTGAGTGTGGCACAAGCAGAGCATGTGTAGTATGTATAGAGTTGTGTAGAGCGTGATTGTGTGTAGAGTTGTGAAGGGTGTGTTAGTATGTAGTATTGTGTAATGTGTGTGTGTGTGTGTGTAGTATTGTGTAATATGTGTAAATACTTGTATAAACCATTTTACTGTATGTAGAGTAGTGTAGTGTGTGTGTAATATTGTGTAGACTGCATGTATAGTTGTGTAAAGTGTGTCCAGAGTATGTGTTGTGTTGTTTTGAGTGAGTGTAGCATGTGTAGAGAGTGTGTGGAGTTGTGTAGTGCATGTGTGTGTGTGTAGTATTGCGTCGATTTGTGTAAAGCATGTGTAGAGTTGCTGTACCTTGTTGACGGGTTTCTCTGGTGTTGTTACGATGAGCTCTGGCGGTGGCTGTTTGCCTTTCTTTGATGGAGTTCGTTTATTTTTCGGAGAATGAAATTTCATGAGTTTCATAGTGAAAGAGGAGAGGTGAGACTTCTGAGACTCTGAGAAAACAAAACAGACAGAAATGAGCAAACAATGCAGGAACTAAAGCTTTGGAATAAACAACAAATATATCTTATTAATCACAAGATTTATAAAACAACATATGCTCAGAAAGTGATTTATATCCGGCACAAAAACACACACATATTACTTCAGTCAGACTAAAGCTTTAAAGGCACACTCAAGTATTTTATTTCTTTATTTGACAGATCCATTTAAAGCGACGATCAGGGCAGAAAGGTTATTTATAACCCCAAATTAATGTAAAATCACAGGCATTTTATATAATCAACACAATTCAACAATACAAATAAACACACACAAGCCTTGCTGCTGATAAACATCACCAAACAAACACAGTCCCAAAGGCAACTACATAAACTACAGTCACTGACAGACCACGCTATCATAATTGAAATTTTATGGGCCATAATTACAGAGAGAGAGAGTAATAATTTCTATTTATTTCTCCATAATATAGACAAATACTATAAATAATTAATTCAATATTAAAGTCGTCATGAAACGGAAGAAGCAGTTGTCTTATTTTTGATTGAAGATTATGAGAGCACATGCAAAAAATTATGAAGCTCACAGAGAAGTCATTTGTAAAAAAAAACCACAATATTCCAGAACAAATTACAGTTTTTCATTTTAATTTCATTGCGTCTTTAACTCTTTCCATGCCATTGACCAGTTAACTTGTCAATTAAAAGAAAACGCTTTCGTCCGGCAATCCGTAATACCGCTATCGCTACCACCAGGTGGCGCATCTTCCGCAACTTATAAAACCCGGAAGTATCGCCCTATGGCAAACAGCTGTATGTACGTGTATGTTTTGAGGATCACTCTAAATCTGATCTCTATCAAAAGTCCTTCACAAAAATTCAATTAACTCAAAATTTGGAGTTTTTGAAGAATTCTACCCATATTTGAGGGATGATAAAAAGAGAACTAATGAAGGTAGAATAAAATGTTTTTTTTTATTGAAAGCTTATAAGGCATTAAAGTGAACCTATTGTCCGATTCACGTTTTTACATTTCCTTTGGTGTGTAAGCCTGTGAGTTAACTCCTGTTAGCATTGCATTGTGAGCAAATCTTTCAAACATGGACATGGTAAGGAGCGTCAGCGTCATGTGTTTTTTTTTTATAAAAACCATAAAACCAAGCAAACACATTGTATTATAACAAATACACAAAATAACCTTGTTTTTATCAATGAAATACACTCTAAAAATAATTTAGGGGATCTGTTGCCACTATTTAATTTAATGCATTGGTGCAAGTTAAAAATTCTAAATAATTGATTTATTGAAAGATTTAAAGTTGCAAACGTTTTTTTATTGAGTTGTCCAAGTTAATATTGTGTGTAACTTCAAATGAATTATCTGTGTTAGTTTGCTTAAAACATTATTTAAGTTGTAGTAACTCAATGCATTTAGCTTGATAACTTCAGGTTCCCAGCATGCTTTGCATGGGACTTGATAGGGAGAGTAAATGTAGAAATATGGTGTTATTTTATGCATTTCTAATCAAGATGAAAACATGAGAAGACTTTTAATGATTAGGGTTCTGTAGTTTTGGTATTTAAAAGATTTTCTGTTATGTTGTTGATTTTTAAGACGTTACCATTGTGCTGAAGAATAAAGCATTTGCTCAAGTTGAGAACAGACTCACCGAGCATTATTTTGCTGTTTTAGTCAGATGGCATTTTGATAAAAATGCTAAAACTGGTTGTCTTCTGCAACCTGACAAGTGTTGTTAAATAAGAGTTCGAATCATTTTAGTAGTTTTGTGTAAATCAGTGTCCACGATTGAATCAAATTTAAATTGCAAAAAAAAAAAACAAGTTAAAACAACGTATTCAACGCATTTTTTTAAGTACATCCAACTTATTATAGTTTGTTCGCCCTAATTAATTTCAGAAGTAATTGTCTTAACTCAAAATAATTGATGCAAACTGTTGCATCATGAAAAGTGCTGGTGCTGGCTGACAACTTTTTTTTTAAAACGCTGGCGGGTAAAGAGTTAATGTATTAATAAGAGCTCATTGATAAATGACCGCCCTCGTTTACATACAGTTTAAAAGTGGTGAAAAAGCATTGATTTAGGTAGATTTATAATCTCTGTTATCACACACAAACACTCGAAACACAACACTGAATGAACTCTAATCTCTGATAAGAAGCAAAGCAACAATGAATCTCAAGCCATGTCCTTCACTCACAATTTCTAAATCCAATATTTGTTTACTACAGTGAAAAAAAATAAGGCTGGATTTACTTAAAAATATAGTGCATCATTTTTGCATCCATTTTTTTAAGTAAGTACATGGAATTTTAAACAATTTACGAAATTGGATGAAAAATTATGCACTACATTTTTTTATTAAATCCAGTGTATTTTTTACAGTGTTTTAATGATTGTTTGTCTTAAGGACCCCTAGTTAAGAAATACTACCCTAGACAGAGCAGTGTGTGTGACTGACTGATGACATTTTGTGTGTCATTGTTGCAGAGAGGGGCTCTGCCTTTCCGCTCTGAGCTTAATCAGAACAATGACTTCTGGGTAAAACGGAAAGTCGAACTGTAACTAACATAGGTGGAGCCATTATGCTCTAATACCCACAATACACACTCTTAATTACCCCTTAAACACACACAGACACACACATAGTAGGTGTATTAATGCCTGTAGGCTGATTGGGGCAGCAGTGGAGCGTGGGTAATGCAGTCCTTTAAACCATTATTAACATCTCTAGTCTACTACACATTCATACTACACACACTGCAGCACTCACCAATCGATTAATCGCTTACAACATCGACATGTATGCATTTGTCAGATGCTTTTATCCAACGTGACCTACAGTGCATTACAACAAATTGATTTTATCCGTATGTATTTATGTGTGTTCCCTGGGATCGAACCAATTACCTTATACACTACTAACGTTCCCACTCTTTTCCAGAGACCATTTTCCATTACGGTGAAAACTAAAGTGAAACTTTTATGCTTGTAAAGATATATACTAATAAATGATATCATTATTAAGTGTTTATTTAGTATTATTATCTAGTATAAACAGCTGTGATAAATGAACTATGAAGTTTAGTAATGTCTGCAAAGTAGACCCATTAGTTCAAAATTTCCCATGTTTTTCAATATGCGTGGGAACCCTGGAATGCTTTACCAACCGAGCTATAGGAACAATGAGTTACAAACACAGTGCGTGTAAATTGGTGTGTCATGCAAAGGTAGTCAAAACATCTGGGATTCGACCCACCTATCATTGTTAGATCTCATGATGATACAGGCAATGACGTGTAAATAACAGATGTACCAGCATTCAACATCCCCACCAAAATCATACACACACTTTAGTTATCATAATAAACTGAAAAGTTAGTTATATTTATGCATTCGGACGATGCTTTTATTTAAAGGGGCTTGCCGTGCATTTAAGATAAATATTTTATCAGTATGTGCATTACCTGGGACTTCAAACTAGTTTACACAACAACAATGTAGTGAAAAACAGAAAACTTTTTCCTTTGCGTTTTTAATCAAATTTGACGTACAGACGACAAGCTGTCAAAAAGATCTGCGTTTACACAGATCCGTGATGGCGACTTAAAGGGGACAGAGAATGAAAAACCATTTTTACCTTGTCTTTGTTGAATAATGGTAGTCTACCCGCATTCACGAACATACAAAAAGTGCTAAACATGCTAAACATCTCAGTCTCGTAGAAATTCCTCTTTTAGAAATGTCAGCCCCAATCTGAAAAACTGATGCTTATGACATCACAGGCATCTCACTGCCCCTCCACTTTAAAATAATTGGCTACATTTTTAGAGTGGCAGCAAAGTCAGCCAATCAGTAATGAAATTGCAAGTTAAGCCAGTAGGGGGAGCCAAATAGGTGCAAAACCACTTGTTTAAAATCCCCCACCCTAATAGAGCTATCTGAGAGAGGTTTTTAGGAAGCTTCTAAGGCATTACAGACCCAAACAAAAACATTTTTGTCTGCATGTCACATCACAAAACAAGGATAAATACCCCGTTCAATCATTCTATGTCACCTTTAATCGCCAAACACATTCTTCACCTGAGCAATAAATACAAACAATTAGAGCTGCAACTATCGACTATTTTTTCAACCGATTAATCTATCGATTATTTTTTCGATTAATCGAATAGTCTAATGATTTTTTTATACATATAATTCCCCAACAAATAATAAATGTAACATCTGCCATTAACGCCAACATTTTATTTAAGCATTTTCTTAATTAAACAAACACACAAACCAAAATTTTCAACATGAAAAATAAAGTGGCAGTGCCACTTTAAAAGAGGCATTATTCACCTTAAACAATAAAATAGGCATATATTAATATTTTAAACATTAGTTTATGATTAGTACATGCATTAACTCAGCATTAGTTCAGACTGAAGTAAAAATAAGTTCATTGTGATTCATGAACCCTTATATAAGATGTAATGGTTATATTATTACTGTTAATATTATTACTATTAGTAGTACTGCATTCTCATTTAACTTTAACATTTAACTTTTCTTAAGTTCCGGGTAAAAAACAAGTTCAGTTAGTATGATCTTCTAATATTTTATAAACAGCGTTTACGCCGCTGTTACTTTAAATAAACGCATGTCAGGAATACCTTACAAGACGAGCTTCTGTAATATCTGCGCACATATTCGCAAAAAAGACGTTCATTGGGAACTCCGCACTGCCAGCTGGCTTTCAGTGCACGCGGGCACATGCCTATCAGTTCTCAATGTGACAGTAACTTATTATTTCATAACTTCTTAATATAAAAACATGTCCTGCTCTTTATTTACTGTTTCAACATACTGCCCAGAAGCGATGCAATGTCGCGTCTGTCAGGCGTCTCACAGCTCGTATTAAACGAAGATGTAAACACAGCTGTATTAAGCACAATATGTATTGATTCTATTGTTTATAGAGTAAGTATAAAAACTTACTGTAATAGTTCAAATTCTTACGCTGACGTCTCGTCATTTTGAGGTCGGAGAGCTCCAGGTTTTCTTCTTTTAAGATGATCATACACAGGTGTTGCGCTGCTGTGGTATGCCATTTCAGTTTTACACAGTATGTGTTTTATTTGGTCTCTGCTTAAAGTATTCCCACACTTTTGATCGCGTTCTGTCTGTTTGGTATAACACTTGTATCACCCGGTCGGAGCTGAAGCCGCCTTCATTTCAAAATGTAAACAGTGCGACGCATCGACGCATTTCCGGCAAATCGACGTAATTACGTAATCGACGTAATCGACTACGTCGACGCGTCGTTCCAGCCCTACAAACAATCAAGACAAAAGTGTTGTTTAGACAGACGATAAGGTAGGTTTATTGTCACAAGTGACGATGGACCATATAGCGTTAAAATTTTGTAAACTTTGAAGCGTAAATAAACTCAGTATCTTTTTGAGCAACACAAACAGAGTCCTTTAGTCCCCCATTATTGCTTTGGTTATACTCACATATGAGAATTAAAAGGTGCATTGTGTAACTTTTAGAAGGCTCTCTTGACAAAATTGCAATATATTCTACATAACTATATTATCATTGGTGTATAAAGACTTAATGACATAATGAACTGTATTGTATTTAAGGAATTTGGTTCCAAAAAGGGATAAACACATTTTTATAGTTACCGCCAAAATCAGTGTTGTATCAGGTCAGTATTAAAAAGTCAATTCTTCTTTTTACGCAAAATCCAATATGCATCGTGTTATTTTGTCATCTTTTCTCCCTTTTTTCCAAAATGCGACAAACAGCAGTCCTCCTTTCTCTGCAGAATGCAATAAATCCGCTTAACCAATCACAGCGCACCATTCCACGCCCTGTAAACAACATTGGCGGCACATTGAATACACACAGAATCCTAGTTTTTCTCATCTACTTTGTACTTCGTGATCAGCAAACAAAGAAAAACAAAATAGTAATTTTGATGGCATTGATAAACCTTTGTTTTTTTGTGGCATGGAAGAAATGTAAGCCATCAAAATCTAATAATCTACATGAGAGGCACTCGGGCGAAAGAAAAATGCCGGCTATTGTTCTCACTAGAGCCCGACCGATATATCGGCAGACTGATATTATCGGCCGATATTAGGCATTTTCCAAACTATCGGTATCGGCATTCATAATGGCCGATAAATGAATATTAAAAAACAAACAAACAAAAAAAAAAAACGGATGAAGCAGCCTTCAACCATGTCATGAGTGTTGTCCACCAGAGGGCACTCTACAACCTCCCTGTTGGCAACACTTGTGTATAACGCGTCACACATCCTGCAACCTGCGGATCCAGCCAGAGTCTGGCAGAGAAAACAACGGTTAAGTGAGTTCATGGTGAGTTGGTAACGAGACAATAAAAGAAACAAGTTTCTTTTTAAAATGCATTATCATATTATTTTAGTTAAAACTCATAAATAACTACAAATAAATAATGTTAGGGAAATCTGTTAATGTTTTGTTGCGCGTTTCTGAAAAAAAAATATCGGCTGATATATCGGATTTTAAAACCATCAAACATTTGTATCGGTATCAGCCTTCAAAATCCTTTATCAGTCGGGCTCTAGTTCTCACACGACAGCATCAAGCTTCTGTCATGCTAACACACTGACTCCAGGGATCTTATGAAAATTTTTACATTGTTATACTCGAAGTCAACGAAAATCGCGCAGGACTTACAATGAGTCGTTTAAATAAACGTACTAGGGATGCACAACTAATCGCATACGATTGTCATGCGCATCTTGTCAGTAAAACTAGTACCATGATTAGTAGTAAATCACCATAACCTGCTTCCAGAAGGGGCGGCATTTACTACAAAGGGGCTGTTTACACTTGGTTTTAAGATGTGTTTTCATCGATCGGATCACAAGTGGACGAGAGAGACACATTACGTTTACACCTGGTATTTCAATCCGTCTCTTTTGTCCACTTTCGACCGCATCTGTCCTGAATACTGTGAGGGGGTGGTCTGTGAGACGGTGGGCGAGTCTCTCTGCTGTCATTCAAACGCGAGCGGGAGTAATTATGAGTTTATAGGGACGCAAACTAATATTATGTCGGAGCCCGCTGCTTGTTTAGCAAGTATACATGCTGCACAGTGTTTTGTACGTTTATTTGTTGGAGCTTTCTCTGAATTTTCAGCGCAATTGATGAAATAGGATCGCGCAACTTTCACGCTTTCAAAACGAAACTACGGAGAACACCCGCAGTAGTTTTATCAATGAAAGGCTAAAAATAGCGCTGTTCACCGTATAGTTCACGCCAGAAGTCAGAAAAAGATGTAAAACTTGTGTTTAATACCTCAGATTAGATAAATGGGCGGAGAGAAGGCGGTCGCGTGGCTGTTCGAACACATTCAACCACATTGCGTTCCGCAACTCCAAAGCGATCCGATCGAAAGTGGTTTCGACTACCTCTGGATGTGGTTGAAAGTGGTCGAAAGTGGACGCGTTCAAAACTTTTTGAACACCGTTTACACCTGGCATTAACGTCGTCCACTTGTGATCCGATCGATGAAAATGCATGTTAATGCCAAGTGTAAACAGCCTCAAAGAGCCGTAGTTCACAGACAAGCTAGGCAATATCACGTTCAAAATTGTGGACTAATCGCCTGCGATAAGAAAACTTTGGAAAGTGCAAGTTTCCAAAGTCTCAGACGACAACATATTTATCCTGTGGCGGCTACCATATGCGTTTTGAAATTGAGGGGTGAGTTGTTGGTTTGCTATCTTACCACTAGATGCCGCTAAAATTTACACACACCACCTTTAACGCATGCACACGACTGTTATCACAGATTTAAACCATGTAAACGACAAGGCATCATTATCAAAAACTTGGACTTTCCAAAGTTTGCATTTCAGGAAAACGCATAAAAACTTTCCTGCTTATGGTTGAAATCATTGTCATGTAAACGTCCCCTAAAATTTCTACCAACTGAGCTGCAGGAACACAAATTACAGTGTTACAATAATAGCTTGGGTAAAGATTGCAAACTGAACTTAATGAGACACAACAGGTAAACGAATTACAGCATAGAGGATTATGGGTAAACCAGATGCTCAAATTTCACTTTATGCTGACAGGCTAATGTACTACAGTATATTTCTCTCCATCTCTCTCACGCCTGAGGGAGTTTCTCTGTCACTAATGGAATGCTTACAATATAGATTAACGGAAGAGGAAGTCAGATTATAAGATGGTCAAACAATGACCTCTAAACCATATCCATTAGAGGACCTAATAAACACACATGCACGCAAACATACGACTACTGGAAACCAAGAGCAGACCATTAGAAAATACTTTAGCAGAAGATGCCCAGCCCAAATTTGCATCATTTCCTGTTCAATGACCCTATCAGCACTGCATTCCTCAACCTCCGGTTTATGGGCAGCCTTGTCATGCAAGTATAAAGGTAGACACACACGCACACATGTAATGCACTCATACCACCTGTGGGTCACAGACATGACATCCTGCTATGGCCTCAGTATACCCATTAACTTCCTGTCTGGCTCCAGTGTACACTTCCTGTGCTGCCCATTCACTTAATACAAAGCAATAGACAGTTACACATACAGCATGCAAATGACACATGCTAAATTTAGTTAGTGATGCTTTCTATATAAAACCACACAACACAGAATTTTAAAGGGGTCATATAATGAGATTTTTAAAGTTCTCAAAAGTTTTTTGTAAAATAAGCCCCCCAGAGTACGTATGTGAAGTTTTAGCTAAAAACACCCAACAGATCATTTATTATTCAATTCAATTCAATTCAATTATAGCATGTTAAATTTGCTACTTTGTAGGTGCGGGCAAAAATGCGTGTTTTTTTGGTCCGATATTCTACCGGTCCTCCCTATGGCAAATCGGAGCCTGGATAAAAACTAATTTTTACTTAATTATATTTTTTACTTATTATAGCTTAATAAGGCACTAAATTAGGGTATTCGCGTGTAGAAGTTTAGTGTACTTTTAAAAGTGCAAAAGCCACACACCAACACAGTTTAACTAATATAATCTTTTTGATTTTAATATTTTTAAGCCTTAAGTAAAAAGTTTTTTTTAAATCGTAGTAAAGTAAAGCATCTTTAAATTGACACTTTGTAGTTTTCCAACCTTCCTAAAATATTTTCAAGACCCTTGTGATGGTACATCGACTTAAAATAGGGTTTAATGGCATGTCTACCATAGCCTGACGTGGTCTGTATATCGCTTTTACTCGTACTTTTAAACTTGGGGTTTCGGGTAGTAACCGGAGCCCAAAAAGATCTACAAAATTTGACTGCTTTACGGCATACGTCACTTCCTCCACTTCCTCAAATTCGGACGTGAGAGAGCAACTATTTATTTTCCTAATGTTTTTGTCATGGCTGAAGCAGCAACTAAGAAAAAGAAACCCAAGGTTTTGTCGGAGGAGATCAGAAAGAGAAAACGGTAGAGTGACAGAATAAAAGCAAGGACGAATATTGGGCCAGCGTTTGCTTACTGGCGTGAACTAGGGGAGGAGGAGGTGTTCCTGACCGATGCTGACTTGGCCGTCATGCTTTTGGACTAGTAAATTTTTTAACATAAATTTTGCTGGAGGCTACTGTGGCGCAGTGGTAGTGTCACGGACCTACGTCACGTGTGACCTGGGTTCAATTCCCCTTTAAGGCATTTTTTTATATAAACTTTAACCAAGCGACCACCGTCCGTTACAATTGGCTTGTAAATGTGAGCTACGCAATCTTTTGGTGTTTGAAAAAAAATAAAACCATAAAATTATATTCATATGGAATGCTGAAAGGCACACCGCGGACTTTGTGACCTAAAGAGTTGTCTTCTTTTCCTTTGCGACAGTGCTGCAACGCTTTTGGCCTCTAGGGGAGCTACTAGACGTGAAAAATACATGTCTAGCGCCCCCTAGCGGCCAAAAAGTTCTACAGTGTGCCGTTAAACGTTCCACTTTTTTTGAAAATAGGCTCATTTTCTAGCTCCCCTAGAGTTAAATATTTGATTTTTACCATTTTGAAATCCATTCAGCCGATCTCCGGGTCTGGCGGTACCACTTTTAGCATAGCTTAGCATAATCCATTGAATCTGATTAGACCATTAGCATCACACTAAAAAATAACCAAAGAGTTTAAATTTTTTTTCCATTTAAAACTTTACTCTTCTATAATTGCATTGTGTAATAAGGCTGACGGAAAATTAAAAGTTGTGATTTTCTAGGCCGCTATGGCTAGGAACTATACTTTCATTCTGGTGTAATAATCAAGGACTTTTCTGCCGCAACATGACTGCAGCAGGCGGAGTGATATTACGCAGTGCCCGAAAATAGTCCCTTTAGTAACTTTCAATAGCAGTGGACTATTTTCAGCCACTGTGTGATATCATTGCACATCCTGCAGTCCAAAAGCATCCCAATGACTATTCACAGCCCAAATACTAACTAATGATCCGCAGAAAAACATCAACCTGCAGAAACAGTTTTAAAGTAGCCCAATTTACAACTCTGCAGAAATGCAAAGGACCTGGCAACGCTGTGTACGGGGCAATGCTGCCTTGATATTAAACACACAGTGAGAAGATGTGCCTGATAAATGTGCAGATTAATGTCACACAGCAACTTTATTTTGATTAGTTGTTGCACCCCTAGTTAAAAAAAGTGTTTCTTTTACCACCTTTCCACCCTTTTACTTGTCATTAGTCTTTAAGTAAAATGCTTAGCAATAACATAACGCAATCATGCCAATACAGTGACAAAATAAGAGAGAGAGAAAGAGAGATCAGGGTGTGATGTAGGTCACTGGAGCAGACGACTGAGATTTACTCAAGTGAAAAACATGAGCCAGGCTTTTGTGCCACCCACCCATCAGAGGACAGCAGACAGAGATGAGTAATCTGAACACGGTTATTAACATTTACAGCATTTAAAGTGTTTGTGTGTTTACTAAGGTTTGTCTTGAGCCACTGAACATCATGACAGGCACATTTAAAACAATTCTCTATGTTCACTCCTCTTCCTGTACCACATGACCTTTAATTAAAAGCATACTGATCATATAAACCACAGCCACAGATTCTTATGAAGCAACATTAAATAGCATCTCTGAACACCTGTGCAATAGTGACATATGATCAGTGATGGCACGTTATTTTAGGAACAGAACCTGATAAAAAAAGAAAACATGGTACGTTAAGGCATTTCTAGCTTTAAAACAGTGGATTTATTATCAGTGAAAAGTGTGATACAGGCAGACTTAGAGACAGACAGACGGTTCTCAATTTGTTTCTGTTTAGTAAATAAAAGTCTTACAACGCCTGAAAGCGAATGACTGCAGACAACCAGAAGACATGAACAGGAATAATCATCTTCAAAACAACAACACTTAAGCTCTCTCTCTGTCCGACCTTCTGTCTCTCAATGTCATGACTGCGCACATTCCCAGCGCTCCGGGTTCCGGAAGTATATTTTCCCATCGATTTTCTCAATAGGCAGACATTTTTAGCCAGGAACCAAATCTCTGAGATGAATCCCAATGCGTGACTTTAAAATAAGACTTGAAAATTGAAATCTGTACATTACTGCTTAACCTCACAGTTCTTGTATATAATCATTAAAAAATTAGTTTTATTTAAATGGGATTTTAACTTGCAGGACCCAAAAGTTAAACTTACTTTTAGAATGTCCAAAACAATCTCTCCTAACATTTAAACAATGATCCTACAAGGTAAAATGATAATGCATGACCTCTAAAATAGACCAGATAGCACAATATGAACCTGAATGTTTGGCTTGAGTTTCACAGACTGCAGAAATCAGACTTCTCCTATCAGCTGTCTGAATAGCTGCGTTTCCATTGCAGATTTGAACAAAACTTTAGCGTTTGTCTTTTTAAAGACTATTGCGAAATGACAACGTTTCCGTTAATCCATTATAAGTGACTGAAACATAGTTTTTCCTCTCACCATTTCAAACATCCCGTCGACAGGTATTAGGCATTGTTTTTAACCGAAGGAGACATGAGAGTATTATCCAAACCATAAAAGTAAATGAATACTTAGTACCGGCAACATATAGGTGTTTCTTGGAGGTAAAAGTACATTATTTTAAATCAAAAGAGATGTAGGAGTGTTATCCAAACACTACTGGCAGAGAAAGTATCTTATACTTGAAAGCAGACACATATTGACGTGTTTTCTGGGAGGTTTTAGTACGTACCGCGTAGGGCTGGACAATAATTCAATATCAATATATTTCCCAGTATAATTTTTTTAATAACGGTGATATGTTTTCTAAACACATTTACGATATACATAACGACGTCCCATGGCCTTACACGTCACGTCTAAAAACGCGTGTTAAACACGGGGCTGCATAACGATTAATCACGATTAGGGATGGGCATGATTAATCGACGGTCGATAATTGATCGTTAAAGAATTTTGTCGATGACGTTAATTTGTTATTGATTAATCGAATACTTTTTTTTATCTAATGCAGGTTGCGTTGCCTAGCGTAGTGTGTCTTGAAGCAATTAAATGAATTTCACTGTGTGGCAGCAATTCAACATTTTACCACCAGGGTGCAATATTTGACGCCATACTCCGTTATCTGTGACCTTCCGTTTTGATTTCAAAAAAATAATCATGAAGAGGTCATGATTTTTTGGAACAAATGAGGTCTCTGTTTAAAAATGCGGCTCGCAGCTGCAGGTTCCGCTGCTTTAGAGCACCGCATATTCAAGCGCATATATGTTTAGTTTGTCTAACTAAATGTAGTTCAACTGTTTGCCACAAGTTGATCTTGTAATAAAGGTCTCATGGAGGAAAACACGCTGTATTTTTGTATTCAACATTTTTGTATTCAACATTTTTGAATTATAAAAATAATTATTTTTTATTATAAAAATATTAATGATTAATCGATAGTCGATCTTTTTTTCTCCCGACAATCGACTAAAAAAATTTAATCAAATGCCCATCCCTAATCACGATTAATCGTTTGCAGAATAAAAGTTTTTGTTTACATCATATATGTGTGTGTACTGTGTATAATAATTATGTATAAATAAATATACACACATGCATGTATAATTTTAAGAAAAAAATATTTATAGATTAAATATTTATATATAGTATAAATTATATATAAATATAAAAATTTATATACACATGTAAATACGCCTTAAATACCTACATGCAAGTGTATTTATTTATGCATAATTATTATTCACAGTACACACACATATATGATGTAAACAAAAACTTTTATTCTGCAAACGATTAATCGCGATTAATCGTTATGCAGCCCTACATGGGTCAAGGCGTTTTTTCTTCCAAAGCGTGCCGTCTTTCGTTGGTAAGAAACAATGAGTTTTAGGGTCACTTTGCCTTTTTAATATTTTCCCAATTTTCCAATTGCTCAAAACTATGGAATAAAACAGATGGAACTATGAAAGTCAATACTGTGCGTGAATAAATCCATAAAATATCAAAACAGAAAAGCTACATGGTGGCCAAAAATGCATAATACTTCATAAACCTAAAAGAAAAAATATAATTTAAAGGTACATTTACAGAAATATTGTGCTTTTTTAATGTTAAAATAGCTCTTCGTCCCCTCTATGAGATGTCGATCTTAAAAATGGCAAACCAAGCCTATTTCAGTTTGAGACCCTTGCATTACAGCATTTAGGCTACACCTTATTATATAATATTATTAAGGTTAGCCTGAAAGTCATATGTTTATTGGACAGTGATATCACTTTTTAGGCCAAACACAAATTAAAAATGAACATTAATATATTTATACCTTTTATATTTTAAATATTGTATAGTTTTAAAGGAGGAGGTTTCATAGACTTGGCTGAAAAATTTCAGGCCAAATTGCCTGAAAAACCACCTCAGGCAAGCCTAAAATCTTTTTTGCGATATATTTGGAGTTTTTGCGAAATTGACGTGTTTCCATTGGCTGTATTTTTAATTCGCAAGGTCAATTTGCGCAATTTAAAGGGTAATGAAATCGCAGCTAATGCAGACTCGCAGTCTTTGGATAAATGATACAATAGCAAGATTTTAATTAAAGTAAAAAGGGCCCTTTATTCTTTCGATAACCTCTCATAAAGACCTCTGAAGTATACTGACGTATAAACCAGAGCAAACAGATGTGAATGAAAACTTTTTGCAGTCTGTCACCACACAGATCTGTTTTCAAACAGAGGATCCACCCAGAAATTGAATGAATGAAATGAGCACTTAGACAAAAGCCACATGACCGAACTGGGCAGGAATGTCCCCGGAATTTCACATCTAAAGCTTCTGTATTCCCAAAAATATTCTCTCTGTTGGAAAACGGCTTATTTGTAGATAGAAATGAGATAGGGATTCATTGGTTTGCTTATAATGACATGATACGATAAGTAAAAGTGCCAGAGCAGTACTTTCTTTAGTAAAACTCAAACCTAGTTTTCAGGAGCATGGTTTGTTTTGTTTTAGATGTTATTCTTTACAGAGAGGTATTAAACATTTAAAAACAGACTTTAATGTAAAATCTAATAATCAACATTAAAGGTGCCAAAGAATGCATTGAAATAATATTTTAAATTGTTCTCTGATATCTACACAGAAGGTGTGTGGCTTTATTAAGTGCAAAATAATCCAGAGATGGTTTCACATGTCCATTTACAACCCTAGGATTTCCTCTTGAATTAAATAGTATTTGAAAGGGTCATGAATAATAATGTTGAGCTCTGCTCTGATTGGCTGTTTCACAGAGCAGCTCAGTTCAGTAGCTCTGTGTGTGTGTAAACAGATCTTATGTTTGAGCCTGTAGATACAGATTTCGAGGAATAATCAATTACTCAGAGATTTTTAATGGATGTTTCGGAGTGGTAAATTGTTTTAGTATGGACCTGCAAAATACAACTGTAACGTGCAATATGTGCGATAATTTGCATGTGATTGTAATTGCGCATCTCGGCGAGGCAACGTGACAATTTCGCATTAATTATCGCGGACGTACTGCCTGCGATATGTATGTGATATGGTCCAGCTTGTCAGTGAACTTGGTTTTGTGTGCCGCTCCATCTGAATAGCAGGTGATGGCAATCACCTAATCAAGGAAACGTCAGAAATCCTTGATCTTGCGGCACGTTTTCTTAAAAAATGTGATAAAATATGCAGGATATTTATGCAATTTTAATTGCGGGAACTTGGAAAAATTGCGGGAACTTGGAAAAATTGCGGGAACTTGGAAAAATTGCGGGAACTTGGAAAAATTGCGGAAACTTGGAAAAATTGCGGGAACTTGGAAAAATTGCAGGAACTTGGAAAAATTGCGGGAACTTGGAAAAATTGCGGGAACTTGCCAAAACAGTTCGCAGCTTTTGCAGCATTTCGTTGATGTTCACGTTGCGTAATTATGTCACTTCATAGCGATCCCATGGCAACAGGGGACGCTGCGCTTGTGTGAAATAAATGCTACATTTTTCAGCTTTCTTCTAAGATATATGTGACTTTTTGCTACGAAAATGCGGGGATTATGAAATCATGCAAGCCCTGCATATTTTGCGTGCGGAAATCTGCAATTTATGCGGCGAAAGTGCGGCGTATTTAAAAAAATGTGTCCACTGCATAAATATGCGGAATGGATTGTGCGCATAATCGCGTTTTTCTGGAGGGACTGAGCGCTAACTCAGCTGTCACAAGTTTGTTTTTAGCATTGTAACAACATTGTACTTCATTTAATGTTTGGGGTGCACTTTAACGTCACAGTTGGTGTTATGTTGAGATTGGTCTGTTTTCCAGCAGTCTTTTGCATGCACAAGGTTCACGAGAAGGAGGAAAAAATCGTTTTTAAGGCTCACGATATGTCATTACCATGTACACAACTCTTATTATTCATCTATGCCTAAATACAGTTTTACATTCTATGACACCTTTAATAATCGCTAGGGATGGGACGATTACCGGTTTCACGATTAAAACCGGTTAGTATTATCGTTTAAAATTTAATTATCATTACAACCGTGTTTGATTACCGTGATTTAAAAAATTAGCTGTAAATCCTGTCCAGCCAGAATCAGTTTGACGCAGGCGCACATGCAATATAGTTTTTTGCACAAGAAGGCATTTAAAGGATACTGTATTGTATTCATTCACGGTAAACTTATTAGACAGATTTATTTATTTTTTTACCAAATAATTTCAGTGACATGAAATATTAAATTGTGATTTTCAAAAATAAAACTTGTTCAAATGTTTTCAGTGTGTGTATCAGTTCTTTTTGAACATTTCCATCTCATTTTAACAAAACCATGATAATATTGATAACCGCGATAACTTTGGCCACTATAACCACGGTATGAATTTTTCATACCGGCCCAGTCCTAATAATCGCAATTACGATTACAAGGGGAATAATCGTCAATCGTCGATTTTTATCATAATCGTACAGCCCTTCATTTTAGTATCAGTATGTCTTGCTTGTAACCTAAATTGAGGTTGTACTAAAAAATCAGGTACTAGCTCCATAAGATGCCTCCAAAACCATCCAGATGGTAAGATGTCAAGATAAAACCGGACAAGATATTTATCAGCACCTAAGGCCATTTCTAACTTAGAGACCAATGAGACATTAAAGATTGGATTGGGTTGTGCTTACTTCTGGAAACTTTCCTATTTATTTTTATTTTTAAATCTCCTTGGCAAATTTAATCAAATGCCATCATAAGGCTGTAAAATCTCGAGATATAATCGCCCAATACTAATCCAAACCGACAGTGTAAATAGACGGATTAATGAAGAACATTTTTATCCAAAATGCAGCTTTACTTCAGATGCCATTAAAACCAAAGTAAACCCACAACAGAGCCACAACTACTGTGTAAAATCAACACGAAAGAGGGTCTTTAAACAGACTTTATGACTGCAATGAAACGAAGGCTCAAAGAGCAACTTAACACTTATAAAACTACTAAACTGTGAATATAAAACTACAAAATTCAAAGTTCACCCCGCCCGTATATTACATAACACTGAAGTTATCTAACAAAGTCCAAATACTCTCAAAAGAAGCTTGGAGATGACATTGATCATCTATCAGAGCTCATTCTCACCCGTCTCTTCCGGTTCCTCTGTATTAAAGTCCTCTTCTAGAAGACATTGGGTTCTCCGGCTGCTGTTCCCCATGTAGAAGCTTATTATAAACTAGCTTAGACCCTGAAACAGACGTCAACCAACCTCATCCCAGCCATAAACACGGACCTCCAAACCAACACATTTACTTCAGTCAACAAAGAAAGGCAGAAGTCTGCTGTCCACCCTCCTCCAGCTTATTGACAGAAGTCAAAAATAAGCATCCAGGACCGAAGACATCACAGTTAGTCACCCTCGACTCAAATCTCATGACTTGACTCAGACGATTCATTAAATCCAAAGGACTATTCTACAAATAAACTCCGACAGAAAACTTCCGACATCCATCGTGTCAGCGATCCGTGAGTGCTGGATTATGCTGGAATGCCAAAACATCCAAGTTCCAAAAGGAAGCGTGGAGAGATCCGACAATGATCTAATGCACAGCACACGGCTGAAAAACGTCCAGACACGTGAGAAAATGATCGATACGGCCTACGGCATGGAACGCTGTATGCACGACTACACCGATCTGGAAAAAGGCATTGGAGATAATCGATAAATGAGTAAAATAGCGGCAGGGATCAGATAATGCTTAAGGAAAATCTCTGCCGTCCATGTGACATCCATCAAGCCCAGTCCAGTTTGAGTTCAGTAAACCTCTATGTGTGTACAAGCACAGATCTGCACACACACACACACACACACACACACACACACACACACACACACACACACACACACACACACACAAGCATCTAATTACCAGAGCTCAGGATAGCACGGCTAGGTTTTTATCCTGGTCGTCTACTGCACTTATTTCTCCAAAACCCCAAATTACAGTTTAGGGAGAAAGAAACAAGTGGTCAGAAACTACTCGAAATACTTCTCGGGCCAATCAAGAGCCAAAATATACACAGTGACCAATCACAGCACACCACACTCCAGTTCAACCAATCAGAAAACCAGAGCCTGTCGAGACAAAAGTTTTATTTTAGTTTTGCACCGTAAGCTTTCATTGTACAGAAAAAACACTTGGAAACAAAAGCCTACAGCCGATCACAGCTAAATACAACAAGAACGAAATGGAAGGCCGTCTAAACAAAACTGCTCAATGTTTTATCATCTTAAATGAATTTATTGCTATGTAAAACAATGCGTATGTGGGCGGAGGTGAAGTGTTTCTTTACAAAGTAACATTGCCATCTACTGGCCTGGCACAGTCTTGGCGGATTTGTGTAAATGCACATCATTGCGGTGTAAATCTAGCTTTTTTCAGTAGACCTTAACTTTAGTTTGTATCACATACCAACACTCACACATCTGTTGTCAGGGATCTGAATACCAAAACAACTATTCATAATACACACAAACACACTAAATGCAACACAAATCTATGTACAAATACATAAAATACTTTTGTTTGCAGGAATTCACATAACACCACAAGAACTCCTCTACACACCCACTGAATAAATGACACATTACTTTGGGATTGTGACAAGTGCTTACCATTATTTCTCAGATACAATACTAAACGCAACACCCATGTGATTTCCACAGCAGTCATCACACTTTCAACTTGAGGTTTGTCTAATGTTTATTGTTTAGGCTGGACAGTATATTGGTATAAATGTCTGATCAGATATATACTTAATATTCATTAGGGCTGCATTGTATTTTAACCTCCTAAGACCCGAGCTTTGGTTTGGCCTACATTTTAGATATCTTCCAGATATTTGGGGATACGAAGAACCAATAAATATAACATCCAAATATTTTTCATTGAACATGAACCAGTGTAATTGTCCACATTTGTGTACAACTGGTTCCAGTTACACAGAATTAACTATTATGGTGCAAACAACAGAAAATTGTTGTGGACACACCAGGTCTTAATAGGTTAAGGAAAATGTGATATTTTTTTTAATAATGCAGTGTGCGATACAATAATGATTGATTAAAAACTACATCTCATATATATTATCTGCAACTAACTATTATTTTAATAATCGATTAATCTGCCGATAATTTTTTTGATTAATTGATGAATCGGATAATAAAAAGCATTAATTTCCAACCCTTTATTCAAAAACAGAACTGAAAACTTCAGAAAATTAGCAAACATGTTGTTCCTTGAACATCCCTGAGCTGTGAAAGTAATAATAATAAACTTACACAAAAAACATACACATGTGTGTTTTACATCTTCCAAATATATACAATACAAAAAATAAAGAACAATACAAATCAGAAGCAAAATTATCTGCCAATGGGGTAAGAAAAATAATCTTAATGAGATATAATATCAAACAGAAACAAGATTATTTTATTAACCCATTGGCAGATAATTTAGCTTGTTTTAAGCAAACAAACAACTTAATTTTTTTTTTTCAGATAAAACAAGACAAAATGCAGCGGTGGAAACAACAGAGAACACAGTGCGAGAGAGAAACACTCTGCGTTAAACTCAAAATTTTTAAACACTCAAAAATCGATTTAATTGATTAGTTGTTGCAGCCCTACAAAATATGTAATAATTCAAGCTGTCAAACGATTAATCGCGATTATTCGCACACAAAATAAAAGTTAGTGTTTGTATAATATATGCCTGTGTCCTGTGTATTATTATTATGTATATATATATATATATATATAAATACACATCCATGAATGTATTTAAGAAACATTTACATGTGTATATACTTTTCATTTATATTTTCATACATTTTATATAATATATACACATTTTAAAAATTGATATATAAATAAATTTTTTCTTAAATTTATACAATTATTTGTGTGTATTTATATATTATACACATATTAATTACACACAGGACACACACACATATATTAAGCAACACAAACTTTTATTTTGTATGCGATTAATCGTTTGACAACCCTAGCATGTCTCACATTCTTTCTGTCTCTTTGCCATCTGCATCAACCTACAACTTTGGCTATGCATAACATTTTGAAGTATTAAAATCAATCAGTTATTGCAAACCATGTGATGCATAGATGCGTAGTATTTTTGGAATTTTACACCCCTCCTATTAATAACGCAATTTTTCACCATAATTGTGATATTTAATGACTCATTTACTGTGGTAAATGATTTTGGTCATACTGCCAACCACGCAACTGTAGGGTCTGAAGGCATAAGACACACACAAGATTTCTCACACACTAATTTTCCACCTAATAATTAATTTTCTCATTGTTGTAAGGAAGTTGAGGGAGGTCGTATAAGTTTCCTGGTTTTGTTTAACAACACAGGGGGGAGAGAGAGAGAGAGAGCGATAGAAAGAGAGAGAGAGAGAATTTCTAAATAACTTATTTCTCTATAACACAGGCAAATACTATAAATTGTGAGAGAGAGAGAAAGATCATAGCAGGCTGACATGTTATATTGTTTCTGTATCAATGACAGTGTCTCTATGACATCACCAGCGTATCCACGGTGACAAAGAAACATGTTGATGCTAAGCATTACATCAGCACAGGCACAGTTCTGCACAGTCTGTCCTGTTACTGTTATAAACGCCGGGTTAACTGTGCTCAGCCCCAGAATTCACTCGCCCCGCACACACACCCTGCAGGTCGATACAAGACAGGACACAACACAGACCTGAAAGAAGCATGCAAAGAATGAGAAAAGTGCAGAGAACCTCCACGACTACAGGACGACTTCAGATTAGGTCAGTTCTCCAGGAAGCGCGCTGGCATGATTTATAAAGCTCAGACACGTTCAACTGCACCAACATCAGACAAATGAGCCTTTCAAGTGAGCCACAAAGGAATGTTGAGGTGAGAAACGCCTCAGGATAAGAATTCCTCACCTTCCCGCGCACGGGAATTCCAATACAGAAGAAAGCAGATGTAGCGAATGTCAACATTTTGGCTGATAATAAAATGTTTTTCAGTTAGTGTTATGGAGAATGAATAAACTTTTACAAGTGCATAAAAAAAATAAGTGATTCAAATATCATCAGCTGATACCAACAACACAGTCACAGAAATATCACACATCCTTAGTAACAGCGATCAACCTTAAGATATTTATATAACATATACTAAACAACAAAGCTTGCCCTGGAGCCTCACCCTAAACCCTGACCCGATCGGGCGTACGGGACAGCTGCTTTGGGTGAGATGACCGGGGGATTGAGTTTCCGCCCCACTGCCGAAAGAAACCTCCTGTTGCTCTCTGTTAGTTTACAACCAGACATCTCTTACACAGTTTAACACAACTTTATGGTTTTAACTCGCACACAAACACACATCTCATACTCGAGAGCGTCCAGTTTGTGTTGTCATATTCCTGAGGATGTGCCACATGCGAAAGTCAAACCGAGGAAAGTCAAACAACTCTTTCATAACATAAACATAGTTTGCAAAGCAGGACAAATATCTACTTTAGTAAACGAAACATTAAGACTGGAAAACCAACTTGTGGCATGTGATGCATTTTCTCAAGCATTGTGCACATACACAACTTTACTACACATTTTCTTCACACAGCAGAGGGATTTAAATCAAAAAACAACATACACATTTCTATCAACTTCTAAAACCCAGAATTTATATCTACACTATTTAGGATCACTTTTCAAGGCAGTTTCGTCACATATATCTCCATTAAATCTAACAAGTGTCATACTTTACAGACTTATGAACTCTTTAAATATTTTTAAGTCAGTCATGTTAAAATTCAACTTAATGGTGTTGGCACATGTTAAACACCTATAAGTGCTGTCAATCTTCTTCAAACAACCAACAATCCTGGCCTGATACAAAAAACAGATGTAGTAAAGTCATGCATAACAGCATTGAATCTGAGTCCTGTCTGATCATGATTGACAACAGCAGCAGGCTACGAGGTGTGTATGAGTCGCATTCACGTGCACGTATGGATAAATGCATGTTTAATAACACAGACAGAAAACAGAAACATCTTATTTGGGTTTGTGTGAAACCGAGAAGGTCCCGTTTAAATGTCCCGTCCTGCCTCGCGCTAGCGTGTGCTAACGGGCACTGATTTATTTCACTCCCCCTCTCCCTCTCTCTTTTTGGGCCAAATGAAAGATGAAAAACCAATGCATGTTATGCATCCCTAAACATGTATTTGGAAACACAGCGGATTTCGGTAAAGTTAAATGCAATTCGGCTTACAGATGTAAGTTACGGGAAGGGCCGGTGAACGCTTACCGTGCTTGCTTTCTATTTTCCCCGACATGATCGCCGCGCTGGCCGGATCCTCAGTTTGCGCGGTCAAGGGAGGAAAACGGGGAATTTTAAACCAGAATCCTGAATGGTTCTCCTCAGCCACGCATTGTGATGTATCGAGCCCGTGTGGTTTTCTAGATCCAGGGAAAAGCGCAACAATCCGTTCACATGAACACGCTGGACAGACAGTGAAAGCTTTTGCTGGTGTGCGCGCGCGTGTGTGTATCTGACTGCCACAACAGCGCGATCCCGTCCACTGGATCCACTGGGATCGTCGTGCGACACAGCGACACCCACTGGCTGGAATCAGAACGTGCAGTCAAATGGACCTGGTGGAAAGTTGGGAAGTTCTTCAATTTTAATCTTGTTTGGAAACATTTCGTATCTAATAGACATCCAGTTTAAATGGTGTATATCCATCCATCCAGTGAATTTTCATGACGAAGACTTGAAACCAGTAAATGAGTTTTATGAAACCCATTATTATTTTCATTGTAGGTGATATTCATGACTGATTTTACACAAATGTTCCTTATTTGTGGGCAAAAACAAAGCAGAATTTCGGTTAATAACATGCTTATGATGGGGAAATTTGATATATGTATTATATGCACGAATCTGGCCTACTTTAAAGTGAAACAAATGTTTTGTACATTGCACAATAGGTCTGTTAATGCAAAGGCACTTAAAACTTCATCGCCACTTATATATTATAGATTTAGATGTAATGTTGCTTTGATGAAAATATGTATGTTTAGAAGAATTATAAATTAAAAAGTCATAATTGGGTTGTTATGTAGCGTGAATATCGGCTGCCATCTAGTGGTGAAATTATGAAATTACAAAAACATTATCCCATAACTTTCCATACAACACATTAACTTTATTAAAATGTATTAATATTTTTTTTACATTTTACCATAATAGTGAACTCATCAAAACTATGCAAGAACACTCATTTATTTTAATGTTGTTACAAAAAAAATTACAAAAAAAATTACAAATAAATCAAAGCTTTGTTTATAAAGTGCTGAAAGTATTTGTGCATTTGAAACATTTTAAACATTTTAACAATTAATCAAATTCTCAGAAAATTTCAACAAACAGCTACATTTAACTCATTCCCCGCCAGCATTTTTTTTTGTAATTTTCACAAAAGTTTCACAAAATGCATCCCTGGAAAGTTTTCTTCTAAAAATATATAAAAAAATATAGCAAATGAAAGAACAGACCCTCTACTTTCAAACAAACAAACAAAACGGAAAAAAAACCTTTCATATTTTTTTCTCTGCTTATAAACTTTTTTGCAAAAAGCTGAAATAATTGCATTTTTGTGAAGGAATTTTGTTTGAGATCAGATTCCGAACCATTATTAAAACTTAGACAGTTTAAAATTTGTAAATAATTTTTATAAATTGGGTAATCACGATTAATCACACACAAAATAAAAGTACATTTGTGTAATTATTATGTATATTTAAACACACACACATACATATATACATTTCAAAACATTATTCTTCATATATCCATTTTTTTGTTTATATATAATATTTAAAAATATTAATAAATATATATGTACACATGTAAATGTTTCTTAAATACATTCATGAATGTGTGTGTCTTTATATGTACATAATAATTAAACACAGCACACACTCATATATTATGCAAAAAACTTTTATTTTGTATGAGATTCATCTAGATAATATTTGCCCAACACTACTTTAAAGTATTTTGGGTGGTTTCCCAGACAGGAATTAGATTAGTATAGACTAAAATAAATGTAAGACTTTCCAAACTGAAAACAACTTGCACTGACATATCTTAAAATACATCATTGCCCGTTTTTTTTGCCTCAAAATGCACCCAAGTAATGTTTTTAGCAAGGCATGTTTGTTAAAACTAATTATATTTCCTAATTAAACTAAGGCCTAGTCCTGGATTAAGCTAATCTCTGTCCGGGAAACCGCCCCTATGATCAAACAGTGGCCTAATTTTAACTGGGTGTAAAGACGGAAAGGATCGCTGCAGTAACTGTGTCCACCACTAGATGGGGCTCGATCTCAGAAATACTGTACCTCCATACATATATTTTGGCAAATCAATTAAACTTGTATTATTTTGAACTTGTCATGCAACACGCAAGCATTCACCTGTAAACTTTTACTGTGAAAAAAAACAAAGCATAACCCCAAAATGTACAAACCAAACCAAAATATCTTGCATATATATATAAGAAAAAGTTGAATCATTCAAAGCAATTATTCATAATTTCTTCGGTATCTGTAATGATTTATTGAGCTGTAAGTCTGCTTCATATATTTGTTTTGAATGTGCAAGACTTAAAATGGTTATACATGTCTAAAATCTTTAACAGTATTACACTGTATTCAGCTGAGAAAAGCTAAATTCAATCTTCTCTTGCTGACTGTGTAGTTTTGAAAAGAGTTTGCCTAAACAATCAAAAGTCAAAATGTTTATAGTTCATGTCAATATCTGGACAGCAGCGTTTCCTCAGGTCTGTTTGTCTAACTCAGAGCATCACAACAGGAATGGTTCAACTTTCATTCACCTTGAGCGGTCTGGAGGTCACTGTGAAGGGTGTGTGGAGCTGCTGCTGCATCTACTGTACTGTCATGACTGTGAGGATTACAAACATACAAATGAATGAGAAACACTGAAAGAGACAGATGAAAATATTGTAGAGAAAGGACTGCGGCTCTGACCTTCAGCATGATAACATAAGGACTGATGTAAACACAGTCAGAGGAGCGAGAGTAAAGAGGGTGAAAGGTCACGCCTCTAAGCGGCTCAATGACTTGTGCTAGAAATAGAAAGATCATTCAAGTGTGCCAACACACACACACACACACGCACGCACGCACACACACGCACACACGCACACACAATGTGGCACATTACATGAAATACTGTTTCACACAACACAATGTGCCTTTAATTTTTCTTAATGGTAGATAAAAAGGCAAAATGACAATATTTATTTCTGAGATGAGAACAACATCACGAAAAAAGAATCAAAAATTTTAACAATTTTGTAAGACTGGGTTGCTTATAAGAAATATTTATGTTTGTGTCACTAAATGTTAATCAAACTACAGAATACAAAATGAAAATCACTTCTATAGCTTTAAAAAGATGAATTATATTGAATTTATAGAAAACAATGTGTTATTACAATGTTATTATTCATTTGATTATATTTCTTTGTAACTTTGTTCTTTTCTATTTTATATGCTTGTAATTTCTTGATTTGTTCTTATTTTATTTTCCCACATCACTCTTTTTGCTGATCTGAAAATGATTCAACCCATGACTCAAAAAACCATATGTAATTAATTTAACCAGTACTATATTGTAAAATTGAGTCATTTTAAATAACATGTAGGCCTTCAGGTCCACCCTATTCCAAGGTCCCAATGGTTTGGGGTTCTTTCCTTCTTTTTTGTCCTTGGCCAATCACATGGGGAGGTCAACCAGTTATCAATGCTAATGGTTCACTACTTTTTCTACTGCCATGTTGAATGTTGAATGGGTGTGTTAAAAATATATAAAGATCAGAATAGTTTTGTGTAATTATTTTTAGACACGTTATGTTTGTCAATACCCTGACTAAGATGAAGATCAGATCACACTTTATGACAAATTTATTCAGAATACCATAAAAAAAAAGTCAATTCACATACATACATACATACATACATACATAGTGAGAGAGAGAGAGTAACATTGAGTCAAATTCATTATCCCTGGAATACTAAAAATGCTCCAAGGAATGTTTTTCTTTACTCGCACAAAAAACATCATCCTGAAACCCACTTAGAAACTTGATAGAGGAAAGCTCATTTAAGGAAGAAAATAAATGCCTGTTAACCTCATACAAAACCCACAAAGACAGTAATTCATTATACAATTCCCTGAAGTCATTATGATTAATTCTGAGTAAGTTATTAATATAATAATAATTCTCTATCGTATAATACATTGTATTATAACCGAAAATATATCTAGAATATATATCAAACACTTCACACTTGTACTGTACTACAATCTCACCTTCTATGTATGCTGTACAGGACTGATGCCAGATAACAGATGAGTACGTAATGCACACTGATGTATCGCCTCAATCACACACAACATACACTTTCATCACACATTGTGTGTGTGTGTGTGTGTGTCTGTGTGTGGACAGAATAACAAAAACTACATGAATGGGTAAAGTGAGAGCTGTGTGTTTGTGTACACTTTTACAGGTAAACAATGAGTGTAATCTTAAGCATTTTTTTTATAACACACTTTGTTTCCTTTCTCCAAGATTAATTTCTCTTTTCCATTGGAAAGCTGTCAGATCGGGTCACAGGGTCATTTTTTACAGAGCAAGGTTCAGAGAGAGACAGAGAGAGAAAGGGAAAACTAAAAATATTTTTTTTTATGAAATAGCTGCTTTAAGACCAAACAAAGGCACATACAATAACTATAGTAAACTGAATAAAGTAAGAAACAAAAGTCGATAGAAAAAAGTAATTTTTACATGGTTAAGCATTTTACAGTGATTCTGAGAAAGAGAGAGAGAGAGAGAGAGAGAGAGAGAGAGAGAGAGAGAGAGAGAGAGAGAGAGAGAGAGAGAGAGAGAGAGAGAGAGAGAGAGAGAGAGAGAGAGATGCACTTTCTCACGACCCTTTGATGTGAGCTATGGCTGATTTAGCAGTTATTGATTAGGCCAGGCTTGTTAGCACACACACACACACACACACACACACACACGGACGCACGCACGCACGCACACACACAGAAATGGATTAACCAGTCAAATATTTCTGCCACAGACAGGAAAGCGGTCAACAATCAATAAACCTCACACCACAAACCCCATCATATCATAACATCATAAGTTTTAGAGCTGACCCGCCTCAAACCCTAAACCTCACCCGGGTCACATTAACAGAAATCAAATTACCTTTGCACTTTTTTTATCATGAAGGTTCACAGCTCTAAACTCCTGCAGTGTTACAGTTTATTGTTTATTACTATTATCTGCAATACAACTCATACACTCCATACTGACATCAGGCGATCACATGCATTTACACATCAACAATTATTATTCAGAGATTTGGGCTTTAAAATTTGAGAAAGTTTTTCAAACCTTGTGCTGTTTTTGTGAAGGTCATTGTTTATGAAATTCAGTCTGATCTGTGTTTATGCAGTGAATTTCAATGTGAAGGTCAGAGAGGAAGAGAAAAAAAACGAAATATAGCTGCAACAAAAACATTATAGTTTTAAAAATGTATGTTTTGACATTCTTAAAGGTGATGCGTAGATTTTAGCGGCATCTAGTGGTGAGATTGAAAATTGCAACCAACAGCTCACCCCTCAATTTCAAAACGCATACATAGTCGCCACAGGACAAACATGTTGTCGTCTGAGACAACGTAGGGACGAAACACGCTAGGGCTACTGTAGAAACATGACGCGATTTCCATGCAAGGGGACCCGTGGCGTATGTAGATAAAAACAGCTCTTAAGGTAATAAAAACATAATAGTTCATTATGTAAGGGTTTTATACACCACTGATAATATAGTCATGTATATTCAACCCTATATCACGAAAATGCGTGACTATTTCACGCATGGACCAGCGTGACAATGTCACGCTTTGCCGCGTTTGAGCGTGAGCATGTCACGCTTTTCTGTTTGTGTCACTGTCACGTATTGGTTACTCAACTTTTTTGTCCTATTTTCAAACCATTGTCGCTTCGGTTTAGGGTTAGATTTGGTGCTTGTGTTATATGTCACTTTAAGTATTTGTCACTTTAATTATTGGTTTATAAAAAAAAAAGATACAATACTTATTCTTTTATATTTTCTAAACTTTAACCAATTGTCACCTGACGTTGGGGTTAGAGTTTGTTTAGGTAAGGGTGTCATTTTATGTAAATCTAACCCTAAACCGAAGCGACAATGGTAAGAAATTAGGACAAAAAAGTTGAGTAACCAATACGTGACAGTGACACAAACAGAAAGCGTGACATGCTCACGCTCAAACGCGGCAAAGCGTGACATTGTCACGCTGGTCCATGCGTGAAATAGTCACGCAATTTCGTGATACTGGGTTGGTATATTATATCGCATTTCTGTCAAGAGATCCTTCTAAAAGTTACACAATGCACCTTTAAGTCATTCCCCGCCAGCCTTTTTTTAAAAAGTTGCTCGCCAGCATTCTTTGTGATCTTCACAAAACGCCATCCAGGAAAATGTTCTTCTATAAATATATAAACATACAAATATATAAAATAAAAAATAACAGACCTTTTGCTTTCAAACAAACAAACAAACAGAACAGGACATTTTTTTTCATTCTATCTTTATTTCTTCAAAAATTCCAAATTTTCAGCAAAAAGCTGACATTTTTCATTTTTAAAATGAATTTTATTAGAGATCAGATTCAGAACGACGATCAAAACATACACAGAGTTTAAAATGTTGTTAAATTAGCTTTTGCTTTAGTTTTTTTTTATTGTGTAAGAGAGCCATCTAATGGATAATAGCTGAATTACAGATTACCGTAAAAATTCGCCAGGAAAGCGTCATTAATTGAGATAACTCGTGAATTGCGAGGAAAGAGTTAATAGAAAACATTTTCTGTGTTGATAATTTTCAAACACACCTTGAACTCTTATGAAACTTAAACTTTATGTTAACTCTTTCACCGCCAGCGTTTAAAAAAAAATTGCCAGCCAGCGCCAGCGTTTTTCATGATTTTCACCAAAGTTTAATGCCTTTCAGAAAATGTTCTTCTTTAAATATATAAACATACAATATACCAAATGAAAGAACAGACCCTTTCAAACTTTCAAACAAAAAAAAACCGTTTCATCCTACCTTCAGTGGTTCTTTTGTAATCAGCTTTTGAATATGGGTAGGTTTCTGCAAAAACACCACATTTTGAGCAAAAAGCAGAGATAATTCAATTTTTGTGACGGACTTTTCATAGAGATCCCATTCAGAGCGATCTTTAAAACAGACACAGACATGCAGCCGCTTGCCATAGGGCAATACTTCCGGGTTTAAAAATTTCTCTCGTCATTGGCGGGGAAGCATTTTCCTCTTAATTGACGAGATATCTCGTCAATGGCGGTGAAAGAGTTAATGATGTAATATCACACAGGAGAGCTTTAACTTCACTGAACACCTGTCCTCACATCATAACACATTTTTTACAAAGTTTAAAAACACAACAGATTTCAGAGAAATCAAATCTCAGATAAAGACAATATGCTCAAACAGAAAGAATGCATTGAAGATATTAAGTTTACAAAAATACACACAAGTTGTTGTCATGCTGAGGTGTTGTGTGCATGCAGTTACTGATACATTTCTTTGATGTTGTTTCAATTGAACCCACCAACACGTTTAAATGATTTTCTGCAAGATTTCTCACTTGTCTCTCAGGCAGAAATCATTGCTGATGGTTCAAGTAAAAGCACCACATGATTCACAAACACTTTTAGTGTGTGTGTGATGTGCATGTATGTTATGTGCTCTGTTAAATGTTGTTTCCAGCATTAATATTTTATTGCTTATGTTTCTTTAATGTCCACAACTACATCAACATTTAGTCCTTATAAAGCTCTTGGGTACAATAAACTATGCCATGAGTTTCAAAATCCAGTGATATGCCTACCTAGAGAGCATCTTTGTTTCAAAATGATTTCTTTAGCGCTATTCACAAAAACAGCTTGGATTTAAATGTGGTTATGATGCTCACGAATGCCCAGCAAGTAAAAAAACTAGATGTCTAATAGCTGTCCAAGCATAGCCTTGAGCCAAAATACTGCTAAACCCCATTCACACAGCACTTTGATCCCAGAATATTTCCATAAAATTGGCAGACAGGCTTCTGTGTGAACACAAACATGTAAATTGTTCTGGGATCGCTCTCGTAAAGAGGTAACATTGCTGTAACATACAAGGGGCGTGCAGTAGTGAGGACACGCGAGTCATCGCAAAGATATGGTTCAAGTCTTTGACACACGGATTTAAACCCAGATCAACATTCACAGTGAGAAATGAGATCTTTCACCAGTATAACAAAGCTGCTTTATAAACGTATAATAAGCAAACATGCATGCATGTGGTTTCTCAAGACAGAAATCACGAATAATAAGCAAACTGTAGATGCTGCACAGGACTTTAAATACATCACGTGTCTTTAGAAGATTCTGGAAAATCATTGGCAGTTTGAATTAACACAAAAATTGAACGATCCCGGACAAATCCCAAATGCCATTTCTTTATTATTTTGTAATAAAGGCTTAGAGATGTAGAAATGACACACTTTACACAGAAGCTGTTTTTGTTATTTATGAGTTATCGGTGAGATTGCTGAGGTGTAGATTAGTTTTCAACGGAAGATTGATGTAAAACCATTTTTTTTCAGTACTGGTTCTAGATCAGTGAGGTATCACGTGAATGATTCTAGATGTGAGTCTGGACGAGCAGATGGCCGTGTGTCGGGATGGCGAGTGTGAACACTATTCTACTGACACTTCCATCAAAACATTTCTAAAAAACACTCTGGCATCAACCAAAGCGACACCATCTGTCCGACACAGACTCATATCCACATATACAGCACTGAATAAATGTGATGTGAGAACACATGAATCACATATTACCAAATGACAACTTCATCACAGGAAAAAATCCAACAGTCTGACATCAAACGACTCTGATCTTTGTTAGGCTGCAAATCTTGATGCCCAATTCCGATAACCGATATTTTTGATGACCTGCTTACATCATCTTTTAAAAGCGACTCGTATCCGGCATTTACACTAAACACTTGGCCAAACAATTCAAGGTAAACATACTGACCCAGAAGAGCTTAAACCACAGAGGAAATAAAATGTTGTGATATGCAATGGACACTAAGTGGACCCGTCGTCCTCCATTGCCCTGCTAAGAAGAGTCATGTGATCCACCTGAGTTGACGTCATTTGCAAGCGTTGCTTTTTTTAATGATGCACAACACATCTTGAGATGGGAATATCTGATCTGTCCGTTTACATTGCCGACGCGAATGCATGTATCCGATATCGGAATCTATGCATTTTTTTACTGCGTACATGTTCGTGGCTCATATCCGATCTGTACCACATGAGGAAAAAAATTAGTCACTTCAAACATTCAATGTAAATGTGACTTTAATTATCTCAAACATTTCTCACAGAGATTTAATAGAGAACAAAATGCAGAGCTTGTAAATAAAAAAGCATCTGCCGAATGCATGAATGTAAATGACTCTTGGAGAAGAGTTTGAACTTCTAACCTTGAAAAGAGAAGTCAAGAAAATCTTTAACAATACACCAGTAGGTCATACGACAATGTCAGTGTAATGGTTTTTATTGAGTCCTCTACCATCATATAACCTCTCACATCCAGTTTGACTCTCCATTGACCTTGAAGGTGAGGTTTTCTTTTACAGTAATGGATGGAGTCTGAATGTCACACACAGAGCGGTCTGAATAAGGGTCCAAGTTCAGCTCTTTATTCTCAACTCTGTCATGTTTCACATCACAAACATGACTTCTTCATTCACACCCCATCACCATGGTGATACTTGAATTCCCCATCATGACAACTGAAGATGATGTCATTTGACTGACAGCATGACGGGTTGATCAAAGACGTGTGTCTACATTGTATCAAGCGTGTGTGTGTTATACAGCATGTACTGTATATATAATTTAATAATCCTACAGCAACATAAAGTTAATATCATGAAAACACCCAGATCATTATGCACAGAAAGTAACACCCAGATTATCTTATAATGTGTTTCTGATTCATAACAGAGTCTAATTAATAACATATTAAAAACAATGACGGTGTCACACACACAATGATCCAGCACAAGACAGCAGACAGAATGGCATTAAATAGGGAAGAACTTAACTAGGGAATGAGGATACACAGGTGAAGGGCGTAAATTAATAATGAATAATTAACAAGGAAACGAGGGTCAGTGAGGGCTGCCATGACCCTGTCACATGAAACACATAAAAGACATACAGGGCTGACAGGATCATGACAGTTTTGCTAGCCAATTCAACCTACTATTTTAAGTTTTGACATAATTTATTAAAACAAGTTGAAATTGTTTAACTTAATATGCTAAGTTATAGTAACATAAAAATATACTGCATGTTGATTTGACAAAAATGCTGCATTTTTTTACAGTGTACAGAGTGAAATACAATAAATGCACTTTGATTATACAACAGTGTTTCATTTTTCATATGATTTTAATAACATATACCATTTTACAACAAGGTTGTCAATCAATCAATCAATCAATGTTTAAATGTAGCTTAAAAAAATGATTAAATTCAATGAATACTTTTTTTTCAGTGTATATAAAACACACTTTATCATATTCAACACACAAAAAAACCCATGTGATCAATAATATGCACACACATACAGGTACTGGACAAACTTTAGATTCGATTCCCTAACCTTTAACCAAACCCCAACCCACACAGAACTCTTGATGCTATTTCAGATTTTCAAAAAACATCACTCTGGACCTAAAATGTCCCCACAATATCAATAATGTACCGGTATTCCTATCTTTGTGAGGACATTTTGATGAATAGCAGGTACCCACACACACTTGTGCACCTAACACCAGCACATGGTTTTTATGACAACTAACTAATCTACACATGTCAAAATGCAGGAGGTAAAAACTGATGCAAAACTGGATTTAAAAATAAAACATCAACATTTGAAGCGTGTATGAATCTGAATTCATGTGTATGAGAGATATTCAGCTCATTAGGATTCTGTAGCTTTCTCTTCAAGATAAAAGTCTGAATATTTCTGCACTGCCTGCAACAACAAGACAAAACTTTAACAAATAGCAAAACAAAGAGAATGCAACATCCAGCACCCGAGAGACCCAAGTGTGTGTGCGTGTGTTTGTAGGGTTGTTTGGGGTGTTAGATTAAAATGCGACAGAAAGAGTGAAAGAATGACGGGTGACGAGTGTTATGATTTCTCTGGGGACTTCACTCACTGTTGGCACACAAGTCATGCTGTTCTTCATTAACTAATCATCTCTTCTCCAGATTCTGAATGTATTCATGTCACTTCATTATAAATAGTTTTAATATTATTATAAATAGGGATGCACCAATACCACTTTTTACGAGTACTTGCATTTATACCGATACCGAGTACTTAAAGGTAGGGTAACACATTTTGAAAAATGCTAACGGTAGCCGCCTAGAAATCCCGATCCCACCCTCAAGTCAAATCGCTCTCCAAAGTCACGCCTCTTTCCAAACACATGAACACGCACAGATCAGACGGTCACGTCTCATGTCTCATTCACCAGTGAGAAAACTTTGCAGTACAAAGTGAATAACACTTCCAAAATAACCAACATAAACAACTGGTTTACATCAGAATTAGTTTAAGCACACGTTCGGTTGTGTAGACGTAGTAACTATATCGTTACGCTAATCCGTAAACGAACACAAATTTCATAAGCAACACAATGTTTCATCAAAGTAGAATATCTGAATCCATCTCAATACAAACATATCGCGCACCTACCTTACCAAAATAAACAGTGCAACGACCCTTTCAGACCCTTTGCCTCCTGTAGCTGTTTGCATCTCGCAGTAAAGTTACCGATGTTAATTTGGGTTTTTGCTCTTGCTGATCCAGGCAGTTTTTGCTGTTGTTGTTATAAAAGATGCATTTAGTTTTGTTGCTCCTGTGTAGGTTGTCAATTCAGCAGAAAAGTTTGCTGTTCTCGCTGTTTACAGACAGAGCGCACGTGAACGCGCCGATGACGTATGGTGTCTGCGTGGACTCGCTGCGCGGTGGGAATTCAAATTACGCTTACTAAGAGGGACATAAAAGGAAACGTCCGTTCGGACCGAAATCTATGATTTGTTGAACATTTTTTGGTCCTACGCCTTTCACAGATGACATAAATTTTTACAAATACATTTAAACAACTTAACACAGTGATTGCTATCAGGATGTGAGGAGACTTTTAACCAGCATAACTAAAAATGTTTCAGGATCAAATCTGTTACCCTACCTTTAATAAAAAAAACATGATTTAAATTTACAGGTAACAGCTTTAGTCATATAATTTAACAAAAAAAAACAGTTTTCCAGTTTGTTGTAAACTCTGCCTCTTTGGACAACACAAGAGGCATTAACCCCTTACACGCCGCTCAAACATAGACATTTCTCAGACCGTGGTATCGATTCCAGGTATCGGGGGACTTTTAACGAGTACTTTAGAAAATGTGGTATCGAGGCCGGTGCATCCCTAATTATAAATATAGTTATGATATCTCATGTGAGCTCAAAAAGTGTCATGTTTGTGCAAAATTTTACAAATACAGAATTTTTTAAAAAATCAATAGACGTACTACTAAAAATAATCACATGAAGCCAAATCAAATTTAATAGAGTTTATTATTATATATCAACCACAAAACCAGTCATATTCATATATCACGGGACAATTTTTAAAAATTGAGATTCATACAGTGTGGCGGAAAAAGTGTTGCCCCCCTTCAGATTTCTTATGTTATTGCATATTTGTCACACTTTAATGTTTCAGATCATGAAACAAACAACAATGTTGGGGGTAACCCATTACAAGTAATGTGCATTCTGTAAAATATGACTTTTCTGAAGTAATGAGTTAAGTAACGCATTACTTTATAAATGTACACATTAATATTTGAGTTACTCTTTAAAAAAATGCAAGATACTTTTGAGTTTAATTAATTAAATGTAAAAAAAAAACAATGTACTGCATTAAAAAAGATTTACGCACTCTATGCGTGAGCGCCTGAGCGGGAACAGTTGGTCTGAAACGGAGATGGCAGGCCTGAGCTTGACATTTTTGCGATGGAAATGTGCAATCTCTGAATGCAGAACTTTTCTGTCATAAAAAACACCTGCAAGGCCTGAAATAGATCACGCCTCAGCCAAGTAGGAAAAAGTAACGCAGGCATTACTTTCCGTGAAAAGTAACTAAGTAAGGCAATCAGTTACTGTTTTGGGGAGTAACTTAATATTGTAATGCATTACTTTTGAAAGTAACTTTCCCCAACACTGCAAATGTAAATATGAGTCAAAGATAACACAAGTGAACACAGCATACAGTTTTTAAATGAAGGTTTTTATTATTAGGGGACAACAAAATCCAAACACACATGGCCCAGTATTCATTTTTTTTCCCTACTATGGAAGTAAATGGGGCTTATGAACTGTTTGGTTACAAACATACCTCAAAATACACTGTCAGAAAAAAAGGTTTAAAATTGTACCTTTTCTGTCACTGGGGTGGTACCCTCAAAGGTACAACATTTCAATGTGTTGTATACCCATAAAAGGTACAAAACTGAACCTTTGAGAGTACCACCCCAGTGACAGAAAAGGTACAATTTTAAACCTTTTTTTCTGACAGTGTATATTTCTTCGTGTTTATCAGAACAAAGAAATGTATACAGGTCTGTAACAACATGAAAGTAAGAAAATGATGAAGAGACACACACACACACACACACACACACACACACACACACACACACACACACACACACACACACACACACACACACACACACACACACACACACACACACACACACACACACACACACACACACACACACACAATAATATGCTTTTATTATGGAGTTATACTCCATATAACTCAATGTACAACTTTGTTTTTGCATAGGCCTACTAAAGGGTTAATAGTGCCACATGGTGATCAACAGTAAAAATGACATATTTGACCTCTTAGCAAAAGAAAAAAACACCAAGAAAAAAAAAACTGATGCTACATAAAAACTAAAAATGCTTCAAAGCCAATGTTTTGACCAATCTTTGACATGTCCAAGACTGTGAAAAGCTAAACAAAAATCCAGTTTACAATCACTTTTTATATTGAAAATCTATCATTTTGTGTGTGTTTTTCCCCAAATCAGTGACACCACTTATGAACTTGGCAATTAAAGGGTTAAAATCATGGCATTTAGTACTGAGGTTGATTAACAAATTTATGAAAAAAAAAAATTTCATAGCCGTTGAATTTAGTGGATGTTGTACGAAAGTGTAGTAAATTTGCCCACGGTATATCGTTGAGTTTATGAAAAATTTCAAAGCATTTTCTTAAAATATATGTAAATATAAAATTTGTCACCAAAAATCATTCAATTTGCTAAAACAGAGAGAAAGTTGTGGACAAATTAAGAGTAAAAAAAACCTCTAGTGGATGAAAACATCCCCAACACATAAGGGTTAATGATTATTACTTAGTACTTAAATGTATAATTACACTATACCAGTGATAACGTAAAATAAAGTGTGACTGAATTTTCATTTTTGGGTGAACTATCCCTTTAAGTCCCTTTTTTCCACTGCTAGAAAAAATGGACCCTTGATGCCACTGGGGCAGTACCCTTTCAAAGAGTACACATTTGTACTAAACAGTTCATAAAGGAACATATTGGTACCAAACGTATACATACAAACGTATACAACGTATCTGGATCTAAATGGTACATATAAGAAACCTTTTAAAGGGTCCTGCCCCAGTGACAACTAGGAACGAGTGTACTTGACTGAATGATACATTAAGTGTGTGTTGAAATCTGTAATAACAGCAGTTACATACAACAACAAACCTTGAGCATTTAAAATGAACACACTCCCACAAACAACATGAGTATCGACAAAGATGTACACTAGCACACTTTCTGTCCATTCTCTCTCTTTCATTTTTCATCTCTCTCTCTCTCTCTCTCTCTCTCTCTCTCTCTCTCTCTCTCTCTCTCTCTCTCTCACTAACTGGCATTCACAGTGTGCTGCTTTGAACAAGTGCAGTGCAGGATAGCAGATTACCCATGAGACTTCTCTGATGAGCTTTGAAGCCCTGCTTTGATACCACTGCTCAACACCCTGACACACAGGGCCGTGCACAGACCTTTTGAGGGGCATGTGCTGAAACTGAAAAAGGGCACCCCCTCCAAATAAATATCACTTAATAATCATCTTAATAGCTTTATATTTATTCGCTATTAATGATTGAAAAAAATCACTATTAATGAATGAAAAATGACATTTTATGATAGCTTGGCATTATACAGTGCAAACGATATCTGCCCTTTTAAGTTGGCTTTAACAATTTACATCCTGGGTGTTTGTCTGTATTAGGCCTATTTGTAGTCATGTGTTTGTGAAGTGCTCTTGTGAACTTGCTCTTATTTAATTGTAGAATATATAAATTTTAATTTTTTCCTCTGCTTACATAAAGTTACATTAAAATATGTTTGAAGAAAAAAAAGGTATTCTGTTTGTTTTATAAGCTCATTTTTATTATTTGGTTAACATGTTTGTGTGATTGATATGTGATTGAGAAGAGGGGAAATAGGAGATTAAAGATCAAAATAGGAGATTATACTATACTATAGCCATACCATTAGCATATTCAACATGTATCTCTGCCTACCTGGCAAAAACTGTGCTGAGGACCAGGAACCTTGGTCTTTTGAAGGTGCAAATAACTGCATTACTAATAAATATACTAAATACTAAGTAGACTTAACTCTATGCAGTTGATTTCAGAATAAAAAGTTATGAACCAAATAATCATACAACAATCATACAACTCCCTTGACTAATTCAAGGCATAAGATACATGCATATACAATAAATTATATCCAGATTGCATACTATAATGAGTGACAGGCAATATAATGTACATACTTGTATCCTTTACACGTTTTTCGTCTCTATCCAGTTTTCCCAACTGGGCATCTGATGTCTAAGACCTTTCTAATCTGATATGTTTTTGGTGTTAATGTAGGCTAGACATTTTAACGATTTTAACGATTGAGACGCGTCATGCAAAAAAAGCGGTAAAAACCCGACCGTGCATTCCGTATTGTTGTCACGGGTGCCCTTCACATGGGTGAACACTTGTTCAAAAACTGCTCGCGCTTTGTCAAAAACTCAATTTGGTCGCAGTTTAGAGCTCTTAGTGCCCCCTGATTGCCCACTCGACCAATCCCGTCTATGGATAATTCGGCTCTGCTCAAATTTATAAAACATGCGCCGTTATATACATACTAGTGTTTCTTTCGTAATGAGACAGCATTGTACTCAAACAACAAGATACTTATTTACCGTTGCAAGACGTTCAGCTGCCTCTGACTGCTGTGGAACTTCAGCTCGCTGCACTCAGGGGGCAGAGTTAAGATGTTTGACAGACAGTTTGAGCGGATCCAAAAATATTTAGTTTTTTAATAATTTTACTTGATAAATATATTTGTAAAACACACAGACAGAGGTAAATGTTTAACAATAGCATTAATTTATATATATAAAATAATAATAATAAAACACCTCCAAAAAAGGGCACTTCGGAGTGTAAGGACAAAAAGGGCATGTGTTCTGCACAGGTTGAGCCCTATCTGTGCACGTGCCTGCTGACACACACAAATGCACACACACAAATGCACACACACACACACACACACACACACACACACACACACACACACACACACACACACACACACACACACACACACACACACACGTGCACACACACACGCGCACACACACGCACGCACACACACACTTCTCTTCCATCTCTCTCGTGAGTCTGCACGACCTCAGTCATTTTGACTTAAACTATTCAGTCATTACAAAACCCCCTGAAGACTCTTACAGCATAACAACTACCACAATCCAATTATAATCCCGAACACCGCACACACAACACTCAGTGAGGGCTACACCAGTATTTATTGGGATTTGGAGAAATCCAAATCTTTGATTTCAGAGTTGAAAAGCTAAATCATCGCTATTGTATCTCTGAAATCTTTTAAACATGAACACGCACATCCTACTCTATACACATGTCTGGTTTTACCTGAGGATTTTTTGAGGAAAGTTTAAAAAACAATGCTGAATAATTTTGGAAAAAGCTGAAAATACAGAAAGATTTCTGTGTGTCTACAATGGAGGAAAATGTAATAAAACATCTCATTATGACAGAAAAACAGATGCTTAAATTGACAGTGTGTGAAAAGTTTTGTCAATAGTTGATTGACGTTTAGTGTTCAATAAAATCTGTCAGCTAATGAGAAAGGCAGGAGTTTAACATCAGCTAATCGATCCCTTTTACTGCCTCACACACATGATCTTAAAGGACTGAGTGTCCTCTTTTCCAAAGGTTAAACATGTATGGACATTAAACATCTGTAGAAAGTGACTAAGCAATCCTTATATAAATAAATTTTAGGTAAACATTTTATTTATTTACCAAACTGTACATTATACAAGATGCTAGGCTATTTCAACCCAGCTATTGAGTCAAAAAGGGATAAACCCAGGTGTTGGGTTAAATTAACTTATAAAAATGTTTGTATTTGCCCCAACTGGTTAAACCAACCCAACACAGGTTTAAGTACAACTCAGGTTTGTTACATTTTTGGCCCAACGCTGCATTGAAAATAATTCTTAGAATTATCTTGATGTGGGCCAAAGTCAAACAATGTAATACATTTTTTGTGAAATTAATGCAACAGCTCAACTTATAAATCATTATTATAAGGTTACCGCTGTGAACCATGAAAAGCTGAAGAGACCATTTTTAACACAAATGTTTGTGTATACTTGCTCACTACCTCATTTTTTAAATTCTAAATCTGTATTTGTGTCCTTAATTAAAGATATCTGCATTAACGCAAGTAAAATCTGATTCATTTGGATTTGTCCATTTAGCAAATGCATCCAAAGTGACTTACAAATCAGAGAGCATTTAACATTTTGTCTGTTCTGCATAAAGTCAAGCGTGACTAAAATTTAGCATTTTGGATCCTTAACTGAACTATTTTTGAACACCTATTATCCAATTCAGGATTTTACACATTCATTGGGGATCCGAAGAAATGTAAGGAAGCACGATTTAAAAGCATAATGTCTTTTGATACAACCTCTATCGGAAGTATCAAAACTTTAGAATCGATCCGCCCACCACTAGATGCTTTTTTATTTTAGCTTGGCCCTAATCTCTCTCATATTGTTTTATTAATAAGACAGGTATGTCATTTGGTATCCGCTTTGCAGCTCTGCTTGTTCACATCACTCAAACACATTAGTAAAAATATGACATTATTATCAAAGTATTACGACTTTATTCCCGAAACCTTACAACTTTATTCTCATTATATTACACCTTTATTCAACTTTATTCTCGTTATATTTTGACTTTATACTCGTTATATTACGACTTTATTCTCATTATATAACGACTTTATTCAACTTTATTCTTGTTATATTTTGACTTTATTCTCGTTATATTACGACTTTATTCAACTTTATTCTCGTTATATTTTGACTTTATTCTCGTTATATTACGACTTTATTTTCATTATATAACTGCTTTATTCAACTTTATTCTCGTTATATTTTGACTTCATTCTCATTATATTACGACTTTATTCAACTTTATTCTCGCTATATTTTGACTTTATTCACCTTATATTACGACTTTATTCTCATTATATAACGACTTTATTCAACTTTATTCTCGTTATATTTTGACTTTATTCTCGTTATATTACGACTTTATTCTCATTATATAACGGCTTTATTCAACTTTATTCTCGTTATATTTTGACTTTATTCTCATTATATAACGGCTTTATTCATCTTTATTCTCGTTATATTTTGACTTTATTCTCATTATATAACGACTTTATTCAACTTTATTCTCGTTATATTTTGACTTTATTCTCGTTATATTACGACTTTATTCTCATTATATAACGACTTTATTCAACTTTATTCTCGTTATATTTTGACTTTATTCTCGTTATATTACGACTTTATTCTCATTATATAACGACTTTATTCAACTTTATTCTCGTTATATTTTGACTTTATTCTCGTTATATTACGACTTTATTCTCATTATATAACTGCTTTATTCAACTTTATTCTCGTTATATTTTGACTTAATTCTCGTTATATTATGACTTTATTCAACTTTATTCTAGCTATATTTTGACTTTATTCACCTTATATTACGACTTTATTCTCATTATATAACGACTTTATTCTTGTTATATTACGACTTTATTCTCTTTATATTAAGACTTTTTTCAACTTTATTCTCGCTATATTTTGACTTTATTCTCGTTATATTACGACTTTATTCTCATTATATAACGACTTTATTCCCGAAACCTTACAACTTTATTCTCATTATATTACGACTTTATTCAACTTTATTCTCGTTATATTTTGACTTTATTCTCGTTATATTACGACTTTATTCTCATTATATAACGACTTTATTCTTGTTATATTACAACTTTATTCTCATTATATTACGACTTTATTCAACTTTATTCTCATTATATTTTGACATTATTCTTGTTATATTACGACTTTATTCTCATTATATAACGACTTTATTCTCATTATATTACAACTTTATTCAACTTTATTCTCGCTATATTTTGACTTTATTCTCGTTATATTACGACTTTATTCTCATTATATAACGACTTTATTCTCGTTATATTACAACTTTATTCAACTTTATTCTCGCTATATTTTGACTTTATTCTCGTTATATTACGACTTTATTCTCATTATATAACGACTTTATTCTCGTTATATTACAACTTTATTCAACTTTATTCTCGCTATATTTTGACTTTATTCTCGTTATATTACGACTTTATTCTCATTATATAACGACTTTATTCTCGTTACAGTATATTACAACTTTGTTCAACTTTAATCTCGCAATATTTTGAATTAATTCTCGTTATATTACGACTTTATTCAACTTTATTCTTGTTATATTTTGACTTTATTCTCGTTATATTACGACTTTATTATCATTATATAACGACTTTATTCTTGTTATATTACGACTTTATTTTCATTATATTACAACTTTATTCTTGTTATATTACGACTTCATTCTCGTTATATTACGACTTTATTCAACTTTATTCTCGTTATATTTTGACCTTATTCTCATTATATTACGACTTTATTTTCATTATATTACAACTTATTCTTGTTATATTACGACTTCATTCTCGTTATATTACGACTTCATTCTCATTATATTACAACTTTATTATCGTTTTATTACGACTTTATTCTCGTTATATTATGACTTTATTCTCGTTATATTATGACTTTATTCTCGTTATATTACAACTTTATTCTCGTCATATTACGACTTTATTCACCAAGTGAATTACATTTTTTAGCTGCATTGTATAAACTTCAAGTTTGGTGAACTTCAATTCAATTTAACTTAGCAATTTAAGTTCAGTCTATGTGGCCACCAAGTTAAGTGAAGTTAAAAATATATAAGTTTTTGGAGACCCATTACGTAATTGAATTAAGGGAATGAGTTTACTCAATCAAATGAGTGCTGGGCACTTCCCAGCAGATAACTAACTGTTGACCAGATGTAGTCCGGCAATGAGTAACTCTTTCATAGCAAATAAATACCCTTAAATTTTTTACATGCCATTTTTCCTTTTACTTGTGATATGATATATATAATATAATAATTGAATATGATAATATAATGTATGCTATTTCATCGTGTATCATGACAACAAGGTGTTTGGTTGCATTTATTTATTCATTTCATTTATTTTTGAGCTACGGTTAGACGTCTATTAAATTTTCACTGACAGACCAAATTTTGCCTTCTGAGGGTTTCTTCTTTTTCTTTACTTCAGATGAACTCATCCAGCATACACATGTTTATTTGGGTCACTTGTTCTCCAGGTAAAACATGCAGAGACAAATATCCAAATGAAAGTGTGATCGCTCACAGGTTGCTCTTTTACAGCTCGAGAGATTTATTATGTCTATACTTGTGTAGGAGTTCTCAGCTATATCTCATTTAATTCATTTATTCTCGGATGTTTCTCTTAAAAGATCTCCGATGCACCATTATTGACATAACAGAAACTAATATCATAGCTCAATATTAGATATTAAAGTCAATATTTATATTTGTAATTATTTTCTCATATTCTCTTAAACACTGAGAGAAGAAAGATGCACACTGACTTTAGATAGAGAGTGTGTGTGGCATCTGTCAATGTCCCATCAATATGTCTGACTAGACAAGACAAATCTGTGTTTGATTTATCAATGCTGTTATTGACAGAGATAAGCTTTAGCTGTATATATATCTATCAAGAGAAACAAAAATAAAAGTCATCATCTTGGTCTCTCTCTCTGATATTGAACCACTCAATAAAGTCAACTATACAGCACTGTGTTTAGTTTTCATATTGCTCAACTTATATATATGAATGAAAATAATTTTTTGTTGTTTAAGATATAACATCCACAAGAGGGCGCTTCTTTCTGTTATTCTAATTTCCCTTAGAAATATTTTATTGTGGTAACCACTGCTTCCATAAAAATACATGTTTTGCTGTAATTAAATGGTGATATTTACTGTCATTCAACAGAAATTAAATTGAAAGTCTTCAAATAAAGAATTGTTCATGTTTCTTATGATAAATGCATGTAAGGTTTGGCACACAAGCACTTGACTGAGAAACTCTAGGACAAGTCATTTAAATCATTTAAAAGTTAGTACAGTAAACTATAAGAAACTATATGTCACTGTGGTCTAGAAGTTTAAACAGATTGACCAAACTCCTATTATTTTCTATTGATTATTTGCAGTCCAATCACACTGGCAATGTAAGGTCAAGCTGACTCTATTGCATTGTGTACAGTGCTTTATACACTTCCTTTAAAAATGTGCAGAGCCATTTTAATGCAAACACTGCATATAGCCAAAAATATTTGTATACTGAAGCATGCCATGTTACTTTTATATATTCATTCAAAGCAACAGTGAAGATGAATGTCATGCGATAATTGAAGAATACATTGCATACTACACACATGTTTCCAAACACACACCATGTGTCCGGTCATCATCTGATCACATGACCACGCTACTGCATCAGGGTCAGATTATTCCAGCGGTGCATAATCTCTGTCCAAATCCATAATCTCTAACTGATGACAAACACACACACATTCATCCCAAGTGCTTTTAAAGCTTTGGATAGCATTTAATAGGGACAGCAGATGTGACCTGTGTGTGTACGGTGGGTCACATCAGGATAATGTTTTTGTTTCAAAGCATTTAAGATGCTCAAATTCCTAAAATGCTCTTGGTATATTTAATATTGACTGAGTAAAGTTATGTCAAAGATTTAAATGAATGTGAAATCAAACTTTGATACTCTAAATCTCATCATTAGATTTGAGACTTTAGCCTAATCTATTTAATAAATATGTTTGTTTTCCTTACGGCATGTGGGACATGGCCTGAGCATGAAGTGTGTTTCAGAGCAACTTTTAGCTGTCATTGAAGTTATAGCGTGTCCTTCACATGTGTTATGGCAGCTGAATAAACTCAACAGACACCCTGACATCATCACCATCTCATTATCATGTCTCATGTTCAGTGTACCCGAAGCTCAGGTGATGTCTTTCGACACTCATGGGCACAGGCATCGCCCGACGTCCTCTCAGATCAGAAACATCCTGACATGCCCACGCCCGGACCAGTCTTTACAAGGACACACACACATACAAATGGAGGGAATTCCCAGCAGGCCTATCGAGATGACCTTGAATATCACAGTGTGTCACCGAAACACAAACACAGAGAGATCTGACAGATTTTTTGATGCAAGTGTTGCCACTTTGCATCTCTTTTTATCTGTGTGAGTGATTTATATGTGTGTGTGTGTGTGTGAGAGAGAGGAGCGAGAGAAAGAGAGAGAGAGAAAGAGAGAGATAGGATCTTCCTTTAGGTGTTTACTGTCAAACCTGTGAACTTCCAAAAAAAAAAACACTACAGTATGCTCTCACATGTCCATGATAAACTGCACATGATAAGGACTTTCTTTTCCGTGGCATTCTCACGTATTGGTTACTCAACTGCTTTTCCTATTTTCAAACCATTGTCGCTTTGGTTTAGGGTTGGATTTGGTGTTTGCATTAGGTTGTCACTTTAAGTATTGGTTTATACTATTTTTTCTGATTTATTCTTTTATATTTTCTAAATTTTAAAATATTGTCACCTGATCATTTTATGTAAATCTAACCCTAAACCGAAGCGACAATGGTAAGAAAATAGGACAAAACAGATGAGTAACCAATCCATGAGAATGCCACGGAAAAGAAAGTCCGTGGTAGGGCCACGGAAAAATGCGTAGATCCGTGAGAATGCCATGAAAAAATGAGCAAAAAATTCAGTGACTATCCCACGGAAATTCGTGAGATCAGGTTGGTTGGAAGATTAAGGCCTGGTTTCGCAGACAAGGTTTAACTCCAGTCCCAGACTAAAATGCATGCTTGAGGTCTCTTAAAGGGAAAGTTCACTTTAAAATGAAAATTCTGCCATCATTTACTCATCCTCATGTTGTTCTAAACCTGTATGGATTTCTTTTTTCTAATGAACACAAAAGAAGATATTTAAATAAATGATGGTAAGCACACAGCTTATGGTAACCATTGACTTCCATAGTAGAAAAAAAACTATGGAATTCAATGGTTACAATCAGCTGTGTGCTTACCATCATTTATTTAAATATCTTCTTTTGTGTTCTTCAGAAAAAAAATCATACAGGTTTAAAACAACATGAGGATGAGAAAATTATAACAGAATTTTCTTTTTTGGGTAAACTATCCCTTTAACTGAAAACGGTTTGCCCTAACATCTTAAATTATATCAAGACACAGACCAGTCATGTTTATTTGAAAATTCACATTTTTAAAAATGCTACTTAAATGTCCTGAAAGCCTAATCCTGGCTTAATCTAAGCCTTGTCTGTGAAACTGGGCCTACGAATTAATTAAAAAAAATAAGAAACTGTTTCTTGTAAACACAATCTAATGATCTTAGGACCCAAACATCAGGAATGATAAAAAACAACAAAATATCAAATAAATACCAAAATTAGGTCACAGGTGTTACCTGATAATGCTGCGTGCACACTAACAGCAACTTTGTCGCTGTGCATTGCAAGTCTCCTTCAATGAGGTTGTTACTAATTCTTGTTGTCCTATACTTACAATAATAAACAAATGAGTAAAGGGGCTGTCACACTCCACTTTTCACTCCACTGACTTTCATTCATACGCATGCGAATGCATCAGACCCAAGCGTGCCGCACAAGCCCTGAAAAGTGAAGCCAAAAGGTTTCGATAGGCCCCAAGTGACTGGTCCTAGTATAGGTCATAAACCTGCCTCCCCTATGTCTTCAATGGGACTTGAGACCAACTAAACAATTTAATTACACTTCAATTATTGTTTTTCCGAAGCTGGTTTCTGTCATTTACTGTAGTTTTTATCACGCTGATGTTAATTCAAGTGTTTGTTTTTAAAATAAGTTTGTTTAAGTTCAATGCTATAAAAATGGTAGTGTGACGTCATGATTGACAACTGTGATACGCACATTCTGCAAGGGCAGGGCCTTGATTTCACGGCTTTACTTCCTGCTTCACTACCGCGCAGGACTGGTCCCGAAATCAATACTGCGCAGATTCAAGACCTAAGATGTCAGTGCCATATCGGGACACTAAGTAATGCAATTAGTTACTTTTTTGGGGAGTAACTTAAAGGTGCAGTGTGTAATTTTTAGAAGGATCTCTTGACAGAAATGCAATATAATATACAAAACTACATTATCATGGGTGTATATTGTGGTGTATGTTATAATGAATCGTTATGTTTTCATTACCTTAGAATGAGATGTTTTCATCTACATGCACAAGGGTCCCATCACGTGGAAGTCACCATTTTGTTCCACCACTTTTCTACAGAAGCCCTTAACAGACACACATTTTTGTCTGAGACGATGACATGTTTTTCCGAAGGCGGCTACTGTAGCTTCTCTATGCATTTCAAAAGCGAGGGGTGAGCTGAGCCGTTGGTTGCAATTCGCAATCTCACCACTAGATGCTGCTAAAATGTACACACTGCACCTTTAAATATTGTAATGCATTACTTTTAAAAGTAACTTTCCCCAACACTTCTCACTTGTAATGTGAAAGTGGCATTAGGTTGAAGACTGCGAGGAGATTCAAGTAACTGTATTCATGCACACCTAACACACAACCTATTGGCAACCTTTATGTGTGTGTTTGTGTGTATACATCAGTGATGATGATGACACTGTTTCTGTACAAACCCGTCACCTCCCATTTGTGTGCGTGTGTGTTTGTACACAGAATGCTTTGTTGTATGTTTTTACCAAAAAGTGTTTCTAAAATAACTGCTATGTTTGATCCAGGCCAATTTAGAGGCCTTTACGAAACCGCATGTGTGTGTTTGCCAACAAATGTGAAATATTTCTCCTCCTGCGCTAATTATCAAGCTGCAACCGCAGGCGAAGACCACGCATGTGTGTGTGTGTGTGTGATCACTTACTTCTCTGTGCAGGCAGGGACGCCCTCTACATTACACAATCCTCTACACAAACACGCACGCACACACAACTCTGAATTTATTTAATTAACAGCAGCTCAGTCCCAAAGCTAATGAGGTGTGTGTGTGTTTCCAACCAGAGGAAATCTAAACCATACAGAGAGTGAGATCATTAAACTACAGAAAGAGTGACAGAAGAAAAAGATGAAATGATAGAGAGGAAGACGGGTGAAAGATAAAAGAAACACAGCATGTGTGTGTGTTTCAGAGAAAGAGAGATTATTTAAGGACAGGGTTTCTGGCGCAGTTATTCAGACATGAGGCAACTGTTTGAAACTGTTCCCAGATTTTGAAAGAGAGAGAGAGATCATGATAGCGGCATTAGTGATAATAGTAATAAAGAAAAATACCACTGTATACAACGGTCCACAAATATGAACGCCAAGTGCTTTAAGCAATGTAGGCCAGATGTCATTTATGGCTTAATCGTGTTGTGCAATGTGAATGTACTGTATTATTAAAATAATTCCAGAAATATAAATGCGACATTTTCAGTCAAAAATAAAAATATAATTTATAAGGGAATGTTTTTGTTACCTATTTTGAATCATCTGTTTATTTTATTTTTATAAATCTTTAATGAGTCCAGACATCAGAAAAATATCAGTCTATGCATGTGTTTTCTGTTTTAACTCATTCCCGCCAGCCTTTTTTTTTAAGTTGCCACCTTTTTTTCAAGTTTCACAAAATGCCTTCCAGGAAAATTTTCTTTTAAAATATATAAACATACAAATATATCAAATGAAAAAACAGACCCTTTGCTTTCAAACAAACAAACAAAACAGGGAAAAGTCGTTTCATTCATTTTTTTTGTCTCTGCTTATAAACTCTTAAATATGTTTTTTTTATTTTTTAGCAAAGAGCTAAAATAGTTGCATTTTTGTAAAGGAATTTTGTTAGAGATCAGATTATCAAAACATACATGGAGTGTAAAATTAATAAATTATGTTTTGCTTCCGTTTTTTATATAAGTCCGCCATCTAGTGGATAATCGCGGTATTACAGATTAACATAAAAACAGGAACACGTTTTTTTCATGCAAATGTTTTCTCTTAATTGACATTAGAAAGGGTCTGTTCTTCTCAATGGCATGGAAAGAGTTAAATTAGGGAAATATGTGTTACGGAAAGTTTTTAGGAGCTGACATACTTTGAGGAATTCTGTGAATTAAAATGCAAAAACTAGAATCAGTAATACCCAACAAATAGAGAATGGACTTTTCAAAGAACAGAAAAATCTTTATTTTCATTTTTGTGTGCGCATCTATGAGAAAGACTTTTTTTATGGATGTGACAGTTCTGAGATCTGTGCTTATCTAACTGAAAAATTATTTTAAAAATATTTAAAACTCTTAAACAGAGACCTCGCATATCCCCTAACAATTGTATCAAATATATCTATTTTTGTTCCCTACAAAGCTTTAAAAGTATCATCCGAGATTTTTCAATCATAACTCCAGAGCTTTGAAAGCGTAACCTGTGAGACGTCGCCTTAGATCCTGGATCAGCTTGCGCTGAATGTGTTCCAAAACAAAAATGATCCAAGTCTTTTGGATCAAAGCTGATACATCAATGGTTTATGGAGAAGCAGATTTTTTTCTCAGTTACTGTAGCCGCACTTAAATTTAACTGCAGCGCTTCCAGAGATGAACGCAACTACAAACCATGGAGAGACAATTCGACATCAGATTTCTTATGTTACCACAAATATCACACTGACAGAGATTCAGCACATTGGCAGTAACAACAGCACCATAAACAGCAACCGTCAATCATAATCTCTACATGTAATTTTTCTTACAATACATTAAAGCCACAATATGTAAGAACTTTGTAATAAAATATCCAAAAACCACTTGCGTGTGATGTATTTAATGCAGTTTTGTACTTACATTATTCCCCAAAAATTCTTGTTTTAAATAATGGTTCATCCCTTGTAATTGTCGCCCTATAAGGAACCTTTTAGTCACCATGAAACTAAAATGAAAAACTGTAATTTGTTTTGGAATATTGTGTTTATTTTTTTTACAAATGACTTATCTGTGAGCTTCATTATTTAAAAAAAAAATTAATTTGCCCTCATAATCTTAAATCAAAAACGGAAATCTCCTCCCCTCCCCAAAACGAAGAGAAGAAACCGGTTTCAATCTGATATACATCACCACGGGAAAAATTAGGCAATCGATACTTCCGTTTCACGGCGACTTTAATATTCACGCTATCCTCAGTTTCCGAATGTAAAAACTATGGCAACCCGAGAAGACAAACACGATAATTGTGGTTATACACACACAGGGGCGCTGCTAAGGATTTTGGGCCCCATGAAAAGAATCTTGACAGGGCCCCCAACACAGCTGAGACTTTTTTCATATTAATTTACATAAAATCATGCGCTTTTATGGTATTTTGACTACCAATGGGGTGAGAAAATTTTACTTGAATTAAGTGTTTGAGAAAAAATAAATCTTATTTCACCATTTTTTTCACCCCATTTGCAGATCATTTTGCTTGTTTTGAGGACAATTTAACTTAAATTGTATATTAATTTGTCTTAAAACTAGACTCATTTACTTAGGTCAATTTGCTCATCAAGAAAAAACATCTTAATTTAAGAATTTTTAGATATTTCTACTGAAAACAAGACAAAAATACTAAATAAGAAAGTCAATTTTTGCAGTGTTGAACGTTTAACTAAAACTGTGTATTGTTATTTTTTCGAACGTTTTCTTGACCTAACATGGGGAGAAAATTGATTTCCCTTATCATGCACTTTTAACACTAGAACGGCCACCAGCAGTCATTTTAACCGTAACATTTAAACTTATGCATTGCAAAAAAATATTTTCAAGAAAAAAAATTAGTATTTTTTTCTTGTTTTCAGTAAAATATCAAAACATTCTTAAATTAAGATGGTTTTTCTTGAGCAAAACGACCCAAGAAAATAAGTCTAGTTTTTAGACCAAAAATATTACATTTAAGGGATTTTGTGCATAAAACAAGCAAAAAAAAATCTGCCAATAGGGTAAGCAAATGTTTCTTGAATTTTTCTTGAATTTAGTGTTTAAGAAAAAAAATTTTTGCTTACCCCATTGGCAGATTTTTTTGTTTGTTTTATGCACAAAATCGCTTAAATTTAATATTTTTGGTCTAAAAACTAGATAAATTTTCTTGGGTCGTTTTGCTCATCATGAAAAAGCATCTTTATTTAAGAAATGTTAGATATTTTTACTGAAAACAAGACAAAACTACTAAGAAATTTTTTCTTGAAAATCATTTTTTTACAGTGTGGTAATTATCTTTAACACTAGAACGAACAGGGCGTCATTTTGACCGTTTTGAAATTTGCATAGTCAATAACTTTGTCTAAATAAATCATAAAGCCTTGCTGCTCCCTGACTTTTCCTAAAAATACATGCATTTTCATTAAAACTAGTTTAAATATTTATTGTGTGAATAAAAACAGAAATATAATCATTTCTATCTATAACGTCCACAGGCAGTCATTTTGCGCTGTTTAAATTGAGTTTTGCCAAGTTGATATTCTGCCGGCGCTATAAGTGAAGTCAAGCTGTGTTGCCTGGATTATACAATTTGGGCGGACTAAACCATTTTATGATAATTGAGAGGGGGGAAAGGGGCCCACGGACGTTTGTGTTTCCTAAACAAATAATTTTTTTTGATGCCAGGAAACAGCAAATAGAATAATTTAAAGTTAATAATTTTTACTATTAAATATTTTTTTAGCACCACAATTTGGGGGGCTTTTCTGGGCCCCCTCTTACTCGTGGGCCCCGAGAATCGTCATTGTTTACCCCCCCTTTACAGCGCCCCTGTACACACAACACGTCAACGTGATCTTATGAAAAATCAACATAATATGTGTGTATTTTAACATAAAGTTTGGAATAATAAGTGCAATTAATTATACTAATTAATTATACAGTTGTACCACACGAACATTAACTTATATTTTCATACACACCAAAATGTATAATATAGACGTATTGACAGGACTAATATGTTAATTATTTGCGTATAAACAGCTTTAAAAAAGTACAGATTTGTACATATTCTTATTCATAAATAATAAAATCGCAGGCATTGGCATTTCTTACTCATGTTAATGACATGTTTTCAGTTGTATTTTCTGATTTAAGACTGTTTAATATAAAATGTTCATGACTTTCATGACTTTCAAGAATTACATTATATTAAAAAATACTACACTTTAAAACCTTGCAATGAATAAAATTTCTGTAATCATTAAACCTTTTTGTCATTAGTTTGTTTGCCATGACACACAAAAGGCGTTTTCTTCTATGCTATATATTTTTAAAATTCAAAAATCAGTGAATTCGCTTTTGGTTTGTACGGCCCATCAGTCACTTTGGATGAAAGCGTCTGACAAATACATAAACGTAAATGTAAATACTGGTGTGTAGATAAAATTTGGCATAAATTTGGGATCTACTATCGGAGTAAGATTCAGTTGAATTCTTGATGTCACACTGCAGTCTGTGCTTTTGTACCTGTGATGTTTTATGGGTGGAGATTCTCCATGTAAAGAGAGAAGCAAGCATCTGGCCAACTGATTGAAGATCTCCATATATCATTTTCAATACTAATGAGCATTTACTGTCTGGAAAACAATGTTAAACCGCATTCACACAGCACTTTGGTCCCAGAAAAATTACATAAAATTAGCTTCTGTTTGAACATAAACACGTAATTAGCAAACCTTGGACACTGTGGAAAAACCTACCAACTGCAGGACTTTAAATACGTCACGTGTCTTTACGGGATCTTTACGGCATGTGTGTGAATGCACGCACAGATTCCAGAAAATCATTGCAATTGTGAATAAACCAAAGATCAAACAATCCCAGACAAATCCTGGGCGCATTTTCCATAATTTCTGTGAGAAAAGGGCTTTACAAACACAGAGACCACATCCTCACAAAGACACTCATGTACACACACATTACTTATATCCCATTGGAAACAAATGATTAAAGTCAAACACACACTGTCACCGAATGTCTTTCTTCACACCCACAATAAACAGGAAATAAACCCAAAGCAGGAAATGATGAAGTGTTAGAGAATAAAAACAGAAGATCTTTTTTACTTTTAAATCCCCTACATTTCTCAAACTGTGACATGATGTCACTTATCAACACCTGTCACAAGTCAAAAAGTCTCTCCAGAGCGCACTGTGTGTGAGATGCTTGAAGACATTAATAGTTAAGGAAAATAACAAATCTACAACAACAAGTTCATATTAATAACTTACATTTTAAAAATGACTTCACACACACACAATGGTGAGAGAAAGCAAAGTGTTTCTGGAAAAGAATAATGTGATAACTTTATGTCATTACGATATAAGATGTGACAATGTAAAATCTAATTAAATTATATTAAAAATATTTAAAACCCCAATATTATATAACCAACATACATGTTTCACATTCATTCTGAAAAGAAATCGTCACTCTCTGTCTCATCAGTCTTTCTCCTATCTGCATCCACCTAAAACTTTCACAATACTTTACTTTTGAAACTATTAAAGTCATACAGAGTCAATTTGCAAAATAATTCCAAAATATTTTGTGGACTTTTAATAATAAACCCATTTTCCAGACAATAATCCCATAACTCCTCACATGTTCCAGTCCAAACTAGGGCTGTCACGATTCTGAAATTTGGCTGATGGTTAATTGTCTAATAAATTGTGATGATTAATTGCGTGTTTAGGGCTTTGGTGATTATAAAGATTAATTTATCTGTTTTATTGCTTTGACATTTAATTCTCATATTTTTTTTGTTCATGAAATAATTTCCACACGTTGTGATAATTACTTAAATTAAATCTTTTGCAAGGTTAACTTTGCAGTAAATATTTATACACATAAAACGTATTTTAAAGCAATTATTTAATTAATATATCTTTCAAAAAACTAAAATGCAATATATTGCATTACACTGTCAGTTAAGGAGCGCCATCTGATGCAATCTCATTAATATAGGGGCTGCAGCTCCCCCTTGTGTTTTTAGAGAGATGTGCAATCATTGCGGTGATCTGAAATCATCGCCATGAGGTAAACCATTAACAATGAGATGATTATTTAATCATGGTGACAGCCTTAGTCCAAACTGTATTTATCACTACAAGTATGAGTGGATTCATATAAAAAATGCATCATGGTGCCATATGTAAAAAAAAGTGTAATCAATGCATAATAAAAGACCCACACCTCCTTGTAAAATGATAATATTATAAACATTACAAATTATTAACATTCAGTTTTGTTGTGCTGGGATTTCCTGTGTGTATAGAAAAAGCCGAAGGGTTGTGTGTGATGTCTTGATTCAGTGATTAAACACACACACACACACACACACACACACACACACACACGCACGCACGCACGCACGCGCACGCACGCGCACACACACACACACTGTGCTTAAGCAGCTGACTTAACAGTGTTAACAGTCCCGAGACAGCAGTGTGTTGATGCCCAGGTCCCTTAACAATCACAGAGAGAGAGAGAGAGAAAGAAAGAGAAAATGAGAGAGGACTCTCACATCAACAGCTGCTCTGATGTCCTGGTCAAATTCCTGCCAGGAATCTTATGGAAAACTCCAACCAGCACTTCAGTGATCAAATGACCCAACAGTCATTTATGCTCCATTAACGCCAACAATACTATTATAATATATAACAATTAAAAGAAAAAAAATGTATGACAAACATTTAGGGCCCTATTTTAACGATCAAAGCGCATTGTTTAAAGCACACGGCGTGTCCGATGTCACTTTTACTAATTTAACAACGAGAAAAAAGGTTTGTGCGCCGAGCACGCTCGAACTATTTTGCCAAGTGAGAGATGTCCTCAAGGCAACATATTGTGTTGACCCAAGGACAACATTTTTGTAAATAAAACCTTAACCCACCCCAAACCCCAACCCTAACCATATCTAAACCCTAAAATCAGAGGAACATGATAAGTGAATAACAGTGGTCTAGAAACAGCTAATCCTGGTTGTAAGCTTAAATTTAAAACAATCTGTAAACTTATTCCTGAAATCTGATTGGTTGATTGAAATGTTGTCCCAGGGTCGCCATAATGTTGCCCTGAGGACATCAACCACTTGGCAAAATCAGGAGAGCCCGCCGGGTGCACGGTCGAAAAGGGTTGTTCCTATTCTCCTAATGAGTAATGGGTGTGTTTTGGGCGTAATGTGCAATAAACCAATGAGAGTCTTATCTCTCATCCCCTTTAAAAGCCAGTTGTGCTGGTGCTATGTCTAATCCCTATTTAGATGACAGACTTTGTAAACTGAAAAACTAAACGCAGGAAGAAGACCACCAGTTTAAGAATAATGTTAAAACATATGTGTTGTTTTCATTTTTATTAAAATAAAAAATAAAACGTTTTCTTTCAGTCATAGAAGTAAATACAGCAGGCTTTTAATTGCTGTAAATGTATTGATATCTTACATAATAATTGTAATCTCATAAAAAAATGAGCAAATATGCAAGAAAAGGTTTGTACTGTAAAAATACTTTATTTGTAACAAACAAGAGATAAAGAATTTACAAACGTGCAGAGAGCCGAAGCGTTTCAGCACTCGAACAGCACCATGGGATTTTTAAAAAGCATTACTTAAAAATGTTTCTCATCTCACCATATCCACAGGTACAGAGTCATCATATACAATAAATCCGTGGGGAAGCATTTAAAAAACATTTAAAACAGATGCATTTGTTCAAAGCAAAGCATTTATTTACTTACCAGGCTACAGGTGAAGCAGCTCTTTGTGCCTTCTAACGTCTCATAATTAGTCCTCATTTATGTCTAAGAGACTCAAAAATAATCTTTTACATTTTAATCCTTTAATCTTTCATATTTAAAAGCGTGTTTGTGCTGCTGCGCATTCATGTATGTGATAAGCAAACCAGTCCCGTTTATAGGCGCATATTACTAACGCAATCTTTAAATAACAAAAAACATATTGCGCCATTGAATTTAAACTTTAGACCAGGTTTTAGTTGGTCAATAACGCTATTGACCAACTAAAACCTGGTCTAAAGTTTAAAGTCAATGGCGCAATATGGTCTATTTTAGTTGCCTCAAAATAGCAACGCGCCTGAACACACCTAGTTTTCAGACCAGAACGCCCATGGGCACAAAATTGGGCGCAAATGCATTTGCTATTTAAACAACGTGGCGCTAACCGTGAAAATGATAATTGCGCCGGGTTGAAACTAACAAAAGACACTTGCGTCATGCATTGCGCTGGATGTATGATAGAGAACTAAGAGTCACATAATTCATAGTATAGTGAGGTTACCTTACAACCTTCACCCGTATTTCTCAATCCATACTCATTCAGTTCATATAAATAGCATGCAGTGTGAAAAGTTGTGCATTACATATGTCAAATTCCAATTTTGCTTGCATATGACGTCAGTCCTTCCTTTTCACTTATACGGCGCATCTTTTCATGTCGTTTTATGTATTTTTTTTTCTTCTGTTTTTTAAACCATTGAAGGGTTGGGGTTAGATTTGCGATTTGGTTTAGGGTGTCATTTAAGGTTTCTCCATGTAAATTTTTAAACCATGGCCGCTTGGGGTTGGGGTTAGAATTCAGGTTTGGATGTCATGTAAAAAAATGTTTAATAATATTGAATGTAAATAATGTGGACGATTATAGTGTCATGGGTTATATATTTTTATGTATATGTGATTGTACTGTAACTCAGCTGGTAGAAGAACACAAGCAACACAAAGGTTTTGAGTTCAAATATTAGGAAACATACACAAACTTATCAAATCTAAATCACTTTGATTAAAAGTGTCTACCAAATGTTAAAAAAGTACTAGTATTAAATACCACAGAGAATCTGTGAATCATATTGCAGGTTTCCTGAATGCTTTACTGATGCAGGCCAATAATTAAATAATAAATTAATCAAAACTGAATGTACAGTGGAGGGTCTGTGGTCCGGGGTCTGGGGAACACAAACAATCAATCATAAGAACACAGGCCCTGATCGTTTTATGTCTCTCTGAGTAAGCAAAAACTAACACAAGCTTGCGAGCACAACCCTAGAGACACATAAACTAAACAAACACAAAGAGCCCATAAACAATGCAAACACATGCACATAATTAAACAAAACACATATTTATGCACACTCATACACACACCAACACAGGAGTTGTTTGAAAGGCACCTCTAAACGTCCAAATCGATTGGTGAGACACAAGGTCGTCATGGCGATTACCTCCACCGAATTCATCCAAGTGGAAGATTTGGATGTGGAGAGAAAGGGAGAGAAAGAGAGAGAGTATGGGTCATGGACTATTCATTGACCAAGTTAACTGTAACAAACAACACACATCTGTATCAGGTCATCTTCTTTTAATGGTTTGTAATCAATTTTTACAAACTGTATTTGTATTCCAGAGTTTGTATTGTTTTAAGTTGGATAATTCAATGACAATACTAAGAACAGAAAGATGTAATTTGTTTCATTGCAATGTTTATTAGAAAACAAAACGTTTTGTGTTGTAATTATTTTCTGGGCACATCCCCAAACTCTTTCCTCTCTCTCGTTTACTTTCTCCTTTTATGTAAATGTACAATAATAGTCTGTAATTAAATATGCATCTTAAATTACACATGTTTGTCCGTACCAAACAATTTATTTATCAATTTAAAGTATCATTCGGCATTTATATGCATTTGTACATTTAAACTGTAATTCAAACTGTGTCATTCAGTTATTCAAAAATTTTGATTTATTACAAATTGCTAACTACATCTTCAATCAAATAATTAGATTACTGTACAAATTATTATCTGCAAAAGCATTTAATTACTAATTAATTACTAAGTATTACTAATTACTTTCTAAATCTTATTTAGTAAATGATACAAAGATAGGCATGAAATGGCTCAAATTAATCATATAATAGTACATAAATTATTCTGGTCACACTTTTTGGGGTCCAATTCAATTCAATTCAGTCCAATTCTCACTATTAATTAACTATTAACTAATTTTGCCTTAATATACTCTTAATTACTGCTTATTAATACTTAGTAAAGTTGTTAAGTTTAATATTGGAATGTTACTCTTATAAAAAAGTAATGCAAGTTACTTTTTAGTTTAATTAATTTGACTTATTATAATTTGAAAATTATGTACTGAATTAAAGGTGCAGTGTGTAAATTTTAGCGGCATCTAGTGGTAAGGTTGCATATTGCAACCAACGGCTCAGTCCACTGCTCACCCTTAGCTTTTGAAACGCATAGAGAAGCTACGGTAGCCACCACCGGAAAAAAATGTCGGTGTTGGAGACAACTTAATAAAAAAAGTGTGTCCCTTAAGGGCTTTTGTAGAAACATGGCGGCACAAAATGGCAACTTTCATGTAGGGGACCCTCGGTGTATGTAGATAAAAACGTCTCATTCTACAGTAATAAAACATAACGGTTCATTATAAAAAGGTCTTTATACACCCCTGATAATATTTCTGTGTATTATTTTGCATTTCTGTCAAGAGATCCTTCTAAATGTTACACACTGCACCTTTAAACTAAACGTAAACTAAACGTTGAATTACGCACTCTATGCGTTGCGTGCACACTTGAGCGGAAACAGTTTGAGTCAGAAATGGAGATGACAGGCCAGAGCTCGACATTTTTGTGATGGAAATATGCAGAACTTCTCAGTAAAAAAACACCTGCAAGGCCTAAAAGAGATCGAGCCTCAGCCAAGTAAGAAAAATGCAAAAGTAACGCAAAAATAACTTAAGTATTACTTTCCATGAGAAGTAACTAAATAACGCAATTAGTTAATTTTTGGGGGAGTACCTTAAAATTGTAATTTATTACTTTTAAAAGTAACTTTCCTCAACACTGGTAACTAGTTACACCCAACACTGAATACATTTTTTTTTAATCAAATAATGCTTTGAGACTTTGGCCACAGATCAATATCACAGTAGTATACATCCCATCATAAGCCTGTTTAATATGGTAACCATGGTAATCTAAGTGGAGGTACAAGACTTTCTATGAAAAGATTTTGACAACAGCCAATCACAGTATAATTACCTTCTCCTGCCTAAAAAAATCCATTCTTTAGTCTGCACTATAACAACTTCACCGAAGACTATAAATAATACATCATCTAATGTATCTGTATTGAACCTTAAAATCTTATGAGTTTTCTTGGGTCAGACCGAAAGCCATTAAAAAAAGATAAAACGCTCAGTAAGGATATTAGTAAAATGCCTTTACGACCCATAAATATTGACATTGGAATTTAAAAGAAAACATTTCTTATGGACCAAAAATGAGCGGATCAGCTCTTGTGTCTGATGATGTCATCCTTACGGACTAATAGAGGCTAAAATCTGCCGACGTGGTCATTAGTTTACAACGCCTCGAGCTCTTTAAAATTTAAACAGAAGTATGGATCTTGGGGGAAAAATCCTACAGACTTTGAAGGAGGGACCCGAGTAACAACCGCATCACCCATCACAGAAACAGCATACATGTGCAGGCAACACCATCACAGCATCAAATTATTTCAAAGCGACTTTACAAGACACAGAAATCACAGAAGCTGGGATATACAAAATGATTATTACTAAACAGAAATGGCAATAAAGGCATTTGTTTGGATGCAAAGGAAATGCACTCACATTGTCTTCAGTAAATATATACAAAATCGAACTATTTGCATATTTTGTCTCATTCTTGTTGGCTTGTGTAAAAATGCACTACGCTGCAGTACAGATGCAGCACGTCAATGTCAAGATGTTTGTTAAAAGCTGCCTCACATCCTGACTCAACACTTAAAGGAATCTACAACTGCAGTCCAGACCACAGATGTGTGTGCGTGTGTGTGTGTGTGTGTGCGTGTGCATATGTGTGTGTGTGTGTGTGTGTGTGTGTGTATCACTCCAAGGTTGAGCTGGGAGTCCTGGAAGTTCGGGAAACACGTTGCAGGTCACGCACTAAATCCCAAGACTCAAACCTGCACAAAATACTGATGCATACTGCATTATACTGTACTTCCCTCCTTTCTCTCTTTATGTCTCCTAATTTATTTGCTGTTTGTGTGTGAGAGAGAGAGAGAAAGACAGAGAGAGATGAACAGAGCTAGGCCACAGTAGGGTGTGTTTGTGAAGGGTATACCATCATGAAGGTCTGCCAAAGAGACCACACACACATACAGCCAAACTTCTAGATCAATCTTTCACTCTTTGCGAGAAATTGAATTGTAGTCGATCATAGGGACGGTTATGTTTGCTAGGACAACATAAAAAATCCATAAGATTAGACAGACAGACAGACAGATCTATCTATCTCAACCATTCAAAAACCCTTGCAACCACCCTGAACCCCATAATAAGCACCTATAGCAACCCCGCTGAACACTTTGGGAGTTTTGACTGAGAGTTATTAATATCACTGCATCAAACGTACTGCACCCAAGCTTTATAGATCTCACACAAGGCTTGCGTAACCTTATGAAAAACTACAAATATCTTATTGAACAGCCCGAGTCTTCAAACCTCATATCATCTAAACTCAATTCATTTAATGAAACGAAATTCTTACTTTAAATCCTCCTAAGGGGCTTTCAGCCCATCGGACAACAACATCTTTACTAAGCACCATTGTTTTTCCTTTTAATTATTTTTTTTACCTTTTTAAATGCATTGATGTTACTCTAGGATCCCAATGTACAACATGTCTGTCAGGACGTGCCTTCATGCCAAACAACGGTGCAGTTATAGACCAGATTAATGCAAAATCGTGACTTAAGTGTCATTTCCTCCTAAACCCATAGTCTGGTCTGTTTTTTTGGTTGGTGCATGAGTGTTTGTGATGTAGGCGTGTGAATGACGCCAACCATAAGATCTGATACAGGCAGCGTCTGGCTGAACAGTACGTCTGTAAATGACCTCAGCCGCCTCCCACACCACAGACAAACATACAGAGACGCCAATGCAGGGGAGGATTTTATTCTCTCTTATTTCGAGAGCTCCAAAATCAAAAATGTGCCAAATTTTCTCTTCACTTGCTTCATCGTGAAAGAGAGAGAGAAAGAGAGAGATGACAACAGGTGGCACTACCACATCATTGCATAATCAGTTTTTTACTAGCAAAATTATACTTTATTTTACAAATAAAAACAAAACCTTAAAGTATATTTCTACACAACAAGTGCAAATCTTCACTTGTGGATTATTTTCATTCTTATAGGTAATGAGATTAGAAGTTTTATCTGGGAAAAAATGTGTGGCTCTCGTTTAACTTTTCTTATATCTCCTATAATCTTTAGCTCATCACAAGAAGATATGTCAACATGATGACAGGTGCCAATGGATTACAAGCACCTCTGAATCACAGAGCAGATGTATCAAACACAAAGTAAATCCATGTAAAGTTTGGCAGACGGCTGCTGATAATGGAGTGGTGATGAGGGACTTTGCAAAATCATTTGTAAATTACATAGTTTTCCACTTGGATGATGGAACGATGGTATTAATAAATAATGGAAGTTTTCGAATCCATAGCAACATTTTTATCATTCGATTTTGGAGACTTAATAGAGATGGTGGATAAAAGTCAAGTCAGCGCTGAGATAGGGATAAGGGTAGAAAAAGAGAGACAGAAAGAGAGAGAGACAGATGCAGAAATCTTGCCGGTAAGAGACAGCAAGGACAAACTATCGATCTGATCCGCACTGTCAATGTAGAAAGTTTGAAGCACAAAATCACGCCAGGTTGCTTTCTTTCTCCTTTAAACATCGCACATACTTTATGAATTAATAAAGTGACGAATTACAACTTTTCAATGCAAGTTAAAATATACCTGAATTAATCTTAAAATACATCTCACAAATGACTTCAAACTTAACCAAAGGAAAAATAAATAAAAACTAACAAAAATAATAAAACACAAAATATATTTGATGCAAATCTTTAACAACATCCTCTCCAATATAGTGAAATGTCAAAAACTGACTTTACTTTAAATGTAGTGCTCATGTTTATGAGGATTGCGTTTAGCACTACAGGATTAATAATGTCTTCAGTTTGGTGTAAAAACAGTGGAAGTTTATTACATGTCTCCAGTGGCGGATTTAGCAAATTGGGGGCCCAAGGCGAAGGTATGTATGGGGTCCCCCTATCCAATCTATAAAAGAGAACGAACAGTTTTGTTTTATTTCAAAATGAAGATGGAAAACAGAGAACACACAAAGTTTAGCACTACACAAACCAATAGAGAATAAGTCAATGGGGCAAAAACAGCCACGACCAGTAAATGAGGGAGAAAAAAATGTAATCAAAAAACTAGCAATGCATCAAAGCCAATGTTTTTACTTATCTTTCACATGCCCAAGACTGTGATAAAGGTTAACAAATCCAGTCCACAATCACTTTTTATATTGAAAATAAGTAATTGTATGTGTGTTTCCCCAAATCAGTTTTGAGTTTTTGAAAGAATCATTGCCAATTAGAGTAAAAATCCTGGATTTTTTTATTAAACATTTAGCATTTATTTGAGCTGCTTGGGTAAGATCTTTTCATTTTTGCATTTATATTTGTCTTGATTCGTCTCTGTTCGTGTACTTTCCCAGTCCTCCTGTCACTTTGTGTTTATCTTTCACGCCACGCAGCGTGCACTGTTACAGACTAGTCCATTTCATTGTGAAAGAAGGGGGTGTATGTGTTGTAGTGACAGATAAACATAAACTGGACATTTTAACTACTACGTAAGTTTCAACGCATTTCTTAAGAATTTTAATACAATTTACAATGCTTTTGAAGTGTTTATGATGATAAGGGTTTTATTTATTTATTTATTTATTAGGTTGGTTGGGGGGCCCCCCTAAAATGACTGCTGGTAAGGGGCCCCAAGCAGCCGCCTACCTATATGTTAAGACCGCCTCTGCATGTCTCTACTAACATAGTAAAACTGTGTGCGTGTGTGTGTGCGTGCGTGCTTGCGTGTGTGTGTGCGTGTGTGTGTCTGCGGGGGTCAGGTTTCATCTACGCTATGTGAACCAAATGCCCCACAATGATAGTAAAACCTGAAATCAGCTGCATTGTGAGAAGCAGCTAACGGCCCCAGTGAGAAAAATACCTTAATAAACATAGTGAATGTTTTCATTAGTATCTAAAATGCAAATGCAAAAAGTTAATAAAGTTTTCTGTATGGATTAGTTTTAGGTAGAGGATAAAAACAATAGCAGTCAGCTGAAGGACGACTGTTTATGCGTTGGCAATGTAAAGACCCTTATTAAGCATGCCAATAAAGTGAGGGGGGTATTTTCGAGTTTTCTGGTATTCTCTGTGATTCAAATGTGAGGTCTTTGCATATGAAAGAGCTGATATAAATCACTTCACCTGTTGGCCCTAATGGGAATTCTGACATACAGTATTTGCATATTTGCACACATGTAGTGCCCCTGGTAAACTATTTGGACACTTAAAGGCAGAGTGCACAATGTTTGAAAGCCAATGTTGATATTTGAAATCATAACAGAGTGTTTTGGTAGTCGGCCCGACTCCCTTTTCCAAAGCGTTTTTCAAACATTGTGCACTCCGCCTTAAAGCTACCTTTTGGCACATATTCATTGGATAAATTACAAAATATCAAAACAAGTAGTACAGTATCTAAAAATCTTAAAGGATGTTGGACATATTTTCTGAGTCATTTTTACAAAGAAATGTGTAAAGTCAGCATTTCAAAGTGTAGGCCTAGTTGTGCTGTATCTACAATGACAGTTTATTATCTAATGAAATTCATTCATACAGTGGCCAAATTGCTTTTTTGAGCCACTGTGTATTGGAAATGTAACATGAAGCTCTCAACCAAAGTGCAACAGTGATCTAATCTTCCCAACCTGATCCCAGAACAGAAATAACTCTACCTCTATACTCTATTCCTGTCTACAGCCAGATGCCATTAGAGAATCTCATTTGTTTTACAAAGAAATTATACTTAAAACATCTATTTACCAAACAAGTTTTGCTTTATTTTTTTCACACCGTATACACTAGATATGTAACTTTATAAGCTTATGATCATTTTGCGTCAAAACTATGACCTAACCTTGCATTCGGAGTTACACTGTCCTTGTCAGCATTTTTGAATGAAAGTCCAAAAAATGTGGCACACCCATTCAAAATAACAACAAAAAAGAGGACAAAAGTGCAGGACGCTTCCTCAAGCAACGAGTTGAGACGTGCGTAAAAACGCGGATTCCCTGGCGTATCTATGCGCTCAGCACCGCTGGGACAGCTCCGTTTCAGACCCGGACAGCAGAAGAGCCGGGCCAGCCTGCCTCAAGCTCATAGATAAAGGCTTAGATAGTGATTGAGAGTGATGGTTAAATGGATTAGAGAGAGAGAGAGAAAGAGAGAGGGAGGGAGAGGTGAGGAAGAGAGGGGAGGGATAAATGCCATGAAGCTCGCTGCCCTTGAACACACAGGGCAAATCCGATCCGGTAAAGTACAGAGGACGCACACAAGTCGATCTTCTCCCTTTTGGATACTTCACATGCACCCCTCTCCGGTATTAAAAGCATCTCCCGCGGAAGTAGGGCACTGTCCTCTCGCCTGTGCGCATCTTTACAAAACTCTCCGGCGGGGAGGAATAAAGCATCAAAGGAAAGGCGGAAGAACCGCATCCTCGCTGCGGGAGGCGATGGCTTTACGCCACGTTACCGGACCCGAATGAGTGTCACCAGCACCGGACAGTAGCAGCGCGCGTCAAACGCACGGTAAGTACATCACAACTACTGTAGGCTACTACAACGACCCGGATGAGAGGAGCCGTGAAGAACAGCTCCTGTTACCAAACCGGGCCAAACCCACTGTCGAGTCTGTCAGGGCTTCTTTACTTTTGATTTATGTTCGAAAGGCTAAAAAGTTGTTTCTGGTTGAGTTAAATGGTAAAAGCAGCTCTTGTATTGTCGCTGTCGAGTGATATTCGCGAGCTGGACCGGGATTGTGTTTTATCATCTCGCAGTTTCTCATCTTTAGCATACTGTATATCCGGACGCGCTGGTGGGATGCGCGACACACCCCACGCGCTCTGCAGATGGAAACGCGATTTCAAACTGTTTTCTCGCCCTAAATTGCTACAGTTTATCAACTTTACGCACACTTATTCTCTTATCGCTCACATTACATTACATCCAGAGTGTGTAGCCTACATTTTAACGATTATTTAATAGAAGAGTAATCTGAACTTTCTCGTACGTCTTTACGTAAACCAACGACTTTAACGTCATTTCTGCGCCACAGTCACCTCTGACATTTAAGCTTGACGAGAAATTAGAAACTACAGTTTTGATTATTACGTGTTATATACGTCTTTTATCTTTCTCTTGAGTTGACTAACACATATTGTATGATGAATTAAGACGTGATTTAGACGTGATGAAAAAAAAAAACATTTTTGTAAAGAATTAAGACTGTATAAAATGTGATTTTTACATTCTCACAGTACTATTTGCAAAAAGAAAATTTTGCAATATTTGCACATGCTCTAGAAGTCTCGCTTTAACAGTTCTTATCTGTGAAGTGTGCGCGTGTACAGCGCATGTTCCGCATGCCAGATTCGTGTTGTACGCGACCGGCCATCTGTCCAAACTGTTCGCAAGATGACAACCAACGTCTGTTTAGGGGTGGTGGCAAATTAGACCGTCAACTAAAAAGCATCGCATGAAAAAACAGACTGACATCAACTGTGTGTGTGTGTGTGTGCGCGCGCGCGCGTGTGTGTGTGTGAGAGAGAGAGAGAGAGAGTGAGAGAAAGAGAGAGAGAGAGAGCTGGGGGGGTAGGAAGGATGAGTGAAGTTCAGCACTAAAATATTTCTGGTTGTCTTTCAGCACAACGGACAGCGAGCGCGTGAGTGAAAGGAGGAACTTGGCGAATATTTTTGATAAGTTTCAAAACACTAAATACACACTTTTGTGTGCCACACAGACTTCCAGTATACAAGTATGCTCTGTCAGGAGCTGCTATGGATTTAAGTCCGAAAAGAGGCATCTGCATCATCGACCAATCACCTCAGGACGGTGTCCAAACGAACAGAAGTGAACTTTGCCTTGACGCGCAACACAAAGGTTTACGATTTTCTCATAACAAAAACCCTTTCTTGCCCTTTTGTATCTAGATACCTGACATACCTCTGGAATATAAATCAAAGCATGACTGTGGTAAAGTTATGGGATGTTTTAACTTGACCACCGGTGAAAACAAGTCCCCCTACTGAACCCACCTAACTCCCGTTTCTCCGAACCCTCGGAAATCCTCTCACGGTCGCGCGCCTACCATGCGTGCAGACGCGGGGTTCTTCTTCTTGATGGTGCACGTGCTGGCGCGAGCCCAAGGCCAGTACGACCTGTGCAAGTCTCTGGTGAGCACGGACGACGGCGCCTTGTGGGAGCATTACGCGTGCCAACCCAAAGCCCAGTCCGTGAAGGAGTACATGCGCATCCAGGTCGAGCCGTCGGGCGTCACTTGCGGGAACCCGCCGGAAAGATTCTGCACACTGGTGAGTTCTCTAAACTGATTTAAGTGTATATAAACTGACTTCATCGGTTGCTATTAATAATGCGTGTCTATAACTGTGAGAGATATTCTGAAATGCCAATTATAAAACTCTCACATAGGTGTCCTGAGAAATCAAACCCGCCTCTGTGACAGCACTGTGCTCTGTAAAAACAACAATAACAAAACAATGTCAATAGCACAATATTTAAAAAACTTTAAAGAAGCTTTCTGCATGTCATTTAGAGGGCGTGGTTTTGGATATAAGGCGTGGCTTTATGTTTGATAGGAAAGGGTCTAACTCTGTGGCTAATCTTTTTAATAAGGTCATTTTTTATTATGAGAGTGTACTTACAACTTGTGCTTTAATTCATCATGTCTACATACATTAAGAAGCTGTGTGCAATTCAAACACACCTCAGACTAAAAGTATGTACTGGAGAATGCTGATGCGGTACCACGTGCATATAAGCATTAGCATGTAGCTAAATTCATGATCTTATAATTCATTGTTAGTTTCGGCGCAGCATCTTATTCCTTGAAACTTTCTTTTAAACATTTTAACTGAACAAATCTGATATCAAACAAATCTGAAATACACCAAAATATGTTCCATGCACTATGATCCGAGACTTTCTGCGTACTTTTTGCGAATCAGGATGCAGGGGTGATATAAATGACATGCTAATTTTTTCTTCCTTCTATAATCATAGATGTGTTTTTTTTCCCACATGCATATTTCAACACATTAGAAAGACAAATACACAGAGTGTCAGTTTCTAGTGTTTCTGCGCAGGCCTTTGACTTGTTTTTCAAGCAAATTTTAACCACCAGCCACGATGCCAATGCAAAACATTCAGGGCTCACAGAATGATGCCAATCGGTGCCCATCATGGGGTTGGAGGTCTTGAAGCAGCGTTAATTTGAGGCGGATCTGCTGTGCAGGTCACCGACCACAGCGGAAAAAGAAATGCCGAGGTCAGCAGACATGGAGAGAGACGTTGTTTACCCACGTGGGTTTGTTGGCAGAGCAAAGCTCACAGGAACTGAAAACCAGAAGGATGTCGAATATCACCTCATTAATAGCAGCATCAACGAGTCATTCTCAAGGGCACGGAGGTCACACGTTTACAGTACGAGACGCCTTAGGTTGCGACTTCAAACTGAGTCAAGCGACACAGTATATGGAATAAATGCTGTTAAATGTGACTGCTTATGTATGCAGAGGTTATTGCTACAGTGCACAATGGTTATCACCCAAAAATTCCACTCCAAAATAGGCTCAGGTCTCTCTTTATAGTGTTCCATATTGTAAGTTTAGGGTTTTATTTAATTCTTCTTATTATCTAACTTGAAAAAAACGTTAATCTGCTTTCCCAGAAAAGTAACAGCACACATCTCCTAATCGTGAAAACAAGGCTGGTGTTGTAGGCTGTAAAGAGAACAAGTGCTTAAACAAATATTAGTGTCAGGGGAAAAGAGGTAATACAACACTGATTAGTTTAAATCAGATTATACAGACACTGCAATGTCGTGCATAAACACACATACTGCAGATTCACAAACGCACAGAGAGCATTGTTCATTAAAGATGATTCTGACGGATCTCTGTCTTACAATAATGGAGTTAGGATGATGGGAATCACCGGAAAATACAGTTATTGGTCTCGGATGGAGAGCAGGAAATGGACAAGCTATCAAACACTTAACAGTTCATCATCTGTTTAATGTTAAGCTCTATTCTCTCTCTTTCGCTCACTCACTCACCTAGACACAAAGTTTTACCAAAAATGTATATTTTGTCTTTATTCATTCACCCCCGGGTGGAACTCAAAATGAAATGTCTGTTCCTCATCTCTTCAAAACAGTTTTAAGTCATTTGCACTTTATTTTATGATACATTTTTGTAAAGCCTTTTTTTGTCAATTTGCAAGATGTTTTGACGTGTAACGTTACTCAAATAATTATGACTTATACTTAAACTGTGGCTAAAAAACCTAACAGACACTCGCACGTACACACCGCTGAGCCGTTGTTCTGAAGTTCTGCTAATGGACCGCCTTCTGGAATGTTCTTCACGTCGAGCTCTTTAATATTGATGGGGCCTTTAATGGCCCGTCCACAGAGCGCCCGAACGTTTTCCTTTTACATTCTAGACATGACGAGGGGAGGCAGGCCGGCACAGTCAGCACTTTACAACAGACGGATCCTCCCTGGCATTTACCCTTCCAAGAAAATGACAAACTTACATAAAAGCAGAACAAAGAGAGAGAAGTAATGTTAACTTACTGAAGAACATCAACTTGAGATAATCAGGCTGATTTTGGGTCAATTTCCCCCCTTCTTACAATCCCAGCTATGTCCCGATTATCTTGATGGTTCTACAGATGATCTTATCAGATTTTCCTTTGGTGTGAGGTGTGTTAAGAGTGTCCGAATAGCGAATCGTAAATATTAATGCATTAACGCATGTACAGTACTAGGGATGCATAACGATTAATCACGATTAATCTATAGCAGAATAAAAGTTTTTGTTTACACCATATATGTGTGTGAACTGTGAATAATAACTTGTATAGATAAAAGCACACACATGCATGTATACATTTAAGAAATGTTTACATGTGTATATACATTTGTATATTTATTTTAATTAATATTATATATAAATACTTTTTTCTTAAAATTATACATGCATTTGTGCATATTTATATATACATAATTATTATACACAGTTCACACACATATATGATATAAACAAAAACTTCAGAAAGCCAGATGATGGAAGATGGAAGCAGTCAAAATGAAGTTGATGCAAAGTGAACTTGTACCGACCATATTCCCGCTGTCTGTCTCCACGACTTTACCCAAACTCTTTTCTTTTTTATCCTTGAATTTTCTGTAAAAAATCATTCCAATCACTAACATTGAAATTTCTTCCTGCATATCGTCCGCCATGCTTATTCTGAAGTCTCGCGAGATTATGCAAGATTTCTTGTGTTCACAGAAAATCTGTTTGTGTGTGGTTTGCTGTATTTGACACATCATGGCACACCACACACTATAGGAGCAAAACGGTGAAATCTAGGATTTTCTATCCTCATGATTGTGGTCTATCACAAGATGTAAAACATATTTTGTTGTGTACCCAGCATTAGGCAAAAATTATATTTACTCACCCTCCTAAATGCATATACAGAGACTTCATTTTTAGTGTGGTTTTGGCTATGAAAGTGCTTGCATGTTTTAGCTCTGTGTCTGTCCCAGTTTGTGCATGCTTGTGTGTTTCCTTATTCTCAATTTTATTCGGAGTTGGTTATTATTGAGAAAGAAAGTTATGGAGAGAGCGAGCGAAGAAGAGAGAGTAAGGAGAGAGAGAGAAAAGCGAGAGAGTGTTCCCTAATGATATAAGGGAATCACAGCTTAGTTCAGCGGAAAAAGGGAGCTCGTACAAACACAACCACACACACAGACACACACCAGACAAGCATGTGACGTGCATGTCTTTGAAAACACACAATTCATATGAAATGATAAGACGTGTGAGTGTGTGAACATATGTTGTGGTGTGTATGAAAGTGGAAACCCTTACGCTACACATCACTCTCTGATTTACACGCACAAATGAGCCACCACTATAAATAGAACAGAGAGAGAAAGAAAGAGAGAGAGAGAGAGAGAGAGAGAGAGAGAGAGAGAGAGAGAGAGAGAGAGAGAGAGAGAGAGAGAGAAGAAACAGGAAGAGAAATGATAGTAGACTGGAAATAGGAGACGTCTGCTGTGTTTGGAATATAACACATAGTGCATTATATACTGTAGTGTGCATACTTAACAGTAGGCACAATGAAGTATGAAGAGAAAACTGGCTACAGGATTTTAAGCTTGAACTGTAAAGAAATTTGTAATAATTGTGTTTTATACGATTTGCCTCAAAATTGCTTTCTCTGCATAACAGTAGAGTTTCATATTCAACCCGTCTGCCCTGAATTGTGTAATATCTAAAACTAGAAAAGTGACTGATAACAGATGTTAGGTGATGTGAGATTACTGATATTGTTTATCTAAAAACCCAGAATGCTAATGTGAGGAATTTATCAAGAAAGTTTCTCCTCACAGTTCTTTATTTTAGCAAAGACAAATGTGTCTGTGTGCATTTTTGGAAGTTTTATTAAAGAATGACTTTTTGCAGTCTTGTGCAGAGAAGTCGTGAAATAAATTTTCCATTGGCTATATTTACACTTGATCACGACGCGCACCTGTGCTGAACCACCAGGTGAGCTCCAGTCCAATTTCTGTCTGCTTGTTTATTGTTGAACTTTAGTCTTCACTGCTCGTTAGATTACTTACAGTTAATTTATTTACTGTTCACATTTCTGATCTTTCTGAACTCAGAATAAAAATGAAAGTAATGACAACACAAGCATGCACAAACCAGGACAGACACAGAGCTAAAACATGCAAGCACTTTTATAGCCAAAACCACACAAAGTGCAACAGAAGCGACAAAAAATGAAGTCTCTGTATATGCATTTAGGAGGGTGAGTAAATATCATTTTTGCCTAATGCTGGGAACACAACAAAATATGTTTTACATCTTGTGATCAGGGGCGCTGCTTAGGATTTTGGGCCCCAGGAAAAGAATCTTGACAGGGCCCCAACACAGCTGAGACTTTTTTCATATTTATTTACATAAAATCATGCACCTTTATGGTATTTTGACTTCCAATGGGGTGAGAAAATTTTACTTGAATTAAGTGTTTAAGAAAAAAGAGATCATATTTCCAATTTTTTTCTCACCTCATTGGCAGATCATTTTGCTTGTTTTAAGGACAATTTCACTTAAATTGTATATTAATTGGTCTTAAAACTAGACTCATTTACTTATGTCATTTTGCTCATCAAAAAAGCATCTTAATTTAAGAATTTTTAGATATTTCTACTGAAAACAAGACAAAAATACTAAGTAAGAAAGGAATTTTTTGCAGTGTTGAACGTTTGAAAAGAACCAACTGACAGGCAGAACTTCACCGCGCTAACTTTAGCTCGCGCCCGCACCACGTGCATATCACGCTGTGTAAACTACTTCTTCTTTTTCGGTTTTATTGGCGGTTGGCAAACCAGCTTAAAGGTCATGTGATTAGCTTATAAGTAAACAATCCCCCACGTGGGGTGCGTTCTTGTGATTGGCTAAAACAAGGGAGATATCTGATTGGTTGCAGATCATTCCCTGTTTAAAAAAAGGCATTTGTTTGTCGAGCCAAGTCAGGAGAGTCTCAAAATTCACACACAAATGAGTTCACAGACCAAAACAGTTTGTAAATCAAGATATATTTGTGTGTGCATCAGAAATACATTTCTGAATCTTGTCCTGTGCATTTGTGAATCTTGAGTGCATTTGTAAATGTTGTTTGCATTTCTGAATTGGTTGTGTATTTATGAATTTTGTGTGCATTTCTGAATTTTGTGTACATTTGTGAATCTTCTGTGCTTCTTAAATTTTGTGTGTGCATTTGTGAATTTTGTGCGCATTTGTGTATGCTGTGTGTGCATATGTGAATGTAGTGTGTGCATTTATCTTTATTGAGACTCTTCTAGCTCCATACAACGTCACGGGGTGAAAGCACAAATGTGTGAATGTGGTTGTACAAATTAATGCGAATTAGACGCACCTCATAAAATACAAACGAAATGGATCAAAATCAGCCCCTAAAATATGAAAAAGTCTGCAGCTTTAATTTAGGTATGTTATAATGTACCATTTGTGCTTGGATGCTGTCTTATAAGGAAGCTACTGATGTAAACAGGAGACGTGGAGTCTGCACACTAGAATTTGGAACAGAACTTAAACTTTCCAGTGTATTCCTTTGAGTGTTGTATTCTTAGATGTTCTCGTAAAACTGAATGAAGCTCACATTGTGTTCCTCACCATTTCTTAAAGACCGCTATAACTCAAACTCACACACGTACAGTAAGAAGGCATATACATCTCACAACAGAAAACAAACAGATGGGTGAGATTAAGCGAACACTAATGATGTCATCTAACTGATTGCGAGTAGTTTAAGTTCCAGTTTAAGAGTGATGTAATGCTCCAGTTGGTTGGTTTATCAGGCTGCTATGTGGACGCTGTGACAGGGATCTTGCTTCCATGCTGACTGTTGTCGCAGCCCCAGGATTTCAACGCGGATAATTGCTGTAGGAGCTTAGTGATGTGGGCCACCTGCCGGAACAGTTGGCTGTGTGTATGTGTGTGTGTGTGTATATGGGGCATGAGAATAGGGCTGAATGGATAAGCATATACATATACAATCTAGATTTGCCTTTTTGCCACATGCATTATTATGACAAGGTGGCAAAGATGCACGCATAAGTAATTCATTAGTGAGAAAACTGTGTCTCAGGTGGTGCACTGTAGACAGCAGACACAGCACATACTGTATATGCAAATAATGCAAATACGAGCAGACATGCATGTAATCAAAGCATGTACAGATCCATCCATTCTTTATATTGCTTATCCCTATTGAGGTCACTGGGAATGCTAGAGCCAATCCCAACCCTCCCAGGATGAAGGAGGGAAACCCTAGTCCATAACTGGGTTACATGCACACACAAGTATGCAAGCACATGCATATACACACACGTATGTACAAACATATGCACACACTCTTCATACCACTTATCCCTTTTAGGGTCAATGGGAATGCTAGAGCAATCCCAAATCTCTCAGGATGAAGGAGGGAAACCCTTGTCCATATCAGGGCTGCATACACACACATGTATGCAAGGACACGTATATATACACACACATATGTACAAACATATGCACACACTCTTTGTACCACTAATCCCTATTGGGGTTAATGGGAATGCTACAGCCAATCCCAGCTGCCCCCCCCCCCCCCCCCCCCCCCGATGAAGGAGGGAAACCCTAGTCCATAACAGGGCTGCATGCACATACATGCATGCATGCATGCCAGCAGACATATATTCACACGTATGTTCGAACATATGCACACACTCTTTGTACCACTTATCCCTTTTAGGGTCAATGGGAATGCTAGATTCAATCCCAGCTCTCCCAGGATGAAGGAGGGAAACCATAGTCCATAACTTGCATGCACACACACATGCATGCATGCAAGGGGACATATATATACACACACACAGGCAGGTACAAACCTGTGCACACACTCTTTGTACCACTTATCCCTATTGGGGTAACTGTGAATGCTAGATTCAATCCTAGCTCTCCCAGGATGAAGGAGGGAAACCCTAGTCCATAACAGGGCTACCTGCACACACATTCATTCATGCATGCATGCATGCAAGCAGACATATATGCGCACACACACATATGTACAAACATATGCACATACTCTTTATATTGCTTATCCCTATTGGGGTCACTGGGAATGCTAGAGCCTCTCCCAGCTCTCCCAGGATGAAGGAGGGAAACCCTAGTCAATTACAGGGCTACCTGCACACACATGCATGCATGTAAGCAAGCAAGCAGACATATACACACAAGCATATGCACACACTCTTTATACTGCTTATCCCTATTGGGGTCACTGGGAATGCTAGAGCTAATCCCAACTCTCCCAGGAAGAAGGAGGGAAACCCTAGTCCATAACCAGCCAACAGGCAAACACATGCATGCATGCAAACAGACGTATACACATGTATGAACGAACATAGGCACACACTCTTTATACCACTTATTCCTAATGGGGTCACTGGGAATGCTAGTGCTGATCCCAACTCACCTAGGAAGAAGGAGGGAAACCCTAGTCCATAACCAGCCTACAGGCACACACACACACACACACACACACATGCATGCATGCAAGCAGACGTACAGTATATACACACATATGTACGAACATAGGCACACACTCTTTATACCACTAATCCCTATTGGGGTCACTGGGAATACTAGATTCAATCCCAGCTCTTTCAGGATGAAGGCGGGAAACCCTAAACCATAACAGGGCTACATGCACAAACATGCATGCATGCATGCAAGCAGATGTACAGTATATTCACACACTCTAAAAAATGCTGGGTTATTTTCATCCCATTGTTGGGTCAAAAAGGGACGAACGCAGATGTTGCATTAAATCGAAGGGTGGGGAGTGCACACTCGCATAGTGATGCAAATACACGCTAGCAGATGCACATGCAAAGACAGAAACACAAACGCTAACAGTAAAGTTCAGTAAGTGTGTCAAAGGGTTGGGTTTCATTGGATTTGAGGGTTGAAGGTTCCTGTCTAACATTCTCTTCCTTTATCCAGTTAAAGTTTTAGTGTCAGTGCTCGTGTGTCTGATCCGGTCTGTCTGCTGTCTACAGTGTCCAAGAAACAGACTGTAATACTATGACAGAATGAGTATTCCTCTAATAACATTAAAGCAGTGAGAGATTGAGGAGGAAACAGCATTATGTGTTTAGCACAACTGACTGGCAGCCCTGTGATCTGTGAGACTCAGGCATTGTGATCTTGTAGAAGATGGTAACACTACACCTTTCATTTGAACAAAGCCTTCATTTGGAGCCAACTCTTTCAAAATAATAACTGCTCAGTAAGATAGAAAAATACAAACTGACTGACATGTAAAGTGACCAAGCACAGTGTCATCCAAACATTCACAAACAGCGTGGAGATGCTGAGATGTTTCAAGGTTTTTAGCACTTTTAGTGAGAAAAGAGTTACAGAATTTCTTTCAATCCCCAGCCCTCTTTTTCTCTCCCTCTCTCTATCTGCACACACTTTGTTTTATCTCTGCTTTAATTTATTTTTTATTCTCTGTGTGCTTTCATAAATCATATGATGTATTTCCCAAGACACTGTGTTGTAACAAGCTTTTCTTACGAGGTTTGTTTGTATGTGTGCGTCTTTTCATTAAGCTGCATTTGTGTATGTTGTGGGTCTTATTTTTTTAGATGAAGAACAAAAGAAAAGCCGTATGTTTATATCTTTGTTATCTCGCTGTGGGTGGTGAACAACTAAACTGTGTGTGTATGTGGGAAAGATAACAGTGTGTTTGATGCGATCATATCCGATGTGTTCACAGTCCTGAATGCCTGCTTAATAAACAAATGCAAACCAGTCGTACCTGAACACAACTGCCTACACACCGCATGTGTACTATAGTTAGATGTTATCATTTTCATGCATGATTTTATAAAGGGTGCTGATAGGATTGACCCAGATTTTTAATGATACGCTTGTGCAGTTGGCTGTGCTCACACATCCCTGCAGTCTTTGCGTTTAATAAAACCCGCACAATATCTTCACTGTAGTTTTACTATGACAAGTTTGTGTGTTAACATTCTGTCTCTCGAGCAAACACTCTCTTCTTTTTCTTTAACTCGTCAACTGTTCATTTCTACATCTCTCTTTCTGCATCAAACACACTTTGTGAAATATTTTTTTCACTTTCTGTATTTCTGTAACACTTTCTATATTATCATTTATTTAATAAACAAACAGCAGTATACCTCAGCCATCTGTCTCTCTCTGTCATCACACTTTCACTTTCCTCCCAGTCTGTCTCTCAACATCCATATGTCTCTATCACACAGACTGTCTCTCTCTCTCTCAATGCTCGTGTCTCTCTTACAGTCTGTCTTTCCCTCAATGCCGTCTCTCTCTTATGGTCTGTTTCTCTCTATCACATGGTCTGTCCCTATCTTGTGTTACGTGGACTGTCTCTCTCTCAATGCCCATCGCTCTCTTTCTATCTGTTTCTATGTGTTACACGGACTGTCTCTCTCTCAGTGCCCATCGCTCTGTTACGATCAGTTTCTATGTGTTACACGGACTGTCTCTCTCTCAGTGCTCATCGCTCTCTTACGATCTGTTTCTATGTGTTACACGGACTGTCTCTCTCTCAGTGCCCATCGCTCTCTTACGATCTGTTTCTATGTGTTACACGGACTGTCTCTCTCTCAGTGCCCATCGCTCTCTTACGATCATTTTCTATGTGTTACACGGACTGTCTCTCTCTCAGTGCCCATCGCTCTCTTACGATCATTTTCTATGTGTTACACGGACTGTCTCTCTCTCAGTGCCCATCGCTCTCTTACGATCAGTTTCTATGTGTTACACGGACTGTCTCTCTCTCAGTGCCCATCGCTTTCTTACGATCAGTTTCTATGTGTTACACGGACTGTCTCTCTCTCAGTGCCCATCGCTTTCTTACAATCAGTTTCTATGTGTTACACGGACTGTCTCTCTCTCAGTGCCCATCGCTCTCTTACGATCAGTTTCTATGTGTTACACGGACTGTCTCTCTCTCAGTGCCCATCGCTCTCTTACGATCAGTTTCTATGTGTTACACGGACTGTCTCTCTCTCAGTGCCCATCGCTTTCTTACGATCAGTTTCTATGTGTTACACGGACTGTCTCTCTCTCAGTGCCCATCGCTCTCTTTCTATCTGTTTCTATGTGTTACACGGACTGTCTCTCTCTCAGTGCCCATCGCTTTCTTACTATCAGTTTCTATGTGTTACATGGACTGTCTCTCTCTCAGTACCCATCGCTCTCTTACGATCAGTTTCTATGTGTCACACGGACTGTCTCTCTCTCAGTACCCATCGCTCTCTTACGATCAGTTTCTATGTGTCACACGGACTGTCTCTCTCTCAGTACCCATCGCTCTCTTACGATCAGTTTCTATGTGTCACACGGACTGTCTCTCTCTCAGTACCCATCGCTCTCTTACGATCAGTTTCTATGTGTTACACGGACTGTCTCTCTCTCAGTACCCATCGCTCTCTTACGATCAGTTTCTATGTGTCACACGGACTGTCTCTCTCTCAGTACCCATCGCTCTCTTACGATCAGTTTCTATGTGTCACACGGACTGTCTCTCTCTCAGTGCCCATCACTCTCTTACGATCAGTTTCTATGTGTTACACGGACTGTCTCTCTCTCAGTGCCCATCGCTCTCTTACGATCAGTTTCTATGTGTTACACGGACTGTCTCTCTCTCAGTGCCCATCGCTTTCTTACGATCAGTTTCTATGTGTTACACGGACTGTCTCTCTCTCAGTGCCCATCGCTCTCTTTCTATCTGTTTCTATGTGTTACACGGACTGTCTCTCTCTCAGTGCCCATCGCTTTCTTACGATCAGTTTCTATGTGTTACACGGACTGTCTCTATCTCAGTGCCCATCGCTCTCTTTCTATCTGTTTCTATGTGTTACACGGACTGTCTCTTTCTCAGTGCCCATCGCTCTCTTTCTATCTGTTTCTATGTGTTACATGGACTGTCTCTCTCTCAGTACCCATCGCTCTCTTACGATCAGTTTCTATGTGTCACACGGACTGTCTCTTTCTCAGTGCCCATCGCTCTCTTACGATCAGTTTCTATGTGTTACACGGACTGTCTCTCTCTCAGTGCCCATCGCTTTCTTACGATCAGTTTCTATGTGTTACACGGACTGTCTCTATCTCAGTGCCCATCGCTCTCTTTCTATCTGTTTCTATGTGTTACACGGACTGTCTCTTTCTCAGTGCCCATCGCTCTCTTTCTATCTGTTTCTATGTGTTACATGGACTGTCTCTCTCTCAGTACCCATCGCTCTCTTACGATCAGTTTCTATGTGTCACACGGACTGTCTCTCTCTCAGTGCCCATCGCTCTCTTTCTATCTGTTTCTATGTGTCACACGGACTGTCTCTCTCTCAGTGCCCATCACTCTCTTTCTATCTGTTTCTATGTGTTACACAGACTGTCTCTCTCTCAGTGCCCATCGCTTTCTTACAATCAGTTTCTATGTGTTACACGGACTGTCTCTCTCTCAGTGCCCATCGCTCTCTTTCTATCTGTTTCTATGTGTTACACGGACTGTCTCTCTCTCAGTGCCCATCGCTCTCTTACGATCAGTTTCGATGTGTTACACGGACTGTCTCTCTCTCAGTGCCCATCGCTCTGTTACGATCAGTTTCTATGTGTTACACGGACTGTCTCTCTCTCAGTGCTCATCGCTCTCTTACGATCTGTTTCTATGTGTTACACGGACTGTCTCTCTCTCAGTGCCCATCGCTCTCTTACGATCTGTTTCTATGTGTTACACGGACTGTCTCTCTCTCAGTGCCCATCACTCTCTTTCTATCTGTTTCTAAGTGTTACACGGACTGTCTCTCTCTCAGTGCCCATCGCTCTGTTACGATCAGTTTCTATGTGTTACACGGACTGTCTCTCTCTCAGTGCCCATCGCTCTCTTACGATCAGTTTCTATGTGTTACACGGACTGTCTCTCTCTCAGTGCCCATCGCTTTCTTACGATCAGTTTCTATGTGTTACACGGACTGTCTCTCTCTCAGTGCCCATCGCTCTCTTACGATCAGTTTCTATGTGTTACATGGACTGTCTCTCTCTCAGTGCCCATCGCTCTCTTTCTATCTGTTTCTATGTGTTACACGGACTGTCTCTCTCTCAGTGCCCATCGCTCTCTTACGATCAGTTTCTATGTGTTACATGGACTGTCTCTCTCTCAGTACCCATCGCTCTCTTACGATCAGTTTCTATGTGTCACACGGACTGTCTCTCTCTCAGTGCCCATCGCTCTCTTTCTATCTGTTTCTATGTGTCACACGGACTGTCTCTCTCTCAGTGCCCATCACTCTCTTTCTATCTGTTTCTATGTGTTACACAGACTGTCTCTCTCTCAGTGCCCATCGCTTTCTTACAATCAGTTTCTATGTGTTACACGGACTGTCTCTCTCTCAGTGCCCATCGCTCTCTTTCTATCTGTTTCTATGTGTTACACGGACTGTCTCTCTCTCAGTACCCATCGCTCTCTTACGATCAGTTTCTATGTGTCACACGGACTGTCTCTCTCTCAGTACCCATCGCTCTCTTACGATCAGTTTCTATGTGTCACACGGACTGTCTCTCTCTCAGTGCCCATCACTCTCTTACGATCAGTTTCTATGTGTTACACGGACTGTCTCTCTCTCAGTGCCCATCGCTCTCTTACGATCAGTTTCTATGTGTTACACGGACTGTCTCTCTCTCAGTGCCCATCGCTTTCTTACGATCAGTTTCTATGTGTTACACGGACTGTCTCTCTCTCAGTGCCCATCGCTCTCTTTCTATCTGTTTCTATGTGTTACACGGACTGTCTCTCTCTCAGTGCCCATCGCTTTCTTACGATCAGTTTCTATGTGTTACACGGACTGTCTCTTTCTCAGTGCCCATCGCTCTCTTACGATCAGTTTCTATGTGTTACACGGACTGTCTCTCTCTCAGTGCCCATCGCTTTCTTACGATCAGTTTCTATGTGTTACACGGACTGTCTCTCTCTCAGTGCCCATCGCTCTCTTTCTATCTGTTTCTATGTGTTACACGGACTGTCTCTTTCTCAGTGCCCATCGCTTTCTTATGATCAGTTTCTATGTGTTACACGGACTGTCTCTCTCTCAGTGCCCATCGCTCTCTTTCTATCTGTTTCTATGTGTTACACGGACTGTCTCTCTCTCAGTGCCCATCGCTCTCTTACGATCAGTTTCTATGTGTTACACGGACTGTCTCTCTCTCAGTGCCCATCGCTTTCTTACGATCAGTTTCTATGTGTTACACGGACTGTCTCTCTCTCAGTGCCCATCGCTCTCTTTCTATCTGTTTCTATGTGTTACACGGACTGTCTCTCTCTCAGTGCCCATCGCTTTCTTACTATCAGTTTCTATGTGTTACACGGACTGTCTCTCTCTCAGTGCCTGTCTCTCTCTCAGTGCCCATCGCTTTCTTATGATCAGTTTCTATGTGTTACACGGACTGTCTCTCTCTCAGTGCCCATCGCTCTCTTTCTATCTGTTTCTATGTGTTACACGGACTGTCTCTCTCTCAGTGCCCATCGCTCTCTTACGATCAGTTTCGATGTGTTACACGGACTGTCTCTCTCTCAGTGCCCATCGCTCTGTTACGATCAGTTTCTATGTGTTACACGGACTGTCTCTCTCTCAGTGCTCATCGCTCTCTTACGATCTGTTTCTATGTGTTACACGGACTGTCTCTCTCTCAGTGCCCATCGCTCTCTTACGATCTGTTTCTATGTGTTACACGGACTGTCTCTCTCTCAGTGCCCATCACTCTCTTTCTATCTGTTTCTAAGTGTTACACGGACTGTCTCTCTCTCAGTGCCCATCGCTCTGTTACGATCAGTTTCTATGTGTTACACGGACTGTCTCTCTCTCAGTGCCCATCGCTCTCTTACGATCAGTTTCTATGTGTTACACGGACTGTCTCTCTCTCAGTGCCCATCGCTTTCTTACGATCAGTTTCTATGTGTTACACGGACTGTCTCTCTCTCAGTGCCCATCGCTCTCTTACGATCTGTTTCTATGTGTTACACGAACTGTCTCTCTCTCTCAGTGCCCATCTCTCTCTCAGTGCCCATCTCTCTCTAATGATCTGTTTCTGTTTGTTACATGGACTGTCTCTCTCTCAGTGCCCATCGCTCTCTTACGATCTGTTTCTATGTGTTACATGGACTGTCTCTCTCTCTCAGTGCCCATCATTCTCTTATGATCTGTTTTTATGAGTTACACGGACTGTCTCTCTCTCAGTGCCCATCATTCTCTTATGATCTGTTTTTATAAGTAACACGGACTGTCTCTCTCTCAGTGCCCATCTCTCTCTTACGATCTGTTTTTATGTGTTACACAAACTGTCTCTCTCTCTGAGTGCCCATCGCTCTCTTACGATCTGTTTCTATGTGTTACATGGACTGTCTCTCTCTCAGTGCCCATCACTCTTGTACAGTCTGTCTCTCTTTCAGGGGCCTTCTTTTTCTTACAATCAGTTTTTTGGTATCACAAGGACTGTCTCATTCTTAATGCCGTCTTTCTCTTACAGTCTGTCTCTCTATCTCAATGCCCATCTCTCTTCTACAGTCTGTCTATCTCTCTCAATGCCCATGTTTCTCTTACAGTCTGACTCTCTCCCAATGCCTGTCTCTCTCTTACGGTACATTCACATTGGGTATTTGCGTTAATGCTTTTCATTTACTTAAAAATAACATAAATGTGGATCCCTCGGCGTCACGTCACTGCCGTTGCTAGAAGCAGCAGTTGAACATTTCTTAACTTTTTAAGTGCCAATGAAGGCATTGGTCAATCAGATCGCCTTATGCAAATAACCTGGTTCAGAGCCAGCCAATTACGTTTCTGCAAGACCGAGTGACCAAGTCACTGTGATTGGCTGTTGTCACTATGATGATTGCGTTAGGGCCACGCTTCAGACACACCCTGCATCAAGTGTTAACGCTGATGCCCTGTATGAATGTACCATTACAGTCTGTCTCTCTCTCAGTGCCCATCTCTCTTTTTTACGGTCTGTTTCTCTGTATCACAATGCCTGTCTTTCTCTCAATGCTAGCCTTGTTTCTTTGTATGATCTGTTTCTCTGTATTGGTCTCTTTCTCTGTATCACACAGTCTTTCTCTCTCTTCCAATGCTTATCTTTCTGTCTGTCTGTCTGCAGGAGAATCCATACCTCTGCAGTGATGAATGTGATGCATCTAACCCCGACCTGGCTCACCCGCCGCAGCTGATGCAGGATCGAGAGCGCAGTGGTCTCATTACATACTGGCAGACGGTCACGTGGCGTCGCTATCCTCAGCCTCTTCAAGCCAACATCACCCTGACCTGGAACAAAACCCTCGAGCTCACGGACGACATCCAGATCACCTTCGAGTACGGCAGGCCCACCATCATGGTTCTCGAAAAATCCCTCAATTTCGGGCACACGTGGCAGCCCTTCCAATACTACGCAGACGACTGCGTCGACGCCTTCAACATGGCACCAAGACGCGTGCGTGACCTGAACGCGGCCAACGCCACACGGGTCATCTGTACCGAGCTGTACTCCCGCTGGGTCGGGTCTAAGAACGAGAAGGTGGTACGGTTTGAGGTGCGCCCCAGATTCGCAATCTTCGCCGGTCCGAGGTTGCTGAACATGGAGGGGTTGTACACGCGCATGGAGAGCATGAAGGGCCTGCGGGATTTCTTTACATTCACGAATCTGAGGCTCCGTCTCCTCAGGCCTGCTCTGGGTGGAACGTACGTCCAGAGAGACAACCTGATGAAATACTTCTACGCCATCTCTAATGTGGAAGTCCTTGCCAGGTGAGAAAAGATAAAGTTGTGATGATATCTCAAATAAATATGTATAGAGTAACCCCACCGCCAGTCTGTCTACTCCAGGATTACATTAAAGGTATAGCGGAAGATTTTCCCAAATTATTTAAAAGAACCGCCCCTCGATATTTTTTAAAAAATGCTCCCGAGAGGGAACGCCTGTTAAACGCGTGCACGAGACAGAGAGAGAGCGTGCAGGAGCTCAGTTCTTCTCTTCGCTCTGTTTACAAGTTTCTGTCGGCATGTTTACCGTGTCTGTGCGGTTCGTGACTTGTGCCAGGGCTAGCATCGCAAATCATAGCTTACATCAACTTTTACCAGCAGTGATTTTAAATGGATTTCTCCAAATAGCATGACAAAATGTACCTTTCCAGAAGAAACTTCGCGTGGGAAGCCCAACCTGTCCTTTAGCTCACGCCAGCGTGTGAAATAGTCTCCCATAAACACTCTGGTCTTGTTTCTTTATTTATAGTCCTTTCTCTTCTTGTCATACAATTCGTAGACACTTTTTCTCTTGTGACCCTCAGACATTTTGAAAAAAACACAGTGAGAACGCGACCTTCAATGAATGGTTGAAACCGTAGCACAACACACATACACGTGAAAGTGCGCATGTGCAGAAAGCAAACGTAGAGGCGAGCACGTGCGACGGTTATACGTCAACATATAATCAGAATGATTGATATCTGGGATGACCAATAACAGTGATGATCCACCCGGAAAACGAAAATCTTCCGCTATACCTTTAATGTGTGAATTGTTTTACAGCAGTAATAGATGATGAGAAATGTACTCCATGCTATCGTTATGAGTTTAGCTTCTCTACTGAGTCAAGACAGTTATTATTCATAAACTCATTTAATCAGATTGTGTTTGGTAATTGAGGTAAACAGATGCTTGTTACGGTTATAAGATCTCTAGTGTCTAGCTGGAGAACGTGCCCAATAACCTTTAACTGTACCAGGAGATGCACAAACGATTTTCAATAACGGTTCATTATTTGAACAGATATGACTACCATTAGGGTGTTAATGTGACAGTAGAGCCTATTACAGGTCCAGTTTATAATGAACTGATAGGCTGTTAACAGAAACACGTTAGGTGTGCTTTAATATCATTATCTGATACCATCAATGCATCGTCATACAGCCACAGTCATCTTCTGCCTGGGTTTGGCAGGATCGAAACTAATGTTGTCTACAGTGAAAGAAAACAAACGCTTGAAATTGTGTTTGTTCTAATTTTCTTAAAGTGAGTGACATGGAAAGAGACAAAAGCATTTGCTTCACATCACTCAGATTAAAGTCGTGAACACAAAACAACTCAAAGAAAATCTGATATTCTTTGGTTTTCTGGCACTAATCAGTTTTAGGAACGTGGAATTCAAGAATCATTTAAAAGTTTCAAATTAAAAATCAATGTGAACAAAAAACTTGTCCAAAGACAGCTTACATTTTTTTGTAATTCAAGTTTTTATTGTTTTTGTCCGGTACGTGACATTGACTTTATACAAATAATGCATCTTAGGCCAGAATATTTACAGTAGCTGATATTAACAGAGCTAAACAGAATACTTAATAAGGAGATAAAAAAATTATAATAATAATAAAAGGCTCAAATTATTGTGTCACATGGAAAGACAGCATCACAAAAGACCAAGGGCCAGATTTACTAACAGCTTGAAGACGCACAATGAATAATTAGCGCTGAAAAGGTGTAGATCTTTTTGCGACTGACCTTATTGTATATGCATTGGTGTTTTACTTTGGTAACACTTTATTTCGATAGTCCACTTTAGACATTTTACTGATTATAAGTAACTTTGCAACTACTTATCAACTGCTTATCAACTACCAATCTTTAGATAATTAGTAAACTGTCTGCTTAATATCTACTAACACTTTATTGCGATGATATCTCAACAGACATTCAACTGTCTAGAAGTATCTTTGCATGTGCATGTCAACTTATTCCACTAACCCAAACCTCTTCCCTAACCCCAACCCTTACAGTCTACTAATACTCTAATGACGTATAGTTGCAAATTATTGAAAGTTAGTTGACATGTAGTTGCAAAGTTATTTATAGTTAGTAGAATGTCTAAAGTGGACTATCAAAATAAAGTGTAACCTTTACTTTCAGATGCATTTTTGTTTTTAGTAAATAAACCACTCCCATTGGCACTTTTTTGGAATTGCCCTCTCTCTTTTTTGGAATTGTTAGTAAATCTGGCCCCAAAAGCCTTCCCCAACTGGAATCTCCGCAGTTTTGTTCTTATTATGAAGATTGTAAAACAAACTTTCGTACGAAGCTGTCTTAGTCATTATGTTGACCCATTCTTTTAACACTTTTAATTCTTTTAAAATGACTCTAGCCATCATTGGCTATTTTTACATGCACAAAATTTTGTTAATCTGGGTGAATTTAATACGATTGAAGGTTACAACGATACAGTTTACATGCACCCTAAACATTGCAATCTGATTTAAATGTTCGTTTATATGTACATTATATAGAATCCGAACCAGAAATCTGTGCAAGCGCACAGCCAGGGGTGCCAGATTCGCGGATCAAAACCATCTGAATGGAAGTTCAAAACTTGCCCCAAAACACCCTGACAACTACTCACAGCCCAAATACCAATAACTAAGCAATAAAATCATTAATATTTAACCCCCTAAAAAAACAACTGGTGGAAACAGTTTAAACAGTAGCCCAAATCTAAACTCGAAAAAAAGCTGAGGAGCATCCATCGTCGAGTTCACGCTTTATCTCTGGATAAAAGTCAAAACTGAGTTGGAGAAAGTTGTTCTTAAGAAGTTTTCAGATATGTGTAGGTAATGAAAACACACTTTTTAAAAGGCACAACGCTATTTTATTACATTAAGTAGGTAGCAATATGTTTTAAAAGTGTTTGGTTGCATGTAAACGTACCTACTGAGACCCCCACCATAATCACTGCAAACTTTCCTTTTGTAATATTTGGCATCTGTTCCCTATCGCTCTATAGACACAACCTTGCCCTGTAAAAAAATCTATGCTGCCTTACATTTTTTTGTTTAACTCTTTCCTCGCCATTGACAAGTTATCTTATCAATTAAGAGAAAACATTTGCATGAAAAAAACATGTTCCTGAAGAGTTTTTATGGTTATCTGTAAAATACTCAAATAAATAAATAGCGTCTTTACCCAATTTAGAAAAAAACTGAAGCAAATTGTTGGTTTTTATAATCGTTTTGGTCTCCTTCACAAAAATGAAATTATTTCAGCTTTTTGCAAAAAAAAGGTATTTTTGAGTTCATAAGCAGAGATAAGAAATATAGATAAAATATAGAAAATAATCATCACAAGAGAGAGTTTATGTGGCTGTCGTGTGTGTGTGTGTGTGTGTGTGTGTGTGTGTGCGCGTGCGTGCGTGTGTGTGCGTATGTGTGTGTTCGCTTCAGTGTATATAATGAATATATGAATACTGCAAGTACATCTTTATGGTAAGATTAATGGATTGTCATTTCTTTACTCAGCGAGGCCTTAGACATCTGTATTAAGATACACTTCATTGCGTCTGAGTTTCACTAAATTTTATAAAACGTGACCACACACATTTACTCATACTGCCACACACTGCTATGACGTACCTTTTTCTATACAATCGGCTGCTGAGGTTGCACATCACTTTGATAAATGTTACAAACGTTTAGTTGCATTAAAAGACAACACACGCACACACACATGCACGCACGCACACACACAGAGACAATGATACAGTAAAACCCTGACAGGAGCAGTTTTGCTTGACAGTGAGTGATAACATAATGTGTGTGTGTATTTATTTGCAGCATCCAGCTAGTTTTATACCTAAGTGAAGAACAAAATATCATTGGCCAAATTTTTCTATGTGTATTGTGTTTGTAAATACTGTCCAGTATTGTCCAAAAGTCTTAGACCACCAACAGCTTTGCTGTTTTAGCAAAGTTTTAATTAAATCCATATTTATTTTTTGCTTCTCTAAATTAAAGGAGACATATCATGAAAATCTGACTTTTTCCATGTTTAAGTGCTATAATTGGGTGCTTCTATCAACCTAGAAAATGTGAAAAAGATCAACCCCGTAACTTAGTAAATTATTCTGTGCAAGCAAGTGACAAAGTTATCATGTTTTAATAATTTACCTGTGCACTATTTTGAGCTTAAACTTCATATACTGTATGTACGCTGGGGACACCAAAGATTTATTTGACATCTTAAAAAGCCTTGTGAATTTAATCCCATTAATCATACCAAAAAAAAAATACTGGAAACATATACACAAAATGTCGCCTTCTGGTAATAGTCAGTCTTTAGTGTTGACCTCTCTTGGGACTTAACACATCTTGTGAAGGAGACTCAAGTCATTAGATTAAAAAAAGGGGTCCCACTCTAAGTCAAATGTCAAATTTCCTGACTTTTCCCTGACTTTCACTGCCTAAAAAGCTGAATTTCCATGACCCATTTCCGGGATGCCATAAGCCTGGATAATATTGTGTACACTGAATAATGAATAAACAGTGCCAATAAACACACTGTAAAAAATTTACTGTGAAATTTACAGTAACTTACTGGCAACAATTAGCAGCTGTTTAAATTGTAGTCAGCGGAGGCTTGGACCCAGAAATGGTATTCCTTACGTCAAAAGTTAACAAGCAAGTTAAATTTTGATAAATTGAAACTAGAATTTAAAGCAACAAACAAAAATCTTGATATTTCATGACTTGGAAAAAAATATATAAAATTCCCTGACTTTCAATGTCTGGAAAATATGGAGCCCCTAAGGGGACATGGAGCAAAAATTAAATAAAGTTTAGTTTCATGTGGTCATGTGAAACTTTCATGTGCTAACGTGAAACTTTCAGGTGCAGATTTCTTTTTTAAAGTTTAGTTTTGCGTGCTCGCGTGAAACTATCGCGTGCTTGCGTGAAACTATACTCTTAAAACGAATGTGTTAAATTAACACATCTTGTGTCTAGTTAAGGACAACACATCTAGTGTGTTGTCCTTAATTTAACACATCTCTGTGTTATTTTTAGAACAACGCACTTTGTGTTGTTTTAACACATCTTGTGTTGTCCCTTTTATTTATATCAACTCTAAATCAACAGAAAATGACACATAATGTGTTAAAATTAACACATAATGTGTTAAATAGTTTAACACAAAGCAATGTGTTAAAATTAACACACCCTGGGATGTGTTAATTTTAACACATTGCTTTGTGTTAAACTATTTAACACATTATGTGTTGTTTTTAACACATTATGTGTCATTTAAGTTCCAAAAAAATAAAAGGAACAACACAAGATGTGTTAAAACAACACAAAGTGTGTTGTTCTAAAAATAACACAGAGATGTGTTAAATTAAGGACAACACACTAGATGTGTTGTCCTTAACTAGACACAAGATGTGTTAATTTAACACATTCGTTTTAAGAGTGTATCGCGCGTGCACGTGCTTTTTATAGCAGTGTAAATTTATTGTAATAAATAAAAATAATGCAATATAATATATTTTCTACATAAAATTATCACAAATTATTTTTTTTGTGCACTGTGAAAAATAATTTGCTGACAATTTTTTTGTTGAATCAACTCAGATTTACAAGATTTCAACTTACTATTATTTATCTTGAGTAGAGATGAGTTGTTATAACTTATAAAATATAGTTGGAAAAAGTAAGCTTCATTTTATAAGCAACTCATATCTTATCTGACAAAAAAAATGTAAGACAGAAAAACATTTTTACAGTGTACATCACAAATTAATAAATTACGGTCACTGCATTATTATTACTGCTAAAAGGCTTTGAAATATAAAAACTACATTCTTAGACATTTCCAACGATACAGTATATACTTTGTTGTGATAGATTAACATTTACATGCAAAATATTAAAGTAAACTCAGGTGTCCCGTTCACGGAAAGGTTTAAGAGATCCTGCAGGTTCCTGCTATTGATCAAGTAAAAGAGGCTCACACTAAATGCTTGACACTTATAATATTAATACTGCATAAAAGTTTCCTGTTTTTTGGTTGTATTCTAATAAAGAGACTGAGAAATTATGTGATTATTAACATTGCAAAATCAACATTTAATGGTGGCATTGTGACCTAAGACTTTCCACAGTACTGTATACTTTATATAACTCAGGATATTTATATATTTTTGGGTGTATCTATAACCACCCTGGTGAGCCATTTCCTGTTGTATTTAGTCATAATAGAGCCATTTAAACACAGTGACGCACACACGCACACTCTTGGTAATACAATCCGATGATCAATAAATTATTCTTAGCCTGAGACTGGGTAAGATCGGGCTGACAGCTCTCCATCGATCACAACAAGTGCATGTGTGTGTGTGTAGTCCTTGGTACAGGCACAGTTTGTGTGTATTTTGTCATAAAAGTGTGTGTGTAAGCATGTTATTGGATTCATGGAATACTTTTTGCTGGTGATTTTCTAGGTTTTCCGTGTTTGGAGTGAGGCAGATTAAATTTGTGTGGTTGACAGAGTAATTAATACTCTGGAGTAACAGACTCAATGTGATATCAGTCACACATGCACACGCACACAATGTGAGACCACACAGAGAAGTGTTAAGGAGATAAAGAGAAGTTATCTAAGCTGCTGACACAGTGATGCAAGTCTGTATGCAGACAACACAAAATCAAAGCTTACCCTATTAAAATACATGATGCACTTTTTTTAAACAAAAATATATGTTTATCTTTGTCGAAGTAATAACTTGATTCCCGTGCCTTCTTATTTTCATCCCTTCCCATGAAGCATCGGTCATATACAGTAAAGAGATCACATTCCTCCAGCAATCGATTCCAGATGGATTAAATCTCATCCAACATTTTATCTCTTTGAATATCCTGTTACCGTTAAAATGACAGAAATAGAAATACAGTAGCATTCACAAATTTCATGTTAACTTCAAAAATAAAAAATGCAGCAAGATTAATATTCCCCATCGACACATTACACCAGCACTCATCTTTGTAAGTTGAATCGCCTGCAACATGAGTTATTTCATCATCACTTGGGTGAATACGTTGGTATTCAGGTTCATATCTGTGCAGATGAACTCAGTTTGATCAATTCAAGCTGCTCCAGATCTTAAATCTGTGTAAACTCAGATAATGAAAAGGAGACCACTGGATTTATATAAAGTCTGCAGTAACCTTCAAGAGTTGTTCAGTGCTTTAGGATTTACATCATCTTAAAGGGGCCACATGCTATACTTTCATGTTTTCTTCCCAAAGTCAAAGCAAATTGTAATATATAGTTCAGTATGGTTACTTACAAAATTTCACAAGTTTGTTTAAGATGTCAAATAAACCATTGGTGTCTTCAGAGTACATATGTGACGTTTTAGCTCAGAATATGGATAATTTATTATAACATGATAAAAATTGACAATTTGTAGGTGTGAGCAAAAATGTGCTGTTTTGGGGTATGTCCTTTAAAATGCAAATGAGCTGATATCTGCACTAAATGACAGTGACGTGGTTGGATAGTGCGGATTAAGGGGCGGTATTATACTCTTCTGACATCACAAGGGGAGCCAAACTCACATGCTTGTGGAGAATGGTTTACCAAAAGTTACTAGGTTGTTCATTTTCACATTTTCTAGGTTGATAGAAGCACTGGGGACCCAATCATAGCACTTAAACATGGAAAAAGTCAGATTTTATGAGATGTCCCCTTTAACCTGGGCAGCTATTACTATATACTCTCACCTAAAGGATTATTAGGAACACCTGTTCAATTTCTCATTAAGGCAATTATCTAATCAACCAATCACATGGCAGTTGCTTCAATGCATTTAGGGGTGTGGTCAAGACAATCTCCTAAACTCCAAACTGAATGTCAAATGGGAAAGAAAGGTGATTTGAGCAATTTTGAGTATGGCATGGTTGTTGGTGCCAGACGAGCCGGTCTGAGTATTTCACAATCTGCTCAGTTACTGGGATTGTCACGCACAACCATCCGACTGATTCAAGACGATAAAAGAGCAACTTTGACTGAAATAACCACTTGATACAACCAAGGTATGCAGCAAAGCATTTGTGAAGCCACAACACGCACAACCTTGAGGCAGATGGGCTACAACAGCTGAAGACCACTCATTTTTCCACTACAAATAGGAAAAAAAAGGCTACAATTTGCACAAGCTCACCAAAATTGGACAGTTGAAGACTGAAAAAATGTTGCCTGGTCTGATGAGTCTCGATTTCTGTTGAGACATTCAGATGGTAGAGTCAGAATTTGGCATAAACAGAATGAGAACATGGATCCATCATGCCTTGTTACCACTGTGCAGGCTGCTGGTGGTGGTGGTGTAATGGTGCGGGGGATGTTTTCTTGGCACACTTTAGTGCCAAGTGGGCATCGTTTAAATGCCACGGCCTACCTGAGCATTGTTTCTAACCATGTCCATCTCTTTATGACCACCATGTACCCATCCTCTGATGGCTACTTCCAGCAGGATAATGCACCATGTCACAAAGCTCGAATCATTTCAAATTGGTTTCTTGAACATGATAATGAGTTCACTGTACTAAAATGGCCCCCACAGTCACCAGATCTCAACCCAATAGAGCATCTTTGGGATGTGGTGGAACGGGAGCTTCGTGCCCTGGATGTGCATCCCACAAATTTCCATCAACTGCAAGATGCTATACTATCAATATGAGCCAACATTTCTAAAGAAGCTTTCAGCACCTTGTTGAATCAATTCCACGTAGAATTAAGGCAGTTCTGAAGGCGAAAGGGGGTCAAACACATTATTAGTATGGTGTTCCTAATAATCCTTTAGGTGAATATACAATATATTACTATAGCAAGTATTTCTTGCTTCCAAAAGCCCTCAGTGGTTGTATCCAGCAAACAAGAGCTTAGCAGACAAGACAAAGTGATTTCTATAGGCATTCTGTCTTCAAGTCAAATTAAGTTTCAATAAATAAAAAGTTTGCCATGTTGTTAACAATTCAGAAAGTTTCTATACCCGCTTCTTCCATTACCAGATGTCACTGTTGAGCTTAAGTCACGAGTGTCTAAATATTTCATCTCCAGGACTTAAAACAACCCGATTGTACTGCACTGTATGTGAACTACAACGTATATTTGAGGGTGGTGTGACAGCTACGGGTCACCAATAAATAATCTGTGGTCTCAAAGCTCTGGAGGGCTGTCTAGTGTCAGTACATGAGGGATCACACACACTGCCGCTGCTATAGGCGTAATACTGTGTGACTTTGTGAAAAACCAGGATGTCTGTCTCTCTCTCTCTCTGAGTTATAACTATAGCTTCATGTCCTCCCCCTCCTCAAAGGACACAAGACAAAAGAGAGAGAGAGAGTTGAGATTGTGTTAACTGTGTGCGGTCGACCCCTGGAGAGATTGTATTAAAGAATCCTCGCAGGAAAGTAAAGAGCAAGACCGGACTGAATTATAAGAGAGATCGTACAGAGTTTAACCCTCATAAGATCCGATTTTCCTGTATATGTTATAGTTCCCCGGGGGTAAAAATGACCCCAGAGATTAAAAGAGTTATTACAAAAAATATATACATTTTTTTATGATACAAATAATTTTTGTTTACTTCCCATCTATACATTAATGCTGTGTTTTGGGAAATATGAAGTACTTTTGTAGGGTTAGGGTTAGGGTTAGGGTTTACCACTCAATTCCTCAACTACACCATTAGTTTGCCTGTAAAATATCAAATTTTTGTAAAAAAAAATCACATAAATTATGGTCTAAATTTGATTTAAAATGTTTTTAGATATTGATCTAGATGTTATGTGTTAAATTCTTACGGAGCCTCTAAGGGGACATGAAGCAAAAATTAAATAAAGTTTAGTTTCTACCGTGTTTAGTTTCGCATGCTCGCATGAAACTTTCACGTGCGCACGTGAAACTATCGTGTGCCCACGTTAATCTTTCGCTTTAACGTGTGCACACAATAGTTTCATGTGCGCGCGCGATAGTTTCACGTGAGCATGCAAAGCTAAACTTAAAAAAATTCTGCACATGAAGGTTTCGCGTGATCACATGAAAGTTTTACGTGAGCACATGAAAGTTTCACGTGAGCACATAACTCACTAAACTTTCGTTTTTTTACTCCAATGTCACCTTAGGGGCTTGGTACATTTGGCCATCAGGTGTTTAGAAAAAAACATAAGAATTAGGAAATAAATCATTTCAACCAGCAGAGGCCCATAGAGACCCATTAATTTCACTGGATGTGGCCAACTGCTCACATTACTACTTTAGTGATAAATTTTGTAAATGTATCATGTATATATAATCATGAGAAAGCACATTAAAAATAAGATTTATTCTGGATGCATTGATTTTTTTTTTGACAAATAAAAATATTTTTTTTCATTTCCCATTCATTTCAATTGGGATCATTTTTACCCCCAAAGGGCCTATTTAGGTAACATTTTTACGCCTCTTTAGAACGACCGAATCAAGCCCAGGTTTTTTTATATGAATATTGACAGATAATCTGAAAAAGACACACAATCTTTTTCCACTGGGGTGAAGGGAACCATGTTTTTGAACTAAAGAAAAGTGGCTTGGGGGTAAGATTGACCCCAATGGTCTTATTAAGGTTAAAGGAACAGTAAAGAAATGCAAACTCCATCTTCATTCATTTGAAACCTGAATGATTTTCTTTCTTCAATTAAAGATAAAATGTCTGCGTTGCTCTTTTCCATAAGCCAAAAGTGGACGTGACCTTTGGCTTCAAGCTGCAAAAACCAACAATTCAAACTTAGCAATCACAATATCATAATGTCAAACTTCATCACTTATCACATCGCTTTATTGTGCTTAAGAAAGCAAGTCGTATGGACTTTCTTTATTTTGTTATTTTTACTGTATGCAAAACAGTCTGCTTTATATAGCATGTGAAACAAAATATAATAGTACTCTGAATAAATGAAGACATAATTAAATCAGTGGCACGCGGTATTTAAATCAGTGTTTAGAAAAGCAGACTGCACTTTCTCACAAATGACAATGGATAATAGGAGACAGAGAAAGATGAGCCGGTGAAGAAGGAGTGATTTATGCCCTCATACAGACGGCTGATTTGATAATCAAAGTGAAAACCTAAGGTGAACTTCTTTACTCCGTGTCAGCATTTTACTCAAATCATCCCTTCTGTTATTTTACTTAATGTAAGTTCTCAAGTCAAAGTCCTTCAATTTTTAAGTGTACAAAATAAAGTAAACAAACTAACTTTAAGGTTCACAGCTCTCTCTCTCTCTATTCCTCTTTCACTTCAGTAATCCCCACATTTACTCTGTTTATTTCTCAAGAGAGCCACTAAGAGCGAGAGTTGGATAAAGAGAGATGGAGAGAGAGGGAGGTGAGGTGTGAGGATGTCCTTGAAAAGAGTCTGTTTACACAGATGCTAAAAACATTAGCATAACATACTCCGAGATTTCACACTCTTCAGCACAATATTCATTTAGTGCTCTGATATTTAGTTACCATACAGCTGCCATATGCACAGCAGAGTGGATTTATACTCTGTTATTATTTACCATACTCAATACTTAACCTATAACTAAATGTATAAGAAATGTGTGAAAAGGGTGTATGTGAATGATTCTTTTTTAGTTGAACTTGTATGTAATAGAGCAGTAATTCTCAAACTGGGGGGTTTTATGACATTTAATAAAATGCATTAATTTATCATGAATTCTGTGTAATTAAACCAAAAAAATAATGCTACTAACGAACAACACTACTTTGTATAATTTAATATGTTTTGTTTAATTAAAATGTAAAGTTTTGAAACAAATTTGTTTATACATTTTCTGTGGGGGGCTGCGAAGGAATGCACCATACATAAGGGGGGCCGCACGGTGAAAAAGTTTGAGAACCACTGTAATAGAGGGATGAGTGATAGGTTGAAAATAAGACAAGAGTTGTTAAACACACCTCAGGTAGTTCATCACCATCATCAAACGTAAAATTTACGGGCAAATAGTTACATCTGTACTAATACACATGTGACCCCTGCTGGCAAAATAAGTCGGAATGCACACCGTCTAATTTCTGTGATGTTTACAGGCGAAAGAGCTACTATTCTGTACGTTGTGATTGGCCTAAATACCTCTGATGTCAGCCGAAAATGTGACTCTCCTGTTTGAAAGATTCACAATGCAATGCTAACAGGAGTTAATTTACAGGCTGTAAGTCCAAGCGGGAAGAATTATGATAATGTCGGTCTTCTCTACATCACCAATCCCAGGAAGTAAACTGTTGCCTACAATCCGTGTGTGTGTTGTTGTCCAAGAAAAGATTTACATTGGGAGACGATAACTCGCATCATCATTTACTTTGGGATTTGTCCCTTTTGCATATCGTTAACATGAACTAATAGACATTTACACACCAAAGGAAATGTAAATGTGAATCGGACAATAGGTGCTCTTTAATCTAATACAAAAATGCGTGCATGCACATGCGCATCTGACATTTTGGTTTCGGTTTTAAAACATGCAGGAATTAGAGTATAAAGTGTTGAAAACTTTATGTTAAAAAGTTATATAAAATTCAGTACCTGATTGATATTAACTCATTCCCCGCCAGCCCTTTTTTTAAAAAAAAAAGTTGCACACCAGCATTTTTTTTATTTTCACAAAAGGTTAACATAATGCCTTCCAGGAAAATTTTCTTCTATAAATATATAAACGTTTCATCCTATCTTCATTTGTTCTCTTTTTATAACCTCTTAAATATGCGTAGGTTTCTTCAAAAATACAAAATTTTGAGCAAAAAGCTCAAACAATAGGAATTTGTTAGAGATCAGATTCAGACTGATTATCAAATCGTACAGGGAGTTTAACATTAATTAAATTAGTTTTTGCTTTATTTTTTTATAAATTGGGTAATTTATGGCCATCTAGTGGATAATAGCAGAATTACAGATTACCGTAAAAACTCAAGAGAGCGTCATTGGCATGGAAATGTTTTCTCTTAATTGATTAAATAACTCACTCTATCAACTTCCAACAGGTGTAGCTTTGTCTTTTTTTTCAATTTCAACAAATCATGCGTCGTTTTAAAGTTTCTTTAATGGAGAATGCCAAAATATAAATAACTCCATTTGCTCATTCCGACTCAATTTGCCAGAATTATGTACAATATAATGGTACAATATATAGACAAAAGTACTGGGACACCCCCTTCTAATACATGTTTATTTATTAAATGTAGTTTCAGTTTGCAGCACTTCGACCTCACCGCGCAGACTACTCCCCCTCTCGCTCAAACTACCGTCAGTATTACTGTGCCCGAGGTCAAAGTGCTGCAAACTAAGTGCTCTTCTGCCATACAATATAGTTATTTTTTTATCCTCTTTAAAAATCGCCACGTTATTTTGTGCCACCATACTTACTTGTTAAATAATGAAAATGTGGAAGTGTTTGGTGGCCTCTAAATCCATCCCTGTTTGGATCCTAAGGAATGAATGGGGCTAGGCTAAATGCTAACAAATTCACGACCCGCTATACAAAGATTAAGTGTATGCATTGAATAAAGATAGGTATGTATTAATTAGTCTAAGTTGAGGTAAGAACATAGTAAAATATTGAAAAACGGTGATGTTTTCCTTTAAGGCCAAAGTATAGTCCATTTTTTATGTGTACCTGAGGGTCCGCTTACAGTGCACGTGACGCATTTTTTTATCATCAGAAGACTGCATGCGTGTGTGCGTACTGTGCTTATGTAGCCCATGAGATGCATTTTGTCGCAATGCGCATGCGTCGAACGTCTGTGTACATGTACGAGTCAAATAAACTATACTTTGCAAGGCCGTGCATTCGACCGTGCACGTACATTCGGGTTGAGTCTCTGTTTTTAATCTTTTTTGCCCTATACGCACATAAATCCCTAGTTTCTGTGCTGAATTTATATCTTGGATCTTTTGTCGTGACGTACACACGCAGAGATTCTGCAGTCTATGTAAATTATTCACTTTCTGCTATGCAGTGGGACTCCCCACAGAAACCACACGCTGTGACACACTGAACACACACTGCAGTATTCATACACATGCGTAAACATTCACTAAAGAACATTACCTGTTACAGGTAAAAGGTTAAAAAAGCACAACTTTTAACCTTTTATCACACACTGACTCTCTCTCATACACACTCGGTTCGGTTGAAGGTCGTCTCTAAAAGCCTCAATTCCTTTGGGTTCTGAGCATGCTCACTGACCTTGTAACCTTAAAAAGCTTTTACCGTACAGCATTATGGGTAATGACCGGGTCTTAAATGGGGGTTAGTATGTAGTATGTTCAAAGACAGACATGTGCTAACCTACGAGCACACCTTAGTATGAAGAACTTTCATTCCCCAAAAAATTCTGGGTTATTTTCAACCAAGCAATGCAGGTCTGTTGAATGCTTTATTCTGATTGGTTGAGAAATGTTACATGGGTTTGATTATTTTCTGTAAACCGCACACCTAACATTTAAAATGTTTTAAAAATAGGCACCAGATCAATGTTTGTGGTAACCGTGGTATTAGGGTTGGGCGATGTCCCCATAAATTGGCAGTTGACGATGGTTACGTAAACCATCGCGATGGACGATGATATCGTTAGGCGGGGGGGGGGGGGGGTATTTTAATTTTTCGTTATTATTCGTTATTATATAATTATTATTCGTTATTTTACTTTATTACTTCCACTTAAGAAGAGTTGTGCACTTTTTATTTTAATATATATTTTACATAAATACTATTCTGTACTTAAAATCTATAATTGTGTTATTTTACTATCCCAACTAATGTCTCTTTCCTATAGGTTGCACATAAGGGGAAAAAGTAGCTTTAATCCACTGAAGAAGAGTTGTGCACTTTTAAGCACCTTTTAATCTCTTTACATAAATATTTTTTTCTATTTAAAAGCTATAATTTCATTATTTTACTAACCCAACGACTCCTCCGCGCTTTCCAAATTTTGCACGTATATATCTGTGCATATGTGCCACCAGTACTCCGTCAGAGAGCGGGTCTTCAGCACCGCGGGGAGCAGCCAGCACTTCAATCCGCAGCTTATTAAAACTAGACAAAGTGAACAGGGCCAGACACATCTAAATTTAAACATGGTCTGTGTATGTAAATCCCGCGTTTCGGTCGGAGTGTTGTTCCCGTTTTCTTGTTCTTGACGTTCCCTGAATTCTGGGTTTATATCTTAATCTGCCGCTTCAGTGCAGTATAGCCTCAATGTAACAATGAGCACGATCTCCCGAGACACTACAAAAGGCTACTAATAAATGATTAATATGGGCTGTTTTCTTGTACAAAATTAAATATTTTAAGATAAATGTACAACATGTAAAAAGACAAGATTCTAGCAATGTCAAGATTAGGGATGGGCATTTTCCAGTAATTTACAAATTTTTTTAATATTTAATTTTTCGAATATTTAAGCTCTTAAAGAACGAATATTCGTTTATTTAAATTATGTTAATTAAGACATGCGTGTTTTGTATTTTTCATTTTGTCATAATTTCACAGAAGGCTTATAATTAGGAAATATCCACAGCAAGCTAAACTTATATTCTGTATGTATATATATGTATGTATTTTAAGTTGAAAACATTGTAAAATATATATATATATATATATATATATATATATATATATATATATATATATATATATATATATATATATATATATATATATTAAATTCTTCTTAAAAAATATCCTTCAGGAAAAAATGCGTTAAAACTTAATGCGGAGCAAAGTCTAGTCAAATCCTTAGTTTCAAGTCGGTCGTTAGTATTTATTCATTACTGTTTGATGTTACATACATTATATTATACCAAATATTATACACTAACCCCAAATCTAAGCGAAGTTTGAGGACTTGCGAAGTTTAAAGTTTGAGGACTTGACAAAGCAGGCTATCATCATTTAAACAGACTCAAAACACCAAGAGCCCGGAGCAAACGAAAAAACACATCTACATAACCGACTGCTCAGTCGCCATATAAATATCTTCTCAGTTTAGTTTGACGTATTTGTGAATAAAGAAAACCATATTTATCCTACCTGCTTCGGTGAAAGCCCGTTCTTCTGACTAGATACAATAATGCCGGTGCTGCGGAGAAAAATCTTCCTGATGATGGTAAGCTGGCTCGATACATTATTTTTGACTGTGCAAAGTTACTAACGTTAGCTTAATTTAACAACATTTTACAAAGACGGTGCTTTGCTTTAAACTGCCATGTGCAGTTATCCGGTTCATTTTCGAAAGAGCACCGCATATAATAAATGTTCTCCGTTTCATTTCGTTCTCCGTGTCTGTCTCTTTATTAACAAAATAAAGTAGACTTTATAACAGAAAGCTTACAAATCTCTCATGATGTGTTGATTCGGGCGGCGGAGAAGCACGTTTAATAACACGTGAGCCCTCACTGAGCCAGTGGCCAAATACGGCGCGGCGGGGACAAACCCGGAGATAAAAGGAAAAACTTAAATTCGTCTGCAATCTGCATTGCCAAACAATCAGAAATACATACAAATTAATGTTCATGTATATTTTACATTTAAGTCTGTAAAAGACAGTATAGATGAAGTGAAAAAGCATTAAATAAGTTGTTACCCTTTGGTGGCACATTAAAAACAAACAAACATTCGAATAGCATTTTTTAAATTCGAATTATTATTGCCATTCGAATATTCGAATATCCGTGCCCATCCCTAGTCAAGATCAAATGCCCGACAGGATATTTTCACAGACTAACACACGTCACGTCTCACGTCTTCTATTTAATTTATAGAGCAATTCACGCAAAGATATTAGGTTAACTATAGTCTATATAGAAGAGAGTAAGTGTATGTCGACTCGCAGCGGAGTGGGGAGGGGGCGTGGCATGATATCGTCTATCGGCACAACCCTACGTGGTATAATGCTGGATTCACACCAAACACGGTAGAGGCGGCAAAAACGCGCTAATCGGACATAGTTGGACGCTTGAACATTTTGTGTTTACTCGCTTCATTCAGGAAATTCGCGTCATGGGAGGGGCTTCTGTGACTCCGCTTGCTTCCTGTAATCACGTCACTACTAGAGCAAGCTCCTGATTGGTTAACACGGCATGATTTTCCGCCAAACTCGCACGTTTCTTGCGGCAATGCTCATTTCACGTCATTCGCGCGTCAAGGTGGATTTGCGTCTACCGCGCCACGTTAAACGTCTCATTCGTGCCGCAAGATCTCCAGATGCACGTAAACGCATCTTTACAATGACTTATGCTAAGTACACACCGAACGCGAGGCATTGCGTTACTCGCTCTAGATTACTTGTGGGATTTAACTTCGTAACATGCTAATCTTTCGCTCGATTTGAATATTTTCAACTTGGGTAAAGACACGTTTGAGGCAAACAGCATGCGTTTTCGCGGCAAACGCGCCGCCCATATCACGTCATTCGCATAGACCCATGCAAGGACGAGTCTGATTGCGTCTTTGCATTGACCTTGTATGTAATCTACTCGCGCAAAACGTATAACTCGCATCTGGTTTGAACCCACAGTTAACATTAAAATCATTCGCGACAGATTCACGTTTGGTGTGAATGCAGCATAAGAGGAATAATTGACTTCGGTCCTTTGAATTATTTGAAAATCTCTGCTTCGCATCGTGCCACATTGCTACATCAGTTGTGCATTATTTTCCTTACAAAGGTCATGGGTTTGAAAAAAATGTGTAGATTACATTGTAATGGGTCAACAATGGGTTAAAACCACCCAGCATTTGAGTTGAAACAACCCAGCATGGGTTAACTTACAACCCAGCAGGTTGGGTTGATCCCTTTTTGATCCAGCACAATTTGAAAATAACCCAGTATTTGTAGAGTAAAGATAAAAGCATCTGGCAAATGTGCGTGTTTGTATGGCAGCATATGTGTGTGCAGCATGAGTCTGATTGTAAATGTGCTCTTTCTAATTGGACCTGACAGATTTTGTGTATTATTAGCCTCAGATGGCAAACCCACAGTCCCTTTATGAACTGTCTGATGCATATTGCACACTTGTTCCTGGCCGGTTTAAGCAGCAAAACCCCCAGACCTTCTGCTGCAGTCAAAGATCTGGATACTCAGGAGACGGGACTATACATTTTTGGCTGATGCTGAGAAAAGCTTCATTTCAATGACTTTCATGAAGTAAAGCATAAACATCACGCATTTCATTATGGTATAGTAGATGTTTTAAAACTTGACTTAAGTTTATCTAGTAGGGCTTTTACAAGTATAAATGTTTTTTCTGACACTGAAAGGCCAGAGATTGTGTGCGTTTTTGTGATGTCACCAGCCATCGAGCACAGCGTTGAATATCCTCACGTGACTTTTACAGTAAGTTATGAGTCACATGACATTTACAACTCGAGTATTTGACTCAAAACACCTGCTGCAGGACTGAGCATCCACCCGCAGATATGGCAGATTTCAAACTGTGTACTTCAGGGGGGTCTGGTGCCAGCCGTGCCACTTCACATGGGATGAGTGGGTTATCCGAAATCTATGTGCAGGCGCCACAAATCCCTTTGGTTTTCTGAAAGGTCAAGATTGCATACACATGCATGTTGTCTATACAGACTTTAATTTTTTTATTCTCTAAAGTGACTGATCTTTTCATTATCACTTTCTTCTCAATTATGATAATCCAATTGTTTTGATATAATTGTTATTTTTATTGTTACACTCCACTTAAAAAAATCAATACTACATTCACAGTCTTCCCCCTGCTTTTCACACACTCCAAACTCTCTCTCTCTCTCTCTCTCTCTCTCTCTCTCTCTCTCTTTCTCTCTCTCTCTCTCTCTCTCTCTCTCTCTCTCTCTCTCTCTCTCTCTCTCTCTCTCTCTCTCTCTCTCTCTCTCTCTTGGCATGTCTGCTTTGTTCTTCAGTCACGCTTCAGTGAAAGCGGAATTCCCATCGCGATCCCGTCCAACTCCCACTCATTCAAGCTCTCTCCTCCTCCAGCCACTCATTCCAATCTTCCAAGCCGTTTATGCTCATATTTTTCTATTCACGATCAGGAATTACCCATGGCGTCTATATGAATAGGAGCTTTTTAATACATCAAAAAGTCATCAAAATAGAGGTTGCCTTACTGTTCCTAATTTGAAAGCCATATTCAACCCAATCCCCTTTTCCTAAAATATAAGTGCAACCTAAATAAACGTTATGCTATTAAGGCCTAATCTTACTTTTACTTTCAGCATAAAATAGGAGAGAAAAAAATAAATAATTTATAAAAACTTAGAAACAAATGATTATACCTGTAAGTTACAGTACAGTATCTACATATCTAAAGACATTTTGCTGCTGCACTGCATAATTACTTTTTTAAAAGAGACAACAAATTATGAGTAACTTGTATCTACTAGCATACAAATGTTCTTTAATGTACATTTTTAAAAATTCAATAGATTTCCATGATTCCGGAATAGTTTCTAAGATTTTTCCAAGGTGTCTCAAAGGAGAAGAATCTCCTAAATACAGTATATTAGGAAATCTGGAAAGTTGGCGGCAGTCACAGTGAATGACACAAAAAAGCTGTAAAAATCAACATATTTATGTTTTTTTAAGTTATGTCAACTTATAGACCGTTTCAGCAGTAACAACATAAACAAGCAGCTGTCACGGTCCGCACGTAACTTCCGGTAAACTCCGCTAAGAATAAATAACAACAAAGTTCTTTAAACGTAGTTTGTTTATATAACAAGCAAAAAACAACACATAGATTACATAGGAAACCAAAACATTTGTTATTTTCGACGAGGCATTCGTTCAAGAGATCAGTTTAGCAACTAGTCAGACCATTAAAAAAACGAAACCGGAAGTAAGGTTCGGATCCAGACGTGTATCACGTGCGTCCGATGAAACCGTCTATACCACAACTTAAGATAGTAGATCAAATTGACCTGCAAAACCAAGTTGTTTTAACTTCATGCTGTTATTGCGAGTTTTCGTCAATTAAGAGAAAACATTTGCATGAAAACAAACGTGTTCCTGATGAGTTTTTATGGTTATCTGTAATACCGCGATTATCAACTAGATGGCGCACTTACCCAATTTATAAAAAAACTGAAGCAAAACATTATTTATTAATTTTACACTCCGTGTGTGTTTTGATAATCGTTCTGAATTTGATCTTTAACAAAATTCCTTCACAAAAAATGCAATTATTTCAGCTTTTTGCTAAAAAAATATATTTTTAAAGAAAAATACCCATATTTAAGATTTTGTAAGCGGATTAAGGATTAACCTTTTTCATTTTGTTTGTTTGTTTGAAAGCAGACGTTCTGTTCTTTCATTTGATATATTTGTATGTTTATATAATTATAGAAGAACATTTTCCTCTGTAAGGCATTTTGTGAAACTTTTAAGAAAATCACAAAAAATGCTGGCGGGCAGTGGCGACTCATGACTGCTCAACCGAGAGGCACTAGTTTAAAATAAGTGTTCGGAGTCTCATGTGTGTTGCTTGCGTTTTCAAAATATGTGTTTGTTGCATCATGTATATCATGTGCATCACGTGTTTTGTCAAAATAGGTGCCTGCTGCACACGTGTCAAAATCATTTATGATAAAAGAGATGCTCATGTTCACAAAATACACGCAAGACACTCCCTTAAGAGTAAACTCTGATTATGCATGAGATTATGAGAGTATCTGGCAAACAGGAGCGTCTCTTTTATCATAAACCCTTTAGACGCGTCTGCAGCAGGCTATTATTTTGACAAGACACGTGATGCAAATAAGATCACTCGACGCACAGAACACATATTTAGAAATTACGAACAACACACATGATGGGCTACATACATGTTGTGCCGAACTTCGCATCGAGCACCCTCGAAAAAAGAAGTCACCGGCCGTCACTGCTGGTGGGCAAGTTTTCAAAAAAGTTGCATTTAATGATAACAAATGTGTATTTTTATTTTTTTAATAATTAAAAAGCCTATTTGTGAGGCTGTACATATGTCACCACTTTATAGCTTTGCGATTGTTTCCAGTCGATTAATGAAGAGTTTTATTTATGACACTTTGTTGTACTGTGTTGGGTGTAACTAGTTACTAACGGCGCTTAGTACCCCACGGTTTGGGTCAGCTTACTTTTGGGGGCTTTTCCACTGTGTACAGTACGTAGTACCCAATATTTTTTAGTACCACATTGGTTGGGGTTCCAAGCGAGCTGAGCTGATACTTAAACGTGAAAACACTATAGATTACTGATTGGTCTGAGAGAATCGTCACTACCAGCGTCATTGCTAACACAACATTAGCTTCTCATCGTGTGTACGTTCTCTCAAGCAAACCTGTGCTTTCTTGTAAGTTCCCAAACTCCTTATTAGCGGTGAAAAACATCCAAAATCACTTCCGCGACACGAACGTCCGCATGCATGGCATTTTTTGCAACTTAGGAACGAAGCACGTCGACTGACGCCATGGGTGTTGTATCAGATTTCGAGTTGGCATCACCGGGGCCTTCTAGCAGGCTTACAATGATGTTAGCCTTTTCATATCATTTGATTGGATTGTGTTTTTATTGTTGTGACGTCATAATTATGGTAATTATTTATTCAGGACACCACTGAAATGCATGGCCCGCCACTGCTGTAGGGTTATACGAATGCAGCCTTATCACATTTGAATCTCTATTGTCCCGCAAAGGGTAAAACAAAGTACACATTAGCATTCACATCAAGTCTAAATACAATGAGCTTACAGTATAACCTGCAGATCTGTCCTACAAAGCCAACTGAAATGAAACATACCGCAATAAAGAGTTTGGTTTAGACTAAGGGCGCACTCACATTATCCCAACCAAACCAAACCATGCCTGGGCGCGATTGCCACCCCTCCCTACTCCCCCAGGTGCACGCACTCACACTGTACTTCTTATCGATCCGAGTCCGGGCGCGCTTTTGTCATTAAGATGCGATTGTTTTGAAAAAGCAGGAAGTAAAGCGCTCTCTTAACACTGGAACCCACTGTAATGATAAGTCTGTGTTTTTTTATTCGGAGTCGTTTGGTGCGCGATTACAGACAGCCCTCTCACATGTCATCATATTGCTTAGTTGATCTGTCACGTGTACAGCTCGGACATTCACGTAACCCCGCTGCGCGCATCAAAAGGTTTTTACGGAGGCAGATGAAGGTGAGTGGTCGCGCAACTGACGTCTTCACCTTTTGAATCGCGCTCAGGCCCACCTCTGCAACCCGGCCGCGGCGCGATTAAACAATCCGCGCCCGGGCGCGGAACAAAGCGATCACACTAGTCAAACAAACCAGGCTTTGGGGGTCAAACGCGCCCGAGCGCGGTTTGGTTTGGATAATGTGAGTGCGCCCTAACAGTCTGGACCCTTCAGGAGTTCACATCATGAAAAACAAATGTTTTCTTAAAAATGTTTTAATTATACAGACATTAACCTCAAACATTCAGTCCGAGCAAACCTTTTATTAAATCTACAGTAAGCAGCGTGAACTAATTTGAAACATTACCTCATATTAACATTTGACAGCCCACATTTACATATAGATCCAGGTTAGCCAATCATTATGCTGCGTACACACCAGACGCGAAGCATCACTTTCCTCGCATCGCATTCTTCGCTCTAGATTTCTCACGGGATTTAACTTCGTGCATTGCTAATTTTTTGCTTGAGTTAAATATTTTCAACTTGTGCGAAGACGCGTTTGAGGCGAGTAGTGCATGTCTATTCACGTCTATTCACGTCTTTGCATTGACTTTTTATGTAACCTACTTGCGCAAATTGTTGAATTTGCGTTTGGTGTGTACGCCCTAATTAGTCTATTTACGATAGAAGTCTTAAAGGTACAGCACCTTAATTCGAATGATTAGAAAGAAAGTGTGAAAACTGGTTGTGTAAAGGTAAATTATGACTGTTCTGCTGCAAGAAACCTCAACTATCATTATATCTAGAAAATAAAATGCTATAAAGGTGAATATGACCCACCCCAAAAATTTTAGTACCTTCATTAAACCATAAAACGGCTATCAACTGGAGACAACACCAATCATTTTATAGAACAGCAGACAGAATCAGACTGTCAATCTTTTCAGGACACGATGACAGAACACAGTTTTAGAGCATCACCGAACACTTTAAAAACACTGCTGAGACCCTGTAAGACTCAATAAAGGTTCCTTAATTCCCTCTTCTTATCAAAAGCCATTTTTGGGTGTTTATGGCTCTTTGGAGATTCGGAAAGTTCTTAATGTTTCATTCTTTGGATAAATGTCTTTCTTCCTTTTTTACTTTAGGGTTCTTTAAAGGATTTGCTCACCCTTGTGTCACACCATAAATGTGTATAAAGTCTTAATGTGGAAGACAAAAAGGGATTTTTTTTAAAGAATAATTTATGCATCTATTTTTCAAACAACAACGTTTATAGTTATAGGAGCTGAAAGACATTATTTACATGATTTTTTTTTCTTGCATATTTGGTTACTATTTTTGATCAACCATTTTTGGAGCTTGGCAACCTGGCAAGCAATTTGTGCTAAAACCAGGCTAAATTTGGGCTGTCAGTGAAAGTCTAATAGACGTCTACCATAGCCCAAGAATAGACGATACGTATAAGTGTAAAACAAATGAAAGCAAACACCTTGAACACCTGTTGACTTTGCCTACATGTTGGAATATCATACATCTTCAAGTTATTTTGGCAAAAATGTCATGTAACCAAATTCTAGGTTATTTATGGTAGAAGTGAGTTACTTATAGCCGGTCTATATTGGGTCTATAGTTAGCTGTCATTTCAACGTCTTGATTTTTGCTTGCTGGGAACCAGCATCATTTTAAACTGTTGGTAATGAGATCTAGAAAGATTTCGTGTTATGCAAAAAAAAGAAAAGCATGCGTGTAACATGAGGAGTACTAAATAAAAAAATGTCAAGTTTTAGTGCTATAGTCGGAGCCGATGGTGTAGTAGGCAGTGCTCCGACATATGGTGCAGACGCACTTCCGGCGACCCGAGTTCGATTCCCGCCTCGAGGTCCTTTGCCGATCCCATGCCCCTCTCTCCACCCTGTACTTTCCTGTCGTCTCTTGATTACTGTCTGTCAAATAAAGGCAAAATGGCCCAAAAGAAGAATATTTTTAAAAAGTTTTAGTGCTATAATTGGGTCCCCAGTGCTTCTATCAACCTAGAAAATGTGAAAAAGATCAACCCAGTAACTTAGTTTTGGTAAATCATTCCCTGCAAGTATGTGAAAAAATAGCTCATTGAAATTTAGCTCCCCTTGTGATGTCAGAAGGGGATAATACCGCCCCTGAATCTGCACAGCACTGCCATTTAGTGCAGAGATCGCCTCATTTGCAATTTAAAGGACACACCCAAAACAGCACATTTTTATCAAACCTCCAAAGTGGCAATTTTAACATGTTGTAATAAATTATCTGTGTGGTATTTTGAGCTAGAACTTCTTGTGAAATGTCCCCTTTAAAACACATATTTGTTTAAAAAAAAAATGGAAACCAAAAGTTATGGAAGGTTGTAATGTAAATGCAAAGCAGTACGTGGTGCCTTCAAAGTGCCTCGGTCCAACAGCACACGATTTATACTTGCACAATAATTGTCGCACAACCATTATTTTACATCGTTTATCGTGTTTTTGTAATTTGAAAATCAAAAACCATTAATTGCACAGCCCTACTTCAAGACCACTTCTCAGAAGAACCATGGTGTCAGAGAATAAGGAAAAGAAGTGAACGCGCTGAAGGAAAGAAAAAACTTCACTGGCAATAGAAAAGAGTAAGCAAAAAAAAAAAGAGTATGAGAAAGATAGATGAGGGTTGGCTCAAGGTACAGGACGATGTTGTGAATATTTGATGCTGATGGATACATGTTCACTCCAGTGGAACAAACTGGATTGGAGCTCGACAGTAACACACACACACAAAAACACACACACAACTCAAGTGGAAAAGTCTCATTTAGGAAGAGGGCCATTTGGTCTTACACAAATGCTCATCTCTGCTTTACTAAACCCAATCTATAACAGCACACCTGCGTTCATCTCTCTCTCTCTTGATGCATTTCCACTTGTCATCACACACTCACACCTAAGATAAAAATCATGTGTTCAATAACATCTTAAAGACTTTACTCATTAAAAATTTGTCAAAACGTCCTGCCTTGTAAGGAGTAAAACAAGTCCACATTCACATTTACAAATGCACATCTTTATAATTCACTTACTGTCGTCTGACTGACCTTCTGAGGAGACCAATGCATTCATTTCCATGTGTAATTATTAGACCAGCAAAGCCAGTCTTTATATAAAGTCCTTACAATAACCTATAGAAATAATCTTTGCATCTTTCTGTTTCTGCACGCAGGTGTAAGTGTAACCTGCACGCGTCTCAGTGTTTGTATGTGGACGGAAACTTACAGTGTCAATGTGAACACAACACAACGGGACAGGACTGTCAGCGATGCAAGAAAGGATTCAAAGCCAAGACCTGGAAACCAGGATCTTATTTACCCACACCAAACGGATCCCCGAACACTTGTGAGTAACACACACCGCAGATACACACGTACACACCAGACATACTTGATAGATGCCAAAACACCTGTGACACATACATGCATTTTTGTGCATTCGGCAACAGCTTACAAGCTATACATTCTCATTTGCATTGCTAATGCAATGTTCAACTACTTCAGCAGCTACAGATGAGATACATGCATATTTCAATTTGAACAAAAACGTCCTTATTTTGTGGGAATTTCAGAATTCCTCATTGAGAATTCCTAGGAGCATTAGAGATCTTTACACAGAAACATCAGACAGACACCTTAAAAACTTGGATGAAATGATCAGAAGGGAGAAGCAACAGCGCTAAACAAGCTTGTGAGCTTAAATGAGAGATAAAACCAAAAACAAAGAGAAGACGGAGAGACAAAATCAAGATAAAGAAAAAATAAACTATAGGGATTTCATTTTCATTTGGTTTTTCCTCTTGTTAAGTACAGTGTCTAAAGGGAGATCCTCTGGAACACAACATCCCTCCATTTTACCAGCGGTATACTGATGATAAAATAATAATCTAGGGCAGCACACACACACACAGATGAATTCAGCAGACTGCAAACCTCAACTCTAACTCGCTTCGCTTACACACACACACACACATATACACACTCACACATACACACAAACACAAGTGCGCTTGAGCACTGCAGAGCCTTTTAGACTTCACAGATCTGTCAGTTCACAGTAAGATCAAGACTGCTAGTGTGGCGGCCCTATTCCCAAAGAACAGAGCAGAGAGAAGCACAGACTTACACTACTATACTGCCAACACACACGCACGCACACACACACACACACACACACACACACACACGCACATACATACACGCACAGTTTCAGTAATGCCGACCTCTGTGTAGAAAACATCACCAATCGGCACTAATCACTCACTAAACAGCAAACATACATAATCAAACACAGGGTCTCCATACTGAATAATCCAGAAAAGACCAGCATAAGCTGGTAGCTGGTTTAAGGTGGCAGTAGCTGGTCTAAGCTGGTCCTCCTAGCCTGGCAAAGCTGGTCAAGCTGGTGGGTCAGCTGGTCTTCCAGCACGACCAGCTAAGTCCAGCTAGACCAGCTTAAAAAGTGACCAAAACACATCTAGACCAGCTTGCTACACCAGAAATACCAAAGCTGGGAGACAAGCTAAAACCAAACACTGCATGCACACCAACCACGAGTTATCATGTTCCTTGCTGTAGATTACTCGCGGGATTTAACTTTGTGTCGTGTTTTTGTGGCAATCACGCATTCACATCACCTCATGCTAGTTAGCGTGTATTCGTGTCTTTGCTTTGTATGTAATCTACTTGCGCAAATCGTTGAATTCGCATTTGGTGTGTACGCCCCATAAGATAACCCCTTTAAGCCAAACTCTTAGATTTATTTCATTAAATGCTGAAAAATATACTTTGGATAAAAGTGTCTGCCAATGTGTAAATAATGAGGGAGATGAGGGAGAAATACACATTTATTATGTTTAAAAAAAAGAGTGATTTAAAGGTGCAGTTTGTAAATTTTAGCGACATCCAGTGGTGAGGTTGCGAATTGCAACAAACGGCTCAGTCCACTGCTCACCCCTCGTTTTGAAACACATAGAGAAGCTACGGTACCCGCCACTGGAAAAACATGTAATTGACGGACTTAGTAAAAAAAAAGTTTGTCCATTAAGGGCTTCTGTAGAAACATGGCGGCGCAAAATGGCGACTTCCACGTAAGGGGACCCTCTGTGCATGTAAATAAAAACGTCTCATGCTAAGGTAATAAAAACAACAGGTCTTTATACACCCCTGATAATATACTTTTGTATATTATTTTGCATTTCTGTCAAGAGATCCTTCTAAAAATTACACACTGCACCTTTAATTTTACTTGCCATCGTATGCATGAAACAAGTTTAACTGCACTACCAAAATAGCTTATGTTACGATATCAAAGCCTTTGTCATTGCAAGTCTTTAATAAAAGTAAACAATGGGTTTTATTCACTAAGCATGCGTACACACAAATTTGGGCGTGAGATGTGCGTATGGGTGGTTTTTTACAAACAAATTGTGATTCAACAAAAACTTTCATATCAAAATTTCTTCCAAATGTATGCAAAAATTCAAGAAAACCTAAAACCATTCGTACGCAATAATCATGTACGTTATAATCAAATACTAGACTATAATTATAATGTGTATGATAATTTTAATATATAAAATTAGCATGATTATATTTTATTTAATATTTTCTTTGTTATATATTATTATACATGATCTATATTATGATTATTATTATTATTATATATATTAAAGCCTACTTATTTTTTTACACATCAAAAAAATCTTCATGCTTTACTTCCTCTCTTTTTTTATCTCTATTTGAAAGCGTCTGCTTAATGCCTAATGTAAACATCATATAAATTTAATGAGAAGTCCAAACGTCAATCACTTGATCTTTTGTCTGTTTTATTTTAGATACAGATGCGGGTCTCTATCAAATTTATTAAATGTCATATTTGTTAACGCATCCAATACTTATTTAACGTTACTCCGGTTGGTGGACAGCGCTGGCTTCCTCCAGCGAAAGCAAAACCTCCCAAATAAAAAATGCAAAGCAAATCAGAACTTGACCAATAATAAATATGATCATGCAGTTCTTTTCGAGGTCTTTTGCTTCTGTGACAAACTGCTGTAAAATTTTCTGCGCTGCGCTACGGAAAGCGCTTATATGGAGTGGGTTTTGCGGGTTGTATGTAAACTAGCAACCTCGTGCCGCTCATGTAGAACACTTCAAATTCACTAACGTAAGCATGTACACACGTGTTGTGAATTAGGCAGAAAGTTTTTGTGAGACGTTCTAGTGTGCGTATAATTTTCGAAAAATGTACGCAATTATTACTGAATGAGACCAAACGGGAATACAATGATTTGCGCAAGTAGATTACATACAAAGCAAAGACGTGAATAGACGTGAACTCACACGTGGCTATGCGAATGATGCGAATTGGGCGGCAGTTGCCACAGAAATACGCACTATTCGCCTCAAACGCGTCTTTGCGCAAGTTGAAAATATTCACTCAAGCTAAAAAAAATTTTAATCCCGCAAATAATCTAAAGCGAGGAACGCAAAGATTAGAGTAGAGTATCATGCTGTTGACTTAGCAACATGTAGATCTATTCAACTCAGTATTAAATTAGGTTTCATTATTTTAAGATGCTGTCTTAAAGGTGCTGTGGGTAGATTTTATCGACATCTAGTGGTGAGATTGTGAATTGCAACCAATGGCTCAGTCCACTGCTCACCCCTCCCTTTCGAAACACATAGAGAAGCGACGGTGGCCGCCACAGGACAAGGATGTCATCATCTGAAACAACGTACAGTAGTGACAAACTGCGCACTGTAGAGCAGTTTGTCCATTTAAGGCTACTGTAGAAACATGTCAGTGCAAAATGGCGCCTCCATGTAAGGGGACCCGCGGCATATGCAGATAAAAACGGCTCATTTAAAGGAAATAAAAACTTAACAGTTTATCATGTAAGTTTTTATACACCACTGATAATATAGTTATATATATTATATTGCATTTTTGGCAAGAGATCCTCCTAAAAGCTACACAGTGCACCTTTAAATTACAGCACATAAGGTTTTGTAACAGGGCTAATTGACTTTTTCTATTTCTCTCTCAGGTTCTCAGGCATTGGCTGGATCTTCCTCTGGTTCTAGTAAGTACAAAACTTTAAATGTAGGAGAGGATGTGGCTTTTCATCTCTCTCTTTCTCTCTCTTTCTGGCATGTCAATCATCTCTCTCTTTCACTCCCTTTCATTGTGTCTGTACTCCATCCCTCGTTATGTCTTTTTCATTTTTCATGGACCGCTCGTCATGTGGCTTTCATCATCGTCAAAGCGCAGAATACGCCCAACTTCAGAGAGAGGGAAAGATAGAAAGGCATGAGGGACAGATACACAGAAAGAGAGGATGGCAGTGGAAAGCAGGAAAGGCAGAGTTATTCCTTAAGGGTATGAGCAGCCAAAGAGCAACTATAGATTCTGTGTGAGGACACGGACACAGCATCACAAACACACACAAATCTGAAAATCTCTAACATCTCAAAAGGGCTTTCCCAGAATCTGATTTACGATCAGTCATTTTCTAAAATAAAGAAATATTTATATACTTTTCGTAACTAACAAATACTCGTCGATAAATAGACTGTGAAATCTCAAAATACATAAGATTAAACTTCACTTCAAGTTTCTTTATCACACACAGATTCACGTACAAGCTTGTGTATTTGTATTGTGACAAATGGCATTTGAAAGAACGTAGTGAACGTAGTGCTGTAGTGATGGTTAAGAGTCTAATTTTAAACTAGCAGAAAAGCACTTAGAGAAAGCAGAGGCCAGAACGTTAGGAATTTTAAAACATTTGTGCAACATTGCAAAGCTTTAAACTGTCTGTCATTGTCACGCACACTCCTTCAAAGTGATGTGTCATGATTCAAAGAGAGATGAAAATATTGTGTTTTTTGCAGGATAAACAGAAAAAGATGTCACATGACATCAGTGGAAGAACTAGAATTTAATAAATGTGGTGGACAGGGGGGCCAAGGCTACTTTAGGGGTCCATTTAGTCCATGAAAGAAAACAATGTGTAACCCTTGTAAAAAGCCTAAATGAATCTCATGATTGCTAATAACTTCAAATTACACATTAGATATATTCCTACCGCACTGCATGCATTACTTGCACAGATGTAAAGTAATGTAAGGCTGAATTTTAAACTATTTCTTAAGAGAAATAATACACACTCTTCCAGCCTACCAAGAAATCATTTTGTCTGTTACACTGTAAAAATTGTTGTAGTTTTTTTCCTTCAGATTTTGGTTCCCAGAATGCTTTGTTATTTTAGTTTTATTCTGTATAGATAAAGACACGTTAATGTTTAATGTTCATTTAACTTTGAACAAACTGTTGCCAGTAAATAACATCAATTTTTAATCTACAGTAAGTTACTGTATTAATTTCTACAAAAAAATTATATTCTCTTAATATTTGTTTTTAACAATGTGCTCTGCCGCACGTCAAAATAAACACGTCGATTAACAGGAAGTGAATTATTGGAGGGAGTGAAACTTGCGCATTAAATATGGCACCCGGGTGGCCAGTCTGATGTCAGGGGGGTCCAGCCCCACCCCAGACACCCCTCTGGTTCGGCCACTGCATGACATCCACATTAGTTTTCTCAAAGCTTAAATGTATTGTAAAGATACAGAGTATTCACTTCGCTTGGCTTCATTTGGGTTGTGCAGGTGTTTCTGTGTGCAGCATATGACACAGAGAAATCAAACTCATAGATCATGTCCATGTTTTTGTCTTCCCTGTGGTCCAAAGGTCTCCCACACAGGGGGCTATAACACATTATAACAAATTAAACACAAGCAAATAGCAAACACAAACCACACTAATACAAACATACAAACGTGAAGTACAAGAAGATGAGCTGATATCTAGGCCAGTTTGTGTCTGTGGGATACATGTCCTTTCTCAAACATGGGCAGAGATTATACGATCAGTGTGTACGCGTCTGTTCGTTCAGACCAGGATTACAAGGTCGCGCTGGTGATCCTGATCTCATGGCTTCTGGTTGGTCAGCTGGGCAAACGGCCACAAGAGCGTGAATTAACTAACACAGACGCCACAGGAATGACATCATGTATCAAAATTAATCTCTGGGTATTAATCTATTGCAGAAATCAAATGGGAATATCAAATCTGCTTGGAAAATGCCTATGAAGTAAGATTTAGATAGAAATGTTTTGCCAAAATGCATTTTAATTACTTACATTTTGAAGAGTTACAACATGCAAATGCACTGATTCTGTGGAATGGCCCAAATACGATAATAAAAAAAACACGCATTACAACTTAAACACCTGTATTTTTGTCTTTGCAAATCACATTTGCAATCATGAAATACACAATAAAATGATCCACCATGTCAAAACATATACGCCTGAAAATCAGACGCAAGCATTGTTATTGTGTTTTTTATCCACCATCTGGTACTAAAGTAAGAGGTCAAGGAAAATCCCACATCTGTCTTTAAATATGCTGGGTCATATTAGTGTACATGTATGCCTTTGGACTTTGGATTTGTGGGTCACTTTTATTAACCCATTAACTGAAATTTCACCAAGCCAAAATTTAATTTGAAAGTCCTTTTTAATCACTACTTATTCATTTACTATTATCTTTAATGCTGACAGTGACCGACGCATCAGATGAAGATTTTATTACAGTAATAGCAGAATCTACAGATTTGAGCACAGGTGAGCCAGCGTGACCCTCGTAGGCTTCTGTAGCTTTAGACATAGAGCAGTAATGTGTGCAAAATTATAGATGTCACCTGCATAGACTGTAGAGATATTAAAACTAGAGATAACATCTAACGCATAATTTCCTAGATTACTTCCACTCGCTGATTTACATAATGTAGCATTACTGCTTGAAACATTTATCACATACTGAATATTGTTGCTCATACTATTTAAATACTATAGTAGCAGTGTGCTAGTATTCCTTTCATTTATGTACGTATTGTATAAAATAAATTAATCTCTGCAGTGCAGAGAAATACAACATTAGCACCCCCTGTGTGTCTCAAGAGGAACTGCAAATCAAATCGCACCGTTTAAAATGCAAGAGGTTTCTGTGAAGCTCAGCAGTTTCTGTGTGTGTTTACTTCATCTCTCTATCACATTTCTTCTACTCACTCCTCAAATCCCACTAGATGCCCCTTTACTAATCACAGATACCCCACAAACCCCCCTACCTCCTCCAGAAGACCTCTTAACCACCATAGCTAAACAGGACAGTAAAATCCCTCCTACCACTACAGAGGCCCCACCCCTAATCACACCAACTGTGGCCATGCCCCCCAAAGCCACGCCCCTGGAGGAGGGGCCTGTTTCCACACCTACAGAGAGCAAAGGTGAGCTACAGACACCCCAGCATCTCTGTGTTTGCCCTAGCGTGGTAAGAATCGCTTGTTTTGGCAGCCAAAGCATTGTAGCCAAGAGCTCAGCCAACAAGTCATCTACACAAACTTACCCTTAGAGGATTGTGGGTAACGACTGCAAAGCGTGTGCACGGTGGGAAATCAATGGCCAATTAGACACTGTTTTCCTCTGTCAAAATAGAGTGACTTTGCATCTTTCAGTGTAAAGCGGATTTGGGGGGACTGCGCATACACCACACGTACACCGCACACACGCTTATTGATCGAAGTGCGCATACACACCGGAGAAATGAATACTGCATGACGTTTAACAAGTGAACGCACAAGCTAGCAAGAGATAGTCAAGCTGAGATCAGAAAATGTCAAGCTGGAATGAGAAATGGAGAGGAGTGTAAACTGTTCAGCTGAGACGTGAGATAGAAAGCAGATGGACTTTAAAGGTGGATGAAACTATTAGCATTTTACTGTAATGTTTGTATTTTTTACAATAATCCAGAAAACTTTACCAACCACTCTGAACACCCAGTTTTGCAACGTTCCTTAGAAAATTTAAAACATAGCTGCATCTGCAATAGCACTTTTCTTGACTGGTTAACCTCTCTCTTGTCCCAAGTCTAAATGCTTCATATCCTGATATAAAGGAGGACTCTGATAAACATGTGAACCCAGAGAATCAAACTGAAGCTTATGTTGCTGATTTATTACACAATGCTTAACATTTTCTCCTAACTGTGCGTTCACACCAGATGCGGTAGAGGTTGCAAAAACGCGATATTCGCTCGTAGTTGGACGCTTGAACATTTGAGTTTACTCGCTTTATTCGCGCGTTAAATGCTAGTCATTCGAGACATTCACGCGTAAATTCATGTCATGGGAGGGGCTTCTGCAACTCCGCTCGCTTCCTATAAACACGTCACTTTCTGATTGGTTAACGCGGTGCGAATATTCGCCAAAGTTCCGATTTTTCAGCTTGGGCGTTTCCAGCGGCAACACTCAATTCACCGATCGCACTGCGCCAATCGCGCTTACCGTGCCGCAGGATGTCTGGTGTGAATGCACAGTAAGGCTGATTTATACTTCTGCATCTGACGTTACACATTAGTTTTCATTTATACGTCTGCATCGTTATTCGCGTTTACATGCACTTAAACTTGCAGACCGCTATGGGCATGTTACTGGTGTAAAAAAAATCCCCCCTCACCTTGGTCCATTTTTGTTTTTACCATCGCAAAGGGAAATGTGTACGAGATATTGCGACGCAGATTTTTTTTATCTGAGGGACGGGTTCTAGCAGACCAATCACAACACTTCTGGTCCATGTAGAATTGACACTGTGTTACAATTTTGGCAGTGGGGAACCTTCAGGGCCTTCTACGCCTTCAGAGAAGGCCTAAAGAAATTAATAAAAAGATTTTTTATTATAATAATACAAATAAATAATATTCAATAAAAATATGTTTTTACATTTTTAAATTTCTATTTAATTCAATTTAATACAATACATGTAATATATTTTCTCTCATCTATGTTCTAACGTTAAGCTTACTGTCAGGTTCATGTCATGAAAACATCTAATCCAATCAGAATCGTCTGTCTCTATTAGTAATTAGTAATGACTGACAGACGACGCCGAATTACATACAATATAATTTCCTAACTAAATCTGAGAGAATGGAAAAAAAAACTGTAGCTGTATCTACAGTGTGGTATCGGGGGAGTGTACACCAAAGCGTTTAAACAAACGTCAGGGGAACGCCGCCAGCTGGGTTTTTTTTTGCTACGTGCTTTGGTTGCTATGATACTTCTACTTTGTTTATCTGTCGTTGAATGATGCTCTGGTTGGTTGTTCTGATATCCCCCCCCCTTGTCCACTGTGATTGGACGGCCAAGTGAGAAGTAACATTCGGAAAAAAAACGGGGAAAAAGCGCCAGCTGCTGGCATTTTAGCAAAGCGCGGCACTTCCAGTGGAAACAACTGAAAACGTACGCCGCCTTTATCGCTAGAAAATAATGCAGAGTTGATTTGAGTCTTTTTGTGCGTGTACAGGGGAGATTTCAACTTTACAGTACGTGCTAAATTTGATTGTGGGACGGCTGATGAATGATGCTGATGCCAAAGGGTTTCAGGCCATGAATGACAAATACGCTTGTGTGCATGAGGGAAAACACAGGGGTAACTACATTTACATTTATGCATGTGACAGACCCTTTTATGCAAAGCGACTTGCGTTCAAGCCATACATTTTTATCAGTAAGTTTGTTCCCTTGGGATCGAACCAATGACCTTTACGTTGCTAATACAATTCTCTACCAATTGAGCTACAGAAACTCAAAGCTGACATATGACTTGAAATGCAGCAAAACTTATTAGTTTGTTGAAGAGATTAATCGCAGTGCTGTCTGAGCGGCATTGAGATGTGATGTGATGTTCATGTGTATTATGTGCACACAGTTTCGTACAGTCCTGATACTGAATAACAAAACCAATATTGTCTTATTGCTGAACTGCAGTCTTTCGGAGACATAAACCTGCACATGAGGAGCACAGGAAAAACATGCTTCCCTTTGGACAAGAGAGGAATAACAAAGAAGAAATGGAGATGAGGAATAAGGAAGGTACTGCTAAACGTCCAGAGGGAGCTGAGCAGACCCTGTAATATTCTAGATGTCATGTTAATGTGATGAAGTTTTGGTCTGTGTTAGTAGATACTGTAGTAGAGAATAGTAGCTTGATCATAGAGATCATACTAACGAGTGTGATGATGGCTGTTCAGTGGCTTCTTATCTGTTTGCATGTACATGGCTTGATTATCATGATCATTGGACACAAGCGTTCCCTACAGCGGCTCCTGTGGAGGATTCAGGAAAGGGTCAGGAGATTTCTGGGAAGGATGAAGTAACTGATGAAGAAATAAAGAGAGTAGGAAGTGTTTCAGAGAATGACAGAGAGGGGATAGCAACTGGTACGAATTTAATATTTTTTAAATCTCACTGTTTAGCTGCTGTGTGTGATCGATTATTAAATCATTTTATTAGTCCCCAGTGCATCAGTCCCACCAATACCTGAACCATCTGAATCGCTGACCATTGAGCTGATACCAGAATACGTAGAGTCGGATTCAGAGCCAATGCTGGAATCTCATGAGTCTGTTGATCCCATATTGGAACCTGATGAGGAAATACCAGAATCTCTTGAACCCATACCAGAGTCCGTTGATCCAATATTGGACCCTGTTAAGGAAATACCAGAATCTGTTGACACAATGCAAGAATCTTTCCCACCAAAACACTGGTCTCCCAAGCCAACACCACAGTCTATAAACCCAATGAAGAAGACTTTTGAACCGATGTCAGAATCTGTCTTACCAACAATGGACTCAACCGAGCCAACAAAAGAGTCCGTCCCCCTGAATCTGGAATCTGTCCCATTATTACTAGATTCCTTTTGGCCAATATCTGAGTCTGTTGGATCAAAAGTAGATCCAGTTTTATCAATACTAACGCCGGACGAATCCGTCCAAGAACTCGATGCCTTAGGACCAAAACACATGGCTCTAATGCCAGAACTGGAGAAGTCAATCGAGGAAAAATCCTCAGAGGAAGAAGGAAACACGGAAGAGACTGATAAAGGTGATCTCAGCTAGAAATATTTACGTAGAAGTTTTTAGCTTCTTGAGTGGAACCATGTAGAAAATCTGGCCTGAAAAAGACCTTTGTAAAGTTCATAAAAGTCCAATACATTTCTGTTAGCACCTTTATACCCCATTGTCTGATTTATACAGAATCGACTATTGTTAATCGTGGTCCTGTGGGTGACTAACTCAGACATTATTAATTGATCTGTGGGTTGCTCAGCCTTTCTCTTTGCTCATCCAGTGCATCCCAAAACCTCAAAGGGAGAGGGTGAAGGACAAGAGGAGAAACATTTGAGAAAAGAAAGAGGAGGACAGAAAACACCTAAGATAAAAGGTGAAGTAAAGCACTTTGAAAAGAAGTGGGAAAGGGAAGAGAAAACAGAGGACAAAGATGAGGAGAATAAAAAAGGTATGCACTAGGGTAGAGGTGCATTATGGGTAGTAAAGTCTATCACTGTATTCATAGCATACTCATTAGGGCTGCGTCCGAAATCTCTAAAATTGCTGCCTTTGGAAGGCATCAAGGCAAGTCCGAATCCAATGTTTAACTCCTGAGATACCTTCATCATCTTGTCTCACAATTCTATGCGTGAGCATGCACAGAGAATGTGATTGGACACATTGACATTATATAGGTAGACGCCTCATGACGTGCTGGAAGGTAATCCAGCATCGCTGCCATATTGGTTGGGTCTCTGCACCCTATGCTAGCACAGGAGTCAACGGAGAGCGAGCAACTATGCCCGTATTTGTGCAACTTACGGTTGCAATAACTAGCACAGTATTGATACCAGATCACATGGGATTAACTTTCACAAGTAAGATTGAACAATAATTTTGGTTATTTACAATTTATAATATTATGTCATTGTAAGTAACGTTACTTACATGTAATCAAACCATGTGAAATCCTGTAAAAATTTGGGGAGTTATGAATATCGTAGTTGGAGATACACCTTCCACAGCAGTATTAAATGCAGGGGGTCGCATTAAGGACCCATCCAAGATGGCGGCCGCGCTGATACGTCAGCTCCAATAGGCAGCGTCAGTGTGTGAGGCATGTACGTATAATGTCTATGATTGGTCGAGCCTGGTCTAAATAAAATGGCGGTTTAAATAAAGTTATATATACTTTTGATTGCATTTCTAGCAAGAATTTTGTATTGTTGTTGGGATTAGTTACCACAAAGGCGCTCTCTGTTTATATTTCAAACAGAATTTCATTACGCTGCCTATGAAGGCTGTCTGAATGCATTACCAAGAGCTGCCTTTATGTCGCCAAAGTCATTGCCTCATGAGGCAACATGTCAGATGCCTAAGGTTTCGGACGCAACCTAGAACAACATAGAAACGCCTAGTAGTGAGCATGTTAGTATATCCACCCTTAAAACTCTTGTGTGCGTGTAGCCATTTAGATGTTTTGGATGAGAACTGCTCTTTGTAGACTTGATCCCAGTGTGTTTCTAGACACTACAATAGTCTTTAAGTATACAATAAGACTTTTAATTCCTCAAAGCTCTTCTGAAGTTCATACTATCTGGAGGGCAGCAGATCATGCAGCTAAAAGGCATCATATATGACGACTTTAAAGGTGAGAACGAAATTATAAACTGATCGTATTGATGTAAGAATATAAGGGAGATCTGCTTTGTGTCTTTAAAAATATCACAGGTTTAACAAGATGAAGGAATTGTGAAGAACTTCAGGAAACATGACAGTTGTAAGGGTTGCTGCTTAAAGGAATAGTTTGGGCAAAAATGATATTAAACCCATGATTTACTCATCCCCAAGCTGTCTGAGTTGCATATGTCCATCGTTTTTCAGACAAACACATTTTCGGATATTTTAGAAAATGTTTTAGATCTTTCAGTTGATTAAATGTAATGTTACGGGGACCACAACCTTCAAGTCCAAAAAAAGTGCGTCCATCCTTCACAAATTAAATCCAAACGGCTCCAGGATGATAAACAAAGGTCTTCTGAGGGTAATCCACACGCTGTTGTTGTAGAAATATCCATATTTAAAACTTTATTAACGTAAATAACTACCTTCCGGTATAGCGCCGCCATCTTAGTCGCGTTCGCATTCAGGATGAGAGCTTACGCAGCCTACCAAGGCTACTCTGCTGCTGCTCTGTGCCCCCGCCCTCCGAATTTGTCATACGTCACTAAGAAAAGTGCGTACACTACGCTAATACTCTCTCCTGAAAACAGAGGAGTCTAAGATGGCGGTGCTACCGGAAGGTATTTATTTTCACCGCACGGATTATCCTCAGAAGACCTTTGTTTATCATCCTGGAGCCGTTTGGATTTATTTTGTGAAGGATGGACGCACTTTTTTTGGACTTGAAGGTTGTGGACCCTGTAACATTACATTTAATCAACTCAAAGATCTAAAACATTTTCTAAAATATCCGAAAATGTGTTTGTCTGAAAAACGATAGACATATGCAACTCGGACAGCTTGGGGGTGAGTAAATCATGGGTTTAATATCATTTTTGGCCGAACTATCCCTTTAACATTCAGCTGCATGCTGGGGTGGCAAACTGCAAATTTTAGAGCCTCACATGGGCAACAACAGAACACAGCGAAATCTAAAACCTACACATGGACCAATGTACGAACCAATATACAGGTCAAGTGATGGGTACTGGCAACCACACAGCTATTTAATGTGATTTTTATTACCTGAAAACATTGGTGCAAGTTATTTCTAATGGGGGGGGGCAATAAACATGCAATTTCTTCAGAGCGATTTTTGAAGGGTACACAAATAATACAGCCAAAAATGGCTTCTTCTTCAAAACCATTTATTTATTGCAATGTTTTGTTTATAATTAATCCACCAATGAATTTACAGCCCTGTTTTCATTTGTATTGTATTACTTTTTATGCCGTTATTTAAAGTATATATGTATATTTATATTTATTTATTTATAATATATGTGGTGTTTAATGATAATTCTATGGGGGACAACCCTTAGAGATTTCCGCCTTAGCTCGCAAAAGTCTTGATAAGGTCCTCTAAAACAAACTTTTTTGGTTTTGTACAGTGCATGCCTTCGTGGCCCCCCAAAGAAAATGTATGACATAAACATTCTCAACTAAAATTTGAATGAAACAAAACAGATTAAATTATACAATGTGATGTTGGTTAGTAGCCTTATTTTCTGAGGTTTAATTACACAGATTTTATGATAAATGTATTTGTCATAAAACTGGGGGCCCCTGGCACAATTTTACAGCCCCCCAGTTTAAGAACCACTGCTTTGAAATGTACGTTTTATATACATTTATGTATTTGGCAGATATTTTTATTCCAAAGCAACTATACAGTTTTACCCCGTTCCCTGGGTTTGAACCACTGATCTAAAAAAGGACTGGATTGCGCATAAAACGCTTAACGTATCAGCGAGAGGTGAAGCCATCGCAGAGTTCGAGCGGCCATCTTGGTATTCCCAACCGGCCTTGAAGACATAATAAACATTTTAAAATTCTGAGGGATAAAAGTGTGCTTTATCTTACTATAATCTTGCAAATGGCTTAACTATGTTGCAAACCCAAATACAAATTCCTCCTTTAATATTTTCACGGCTTTTTTTTTTAATTTCTTGCGTTTTCGTGTTATCTGGCAGCTCATCAATTCACCCTAACATGAGGCTTAACTGCATCATTTTCACATGGTGGTCAAAGCAGCGTTTGGTGTTAAGAGGTGCGAATGAATCCCTGACTCAAAGTCAAGTCAAAGCCGCTGGTTCAGATTCAATGCTCTTTCAATCGTGGTTTATTGATTCTCTGTGAGTGAGTGAGTGACAGAAAAAAAGAGACGCTGAACATTGAGGAACAGAGAAGCGTACAGGACAGGTGTGAAGTGAAACGGGGGAAGCCCAGCTGAGTGACAAAAAGATCCGAAAACGTTGACAGATACAACGGTTTTAAACACTTCTGTCATCTGATTTTCCATCATCCTTGTAGTCTACTGTATACACAATCACCACACACACACACACACACACACACACACATAAATATAGATGAGGACTCCTGTAAGAGTTGTGAGATATCGCCCTGTCAGCAGTACATCACACACCAATCTCCATTTCATCTGTCAGTGCTGCGAAAGGAAAGACACAAACAGATGCAAAACCGAGGCGTCCAGTTTGATGTTGTACTGTATGAAGACATATTCTGTTCACAACTCAAAACTAAAGCTACCCAGTGGACAAAAACAAAACAGATGACATGCAAGACCTGGTGCAAGAAACCCTGATAAGTGAATGTCAAGATAACACAAAGCAGGCTATAAATATATAACTAATTTAAAGACAGTTCAACCACAGTCTTCCCTAACCTCACATTCACTGGATTAACCTTAAAGGGAACATATTATGCCCATTTGTAAAAGATGTACTGTACGTCTCAGGTGTGTTTAGAATGTGTCATTTCACAGATCATTTATTATAGCATGCCCAGATATCCCTATTTGGGCGGGAACAAAAAAACTTTTCATGTCTGTACCTTTAAATGTAAATGAGCTACAGCTATTCACTCCCTTACTAACAGACAGAGAGCGCTGTTGGTTAAAAATAGATCTGATTCCTGTTAATACAGTCCGAGACAATAGTATATTTAGCCGCATTTGTAAAAAACACATTTATAAAAGCATCTGGGTAAAATTAACCAGTCAGTCAGTGGCCGTGGGTGGGGCTTTGTTTGTGTGACATCACATTAACAAGAGAATTGAAACAGCATGTCTAATGAAACTGATTTGGCTTAATCAGGATTAAAAAGTTTTTTTTAGTGTAGGGTTGTTGTGTTCACACACTGTCAACACACATTTATGTCCAAACACCTTGTAAAAGTGGATTTTGGATAAATTGTGCCCTTTAACTCTTTCCCCGCCATTGACAAGTTATTTTGTAAATTAAGAGAAAAAAATTCCCTGCCAACGACGCTTTCCTGACGTGTTTTTACGGCAATCTGTAATTCTGTACTTCTGCTATTATCCACTAGATGACGCTCTTCTCCAATTTATTAAAAACTGAAGCAAAAACTAATTTAACAACATTTTAAACTCTGTGTATGTTTTGATCATCGTTCTGAATCTGATCTCTAACAAAATTCCTTTACAAAAATGCAATTATTTCATCTTTTTGCTCAAAACTTTGTATTTTTGAAGAAACCTACCCATATTTGAGAGGTGATAAAGAGAACAAATGAAGATAGGATGAAACGTTTTTTTTTCTTCCCGTTTTGTTTGTTTCGAAAGCAAAGGGTTTGTTCTTTCAGATATATTTGTATGTTTATATATTTATAGAAGAAAATCTTCCTGAAAGGCATTTTGTGAAATTTTTGTGAAAATCACAAAAAAATGCTGGCGGGGAACGCACATCAAACCATGCATAAAAATGGCTATAATGAAAACACACAAGTTTCTATGAGAAGAAAAGGCCCTAATCTGCTTAGAGACAAGGCCTGTAAACTGAACTCATCTATCATCTGTTTCAAAAGATGTATTTTAATGAAGTGTTTATCTTTCAATCTTAGACTGTGAATGTAACGGACACTCCAACCGCTGCAGTTACATTGACTTTCTGAACATCGTCACGTGTGTGAGCTGCAAACACAACACGCGGGGTCAGAACTGTGAACACTGTCGCATGGGCTTCTACAAAAACACATCCGCAGAGCCCGATGACGAGAACGTGTGTATCGGTGAGTATCTGTGTTTTTCAACAGAAGAGGTTTTTTAAGCTGAAATGTTACGCAGTTACATTTACAAGAATCTTAAATGTTTGTGACCCTGTCTGAGAAATCCAGACTAAAGTCTCATAATCTAATGATCAGAAGTTCAGTGATTTCAATCACTGCTTGATCAAGGTTATATTTTCACAAAATTATGAAGGATGATTTTATGTAGAAAACATTAAATCACAAAAAAATACTTTAGTTGGTTTTCACAGACTGGGTCATATTCACAGAAACATCTTTATCTAGGCCTCAGATTGCAAAGTTTATCACTGATCAATAAGACTTTACTGGTCATGTACACATTATCTGAGCAGGCCCGGTACTAGGCTTGCTGGACTGGGGGGGCAGTCAGGATTTTTGGGTGAGCAGCCATTCCTCGACTAAAATGATTCATACACTAAAATTATGGATGTTTCAATCCAATATTATTTTGCATAGGCTATGTCTTTAAAAAAAAGGGCCATTTATATGTCCTTTTGCACGTTCAAATTTTAAAACTAGATACGATTAGATTTATAATGATTTATAATGTTTTAATGATTAGATTACACTTAAAGTAGTTTTACACATTAAGTCAGTTAATGAAATCAGGCAAGCAGGTGATATTAATGCAAAGCTGTACAAATAGCTATATTTTAATAATGTGTACACTGCATTTAATCTATTATTTCACTTATAGATAAATTAAAGCCATTCTTATAACTACTCAACATATGCCTTTCTTCTAATAAACACTTAGTTGTTAGGCACTTTATTTCCACTTCTCAAACATTTTCTTCATTTAAAATAATGTATTTTCAATGTGATAAGCTATATTTTCATTAATTCCTGACCCTATCATGCTGCTGCAGCAACAACCTCAAATATCACAACAAAGCACAATGCTTTAAATAATCTATATTGAAACATCATGAAAGGAATTTGACATGCATGCAAATTCGTCAAAGGTTATCCTGTAACAGAACCAGACAAAAGCACAAGCCCTAAAATACTGTAAGTGTGTTTGCCACGAGACCAAAGATAAATCAAACTGCTTTGTACATAACACAGCAAATTAGATAGTATAATACAACGCAACATTATAAAATACAACGTTTTACCTTACGATGACCTTGCGGAGTGAAAGCTCCTCCTGAACTTAAATGTCTGTAGATTTTTGTGTGTGAAGTTTTTTTCTCAAACGCGAGCTGAATGAGCTGATGATGAATGACGATGAAAAAAACGCTACAATTTGATTGTAAAACTGCACTGCACGCGATGCTCAGCTGTTACAATACTGTATATTTACTGTATAACCATCTTATATCAATTATATCTTCTATATAGTATGCCACAACCAAACTGCATATTCTAATTTTAATAAACAGAACTACGTCTAAAACAAACACATGAAATGCTGCTGGAGACTTGCCATTGGCTGTTGTATTTGAATGAATAAGTAATGAGGTGAGTCTAAGAAAGGATAAGGGGCTATTTTGGGCATGTTTTACTATAAAAAAAGTTTCAATTTAATATGTGTTGTGTCATTACGTTTATGTTATACTAAATTGCATCGTTTCTGATATATATTTTAAAGATGCGGTTTTTTTTTGTCACCGTCATAGAGAACAGTAGTACTTTTCATGTGAGTTAAATACTGCTGAAGAAAGCTCTAATGATTGAATAAGCTAATCAGACACTAGTGGGTGGGATCTGTAAATACTAGCTTTGCCAACAGAAGACGTTTTATGTATAAAGAGACTCCGTTATTTTATGGTTGGCTGAATATTTTTGGGGGGGCAGAAGGAAAATCTGGGGGGGCAATGCCCCAGCCCCCCTGTAGACCCGGCCCTATATCTGAGGAGGGTAGAGCTGTAAAGTTTTTCACATTAAAAGTAATTCAGCATAAAATGACTCTGAAAGTGCAAGTGTTGATCTTTAAAGAGGACCCGTCCCGTGAGTTTATACTTCAGTGCCAGCTACTGTATGTTCAACTGTTGACTTTGCTTACAGGATGGAATATCAGACATCTCACAAGTTATTTTGGCAAAAACAACATGTAACCAAGTCAAGTTTATTTTTGCTACACAGCAAAAACTCCAGTGTTAAATTAACTCTCACAGAGTTAATTTCAACACTTTTTCAGAGTTTATATAGCTCCACACTTATCAGAGTTAAATGAACACTTTCAAGAGAGTTAATTTTTTAGCACTAGGTCAGAGTTAAAATTTTAACACGAGGTCAGAGTTTCTTTGACTCAAATAAGTGTTAGTTAATTTTTTAACACTAAGTCAGAGTTAATATTTTAACACTAGGCCAGAGTTTCTTTGACTCATAAAAGTGTTACAGGGGTCATATTATGAGATTTCTAACATGTAAAATAACTCTTTGGTGTTCCCAGAGTGCAAATGTGAAGTTTTAGCTCAAAATACCCCACATGTAATTTACCTGTTAAAATTACCACTTTGTAGGTGCAGGCAAAAGTGTGCCATCTTTAGCTGTGACCATTAAAATGCAAATGAGCTAATGAAATGGAAACACTGATCACAATGATGGTGACTTTAAATAAAACAGCCAACAAACTTTACAAGTTAGATGTAAAATGAAACTTTAGGTTTCAAACAGAGATGGTGATAGAGAAGATAAAGTTACAGAGGAGCATTTAAGAAAAATAGTGTAAACAATTTAGTTTTACTTACAATTCAATCTTCAGGACACATGGAAATGGAAGACTGAAATGTGTGGGCGGAGTGTAATTACATCTTCAAGGAGTTAGTTTAACACCGCCATGATTAACTCTGTAGATTAACTCCAACTCTGAACAACAATTTACTCTAAATATGTTAAATTTACTCTTTGGGTGTTGAATTCAACTCAGAAATGTTTAACACTGAAATTTTAACTCTCCAGTTTTTGCTGTGTAGGAGTGTGTTAAGCAAAGCCGGACTATGTCAGGTCTATAGTTAACCTAGACCGTGAAATGATAGCTTTTACTTTCTGGGTACAATCAGACAAAAATGACAGCTGAAAGATAAACACAAAGCAGAAAGACAGAAAAGAAAGAAAGAAGGAAAGGAAGAATCAAAAACAGACAGACAGACAGACAGACAGACAGACAGACAGACAGACAGACAGACAGACAGAAAGAAAGAAAGAAAGAAAGAAAGAAAGAAAGAAAGAAAGAAAGAAAGAAAGAAAGAAAAGGAAAGAAGGAAGGAAAGGAAAAACCAAAGAAAGAAAGAAAGAAAGAAAGAAAGAAAGAAAGAAAGAAAGAAAGAAAGAAAGGAAAAACCAAAGAAAGAAAGAAAGAACCAAAGACAGAAAAAAGACAGAAAGAAAGCAAGAAAGAAAGAATGGAAAAAATAAAGCAAGAATGGAAAAACTAAAGAAAGGAAAAACCAAAGAAAGAAAGATAGAAAGAAAGAAAGGAAAAACTAAAGAAAGAGAGAACCAAAGAAAGAAAGGGAAAAAAGGAAGAACCAAAGAAGGAAATGAAGAATGAAACGAAGAAAGAAAAGAAAGGAAGAACCAAAGAAAGAAGGCAAGAAAAGAAAGGAAGAATGAAAGAAGGAAAGAAAGAACCAAAGAAAAAAAGGGAAGAAAGGAAGAACGTAAGAAGGAAAGGAAGAATATGGAGCGAATTTTGTGCCAAAATTTTACAAACAAATACAGCATTTTGCAAACAAACTCAATCTGCTTTGCAAAGGGAAAACTTGACTCGCAAACAAACAGAAAACGCTTTGCAAATAATAAAGGCAATTTGAGAGAAAATGCAGATGTGTTACAAATATGTACTGTGTTTTGTAAATGTGACCATGATTTTTTCACAAATGTGACCATGATTTTTTCACAAATGTGACCATGATTTTCTCACAAATGGGACCATGATTTTCTCACAAATGTGACCATGATTTTCTCACAAATGGGACCATGATTTTCTCACAAATGGGACCATGATTTTCTCACAAATTGGACCATGCAATCCAGAACAGCAGATGGCGCTGTTTCAACTTTTTCAGGCATTGGAAAAAAGCCCAGGGGAAAAGCCCTGAATTTTAACATACATATCACCCCTGACAGTGGCAGCAACTGAATAAAGACATTTCATTTGTCGGGCTTCATTCTGTTAATCTCACTGATTTTATTGTAAGTGTTAATAATAATAAATGTTTGTTAATAGTAAACAAATTCTGTGTGTCAAGACAATGAATTCAACTTACAATGCTTATCAAAAGATGCAGGATAATAAATGAAACTCTTTGGAGAAAGAGTGTGGTAGGGACATAATAAACCCAACATCGGCTGTCTGGACAGAGTGGCCAGTTCAAGCAACAGTAACCAACCAACCAGGATCATAGTCATTTGAGCACTCTGAACAAGATAAACTTCTACAAAATGTTAATCCTTTTAAAGTTGGTCTTATCTTGTCAGGCTAGGAGGACCAGTTTAAACCAGCTTCTTTCACAATAGCCAAGCTGGCAAAGCTTCCAGCCTAGTCAAGCTGGTTTGGGCTGGTGTGATCAGCCTGACCAGCTACAGTATAAAAGCAAAAATCCTTCTAATACTAGCTTAAGCTAAAACCAGGCTGGAACACCATCTTAACACTCTGGGGTCGGCTGCGGCGCGGGCGCCGCAAACTCTTTATTTTTTAATCACTCCCCAAAGAGACTTAGATAACTCTGCTGATTTTGGACATACAGATATGATTTATACATCATTTAAAACGTTAAAGTGTCTAGTTTTTTTCTGTCCACTCCCAATAAAAACAGAATGTTGTGCTTTTCGCAAAATTAAGAAAATAAACATGATGCGCGTTTTGTTCTCTCTCCCTAAGTGAATTCCTTTCAGAAACACGTCAGAAAAATGAACTGTAACTTAACGAATATTTGTCATACAAACAAAAGATAAATGTCTACATAATGCTTCGAATGTCTGCTTTTAAATGATGTAAGTGAAATCAAAAACAAATATTGTAATTCGTTGTTAACTGTATTAGAAGAGAGAGATGTACCGTCTTTCTTCTGTTGCTTCATTATCTATAATGAGCCACGCCCCGCTCCATTGAAGAGAAGAGCAGAGATCATCCATATTCATTAATCAACCCCACAGTCAATGGACATTCCGTCTCTGCAGCCATTCACTGCTGTGTTGAGTTTTAATCCGAGTGCTGGAAACATGACATCTACTTGTTTACTAGTGACTGTAACTAAAGTTATCTCCAGACGCGAGTGTGACTCGATCGACGTCCAAACGCACACACAAACACACAATGCCTCATATTTGAAGCGCTTTGTGGTATCATTATAAAAGATGCGATTGCACACATCACGTAACTGTTTACTCGCGCCTAAATCTCCAGACAGACGCGAGTGTGTGTGCTTCGTCAGTGTGATGGGATCGATGTTCAAACTCACACACACACGATGCCTCATTTTTGACGCGCTTTGTGGTATTCTTAAGATGCAAGTGTGTGTGCTTCGTCTGTGTGACGCGATGTCCAAATGCACACACAAACACACGATGCTTCATATTTGACGCACTTTGTGGTATTCTTATAAAAGATGCAAGTGTGTGTGCTTCGTCTGTGTGACGCGATGTACAAATGCACACACAAAGACACGATGCCTCATTTGACGCGCTTTTTGGTATTCTTATAAAAGACGATTGCAAACATCACATCTACTTGGTTACTCTCGCCTAGTAAATAAAAGTTATCTCCATGCGCTTATGTTTTCTTTGTGCTTCCGTCAGACGTGATCAACGGCCAAACGCATACACAAACACACAATCATATTTGACGCACTTTGTATTAAGACGCATCTAAACACATCTAAAACCCAGTTTATTCGCGTATATCTCTGCACAGTAAGTTTATTTAATGCAGGATCATGCATGTGAAGGCATTTCTTTTGTCTTGCTTTCACAAACAAACACTTAACAATAATGGCATCTTCACATTCCTGCCTAAAGGCTCATTATGCAGCTCATTATGCAAGTGTATTGTTCTTCAGCAGTGTATTGTCAATCACAGATTATTCAAGAGCTTCCAGCCTCCTTGCATATTGCCTTCCTAACCAAAAAGTGACTTTGAAATTGTAAATCAATATATTGTGTTATGTGAAGGAGTAAGCAGAATGATTTTCACATCATTTTAAAGAAAAAACTCTAGACTACTAGATCCTGCTTTGAAAAGTTTTAGGAAAACATGTTTAGAATGAGTTTTGTGGACTTATATCAGTCACTTAAATTTTTTTCTTTTTCAAAAACCACGCATAAACATTTTTCTCTCAAAAATACAAACATGTACATACATGTTAATCATATAATATAGTAGCCCAGTTTGTGCTGAATGCAGTGTTATAAGACTTTTGCCATTATTATGTTTTTAAGCAACTGAAAAAAGCACAAATGTCAGGGCAGGTCAAAACTTCTCCAGGGCCCTAAAAACCCCTTAGACCCCAGAGGGTTAAACCAGTCAACCAGCATAGGCTGGTATTAGCTGTTATTTTTCTGCAGGGGATATAATAAATTTTATTTATAATGCACTTTCTAAAACTCAAAGCACCATAATATATGAGATTCTCAGGAACATACACATACAAAAGTAAACAAGTTAGTAATAATCATTTTGCAATAGTAAGCTATTTTAAAAGGATAAGTCTTTAAGGATCACTTAAAACAGTCCAGTGATGGTGAGTTTCTTATCACCAAAAGAAGAGAATTTAGAGAATCAGACGGGGTATAGGGATTGACAATTGCAAATGTATAGACTTTAGATGGAATTCAATGTCTTTACACACAGAATGTGTTTACTATTAACAGACATTAATTATTATCAACACTTTCAATAAATCCAGAGATTAACAACATGAACCACGAAAAATTAATTTAGTCTTCATTCAGTTGCTGGCACTGTCCGGGGTGATATGTAAGTTAAAATTCAGGGCTTTTCAGGGAGACTAGTTGAAAATGCCTAATAAGGTTGAAACAGCGCCATCTGCTGTTTTGGATTGCATGGTCACATTTGTGAGAAAATCATGGTCCCGTTTGTGAGAAAATCATGGTCCCATTTGTGAGAAAATCATGGTCACATTTGTGAGAAAATCATGGTCACATTTGTGAGAAAATCATGGTCCCATTTGTGAGAAAATCATGGTCACATTTGTGAAAAAATCATGGTCATATTTACAAAACACAGTACATATTTGTAACACCTCTGCATTTTCTCTCAAATTGCCTTTATTATTTGCAAAGTTTTTTCTGTTAGTTTGCGAGTCAAGTTTTCCCTTTGCAAAGCAGATTGAGTTTGTTTGCAAAATGCCAAATTTGTTTGTAAAATTATGGCACAAAATTCGCTCCATAGAAGAACCAAAGAAAGAAAGAAAGAACCAAAGTAAAAAAGAAAGAAAGAAAGAAAGAAAGAAAGAAAGAATGAAAGAAAAGAAACGAAGAACCCACAAAAGAAAGAAAGAAGGAAAGGAAGAACCCACGAAAGAAAGAAAGGTAAGAACGGGAAAAAAGAAAGAAAGAAAGAAGGACAGGAAGAACCAAAGAAAGGAAGGAAGAAAGAAAAAAAAAGAGGAAAGGAAGAACCAAAGAAAGAAAATAAAAGAGGAAAGGAAGAACCAAAGAAAGAAAGAAAGAAAGGGAAGAAAGAAAGAACGAACGAACGAAAGAAAGGAGGAAATGAAGGAAGAAAGGAAGAACCAAAGAAAAAAACGAAAGAAAGAAAGGGAAGAAAGAAAGAACGAACAAAAGAAAGAAGGAAAGGAAGGAAGAAAGAAAGAAAGAAAGAAGGAAAGGAAGAAAGAAAAGAAGAAAGAAAAGAAGAAAGAAAGAAAGAAAGAAAGAAAGAAAGAAAGAAAGAAAGAAAGAAAGAAAGAAAGAAAGAAAGGAAAAACCAAAGAAAGAAAGAAAAAACCAAAGACAGAAAAAAGACAGAAAGAAAGCAAGAAAGAAAGAATGGAAAAAATAAAGCAAGAATGGAAAAACTAAAGAAAGGAAAAACCAAAGAAAGAAAGATAGAAAGAAAGAAAGGAAAAACTAAAGAAAGAGAGAACCAAAGAAAGAAAGGGAAAAAAGGAAGAACCAAAGAAGGAAATGAAGAATGAAACGAAGAAAGAAAAGAAAGGAAGAACCAAAGAAAGAAGGCAAGAAAAGAAAGGAAGAACGAAAGAAGGAAAGAAAGAACCAAAGAAAAAAAGGGAAGAAAGGAAGAACGTAAGAAGGAAAGGAAGAACCAAAGAAAGAAAGAAAGAACCAAAGTAAAAAAGAAAGAAAGAAAGAAAGAAAGAAAGAATGAAAGAAAAGAAACGAAGAACCCACAAAAGAAAGAAAGAAGGAAAGGAAGAACCCACGAAAGAAAGAAAGGTAAGAACGGGAAAAAAGAAAGAAAGAAAGAAGGACAGGAAGAACCAAAGAAAGGAAGGAAGAAAGAAAAAAAAAGAGGAAAGGAAGAACCAAAGAAAGAAAATAAAAGAGGAAAGGAAGAACCAAAGAAAGAAAGAAAGAAAGGGAAGAAAGAAAGAACGAACGAACGAAAGAAAGGAGGAAATGAAGGAAGAAAGGAAGAACCAAAGAAAAAAACGAAAGAAAGAAAGGGAAGAAAGAAAGAACGAACAAAAGAAAGAAGGAAAGGAAGGAAGAAAGAAAGAAAGAAAGAAGGAAAGGAAGAAAGAAAAGAAGAAAGAAAAGAAGAAAGAAAGAAAGAAAGAAAGAAAGAAAGAAAGAAAGAAAGAAAGAAAGAAAGAAAGGAAAAACCAAAGAAAGAAAGAAAAAACCAAAGACAGAAAAAAGACAGAAAGAAAGCAAGAAAGAAAGAATGGAAAAAATAAAGCAAGAATGGAAAAACTAAAGAAAGGAAAAACCAAAGAAAGAAAGATAGAAAGAAAGAAAGGAAAAACTAAAGAAAGAGAGAACCAAAGAAAGAAAGGGAAAAAAGGAAGAACCAAAGAAGGAAATGAAGAATGAAACGAAGAAAGAAAAGAAAGGAAGAACCAAAGAAAGAAGGCAAGAAAAGAAAGGAAGAACGAAAGAAGGAAAGAAAGAACCAAAGAAAAAAAGGGAAGAAAGGAAGAACGTAAGAAGGAAAGGAAGAACCAAAGAAAGAAAGAAAGAACCAAAGTAAAAAAGAAAGAAAGAAAGAAAGAATGAAAGAAAAGAAACGAAGAACCCACAAAAGAAAGAAAGAAGGAAAGGAAGAACCCACGAAAGAAAGAAAGGTAAGAACGGGAAAAAAGAAAGAAAGAAAGAAGGATAGGAAGAACCAAAGAAAGGAAGGAAGAAAGAAAAAAAAAGAGGAAAGGAAGAACCAAAGAAAGAAAATAAAAGAGGAAAGGAAGAACCAAAGAAAGAAAGAAAGAAAGGGAAGAAAGAAAGAACGAACGAACGAAAGAAAGGAGGAAATGAAGGAAGAAAGGAAGAACCAAAGAAAAAAACGAAAGAAAGAAAGGGAAGAAAGAAAGAACGAACAAAAGAAAGAAGGAAAGGAAGGAAGAAAGAAAGAAAGAAAGAAGGAAAGGAAGAAAGAAAAGAAGAAAGAAAAGAAGAAAGAAAGAAAGAAAGAAAGAAAGAAAGAAAGAAAGAAAGTAAGTTGTGCTTGAGGCAACAGTCACAGTTAAACTGTATCATTATTCTGGAAGAGTCACATTAGAGATTCCCAACGGTCCTTAAATAAAATTCCAGAAATAAACCAGGATGTGACACCTTTAAAGTCAGTGGGTCTGGTTCCAGCCCGGCGCTGAGAGGATCAGGACGGAGAAGGGAATCCATCTGCCACACGAGGAGGCTGGGTGCAGAGTAAATGAAAGCATGCTGTGATGTCAGCACAAATCTGACCGCCTCCATCGGGTGTGTAGCACGTGCCAACATGGCACAGACTCAACACGGAGATCTCCGCCAGGAGAACATTTACCTCATCCTGAGACTCAGACTTTATTTTCAGGAGTTTTCACACGACGCCTGCAGTCCAAAGACTTGTCCTCTAAGAAATGTGGTGGTCTGTAGCCCAATATAAAATACGCCAATGGGTTTCAAATATAAATGTGTAGTGACTGTACCCAGTACTATATGTTGACTAAATCTATATGTCATATACATGTATGCTTTCTCATGTGAACCATTAATACAAACTTGGGAGTGAATAAAATCTAAATAACCAATTAACAGTAAAAGATGAAAAGATACAAAGATGAAAGTACATTTGGAGAGAAGCTTCTGCCAAATGCAGAAATGTAAATGAATCGAGCTGCCCTGTTTGTCAGTCTATAATGAACAGAAATGTTCAGGATAAACTGAAAGCGTCTCAAGTGATGTGTGTATTTTCTTTGTCTTGTTAGAATGTAACTGTAACCCAATGGGCTCAGCGCACGACCGCTGTAATGGAACCGGCTTCTGTCAATGTAAAGAAGGCGCTGCTGGAGTCAAATGTGATGAATGTCTCCCCGGTTACTACTGGAAACAGGGCTGCTTCCGTAAGTACATCCTCCTCAAATTCATCAAGTACTTAACAATTAACCTTCATTCACTTCTCTGGTCTAATTAACAAATCAATGTCAAAGTATAGTCTCCATTCTCTCCAGTCAACTTTAAGTTTAAATGAGCTTTTAATGGCCTGTAGACTCACGAAAATCTTTAGTTCACTTCCCAGACCGCAGACAGGCTGGATCCGCGCTGAAGTCAGCAGTTCCGGTGCGGTATCAGACTTTAAAAAACCATTTATGACATTAGTTGGTAGGTATAAATAATGAAAACAATAATAAGTTCTCTAAACCATGGGTCTTCAAATGGGGGTCCGTGGCCCACAAGGGTCTGTCAAATGGGCACCCTGTGCCATGCCTCTATCATCTAAGGGGTCCCCGCCTCCCAAAAACGTTGAACACTCCTGCTCTAAACAAAATAGTAGGATTATCTGTGATCATTTATGCTCTGGTCAAAAGGGACGATCCTACTTAAATCTGTTGTGTGTAAATGTTAGTGGCATCTAGTGGTGACAATGTGAATCGCAACCAACAGCACACTCCTCAATTTCAAAGCACATATATTAGCTGCCACAGGACAAACATGCTGTCATCTGAGACAATGTAGGGACGAAATGCACTCTGTAGAGCAGTTGTTTCAGTTTAAGGCTACTGTAGAAACATGATGGCGACTTCCATTTAAGGAGACCCGCGTGGTGTATGATGATAAAAACAGCTCATTATGAGTAGGTATGCACGATAAATTGCATGCGATGGTCATGCGCATTTCGTCAGTAAAGCCGGTTCCTTGATTAGTAGTATAGCGCCATGACCTGCTTTCAGATGAAGCACCATTTACTACACAAAGCCGTAGTTTACTGACACGCTAGGCCATATTGCATACATATCGCCGTGATAAATTAATGCAAAATTGCCCCGATTGTCAGTGAACTACGGCTTTGTGTAGTAAATGTTGCTATCTCTAGATAACTTCATATTCGTGTCGTTTACATTATATGCACTTATGTGCCGATTGCCAATAAAACACAGACATTTGATGCAGTTTTACTTATGCTGGGTACACACCAAAAGATAATCTGGCTGATTTTGGGCCGATTTCCCCCCTTCCGAAAATCCTACCAAGTTCCCGATTATCTTGATGGTTTAACAGATTATTTTATCAGATTTTCCCTTGGTGTAAGGTGTGTTAAGAGTGTCCGAACTTGATCGGAAGAACGTTGGAGGCACCCTGATCGCGAATCGTAAATACTAAACATGTTTAATATTTACGATTAGAAATCCTGATGTGTGGGGGGAAATGAATATCACGTGAAACGAAACAATATCCAAAAAGAAAGTGAGATGATGGAAGACGGAAGCAGTCATGGCGCAGCACAAAGTGAAGTTGATGTGGAAAGTGAAAATTGTGAAATTTCATCCGCCATATTTTGCGAGATTTTCTTCGTTCACAGTTGAGACACAGTTAAAAATCTGTTGGTGTGTGGTGTGCTGTCTTTGACACATCATAGCACACCACACACTATAGAAGCAAAACGGTTAAATCTAGGATTTTTTTATCTTCATGTTTGTTGTCTATCACATTTTGAAAATCTTATAAGATATAAAAAATCTTTTGGTGTGTACCCAGCATTACTGCCTGCCACTCATGACCCAGTTGGGACCATCACATTTCAACGAAACCCAGCGTTAAACAAACACAGATCCGGATAAACAAACTATATCCATTGTGTCCATAAGACTGGCTTACTTGGAAATCTGAACAAGGTTTTCTTCTCCTTACATCTAAAAACACACTTCTTCTTCTTTCGTGCCGTTGTTGAGTTTTGATATAAAACAAAGCTGTCGCGTGCAGTGATGTCTGTGACTTCTATTTGAAGGAACAATTCTAATGAGTGACTATGTTCTCGCTCTCACACTGATTGACGTGTGGGCGTGCTTTTCCGGGGGAAGTGCCCATAAAAGTAAAAGGGGGTCAATGATACATCACAGGTACCCATGTTCAAAAAAAACTTTCACGAAACTTGAAGCAAACAGGAGGCGTGAGTTTGACCCAGAAATACTCCTTCACACGTAACTGCTTTTGTAAAACTTTGCATTTGCTTAGCATGAGGAATACAACTCTTACCCCCCTCCCCCCCACCTCAAAATTATCAAAACCTTAGCACCGGTGAATTTGATCTATTGCACAATAAACAGATCAGATATTCATGGCACCTTATGTTACCAGAGCTATTTTAATAATGTCTCAATCTGTCCATCTTAACATCCACTGCTATCTGTGGTACTTCTGTGTTCATCTGCAAATTCTAAGTAGCTCTTGTTCATGTTGTGGGGTAATGATCACATTTGTACCTGGATTCCCCAGATGATTTTAGAACCCCTGCGCTGTGCATTTTCCCGGTGATCCATCTTTAAGATGAAACAGGCCCACAGCCAAAAGCACTAATCCTGTGAAGAGAGAGAACACAGTGAATCCATGAGGGAAAACACTTCTGAAGATCTGTTGTTTTAGTGAATCTACACGTTGGCACGATTCACTAGTTTTAGTACATACAGTAAATGAAAGTGTTCAGATAATGATTTAAAATGTTTCTACGTGATGGTTTGAACTTAGACGGTAAAACATATAAGCCTCATTTCTTGCCCCATAAGTGCTGCTAAATTATTGATATGGCCGCTAATCATACTAATACTAGATTACTAAATATTGCATAGTGCACATAGTATATGGGATACAGTATGCACTGATAAACATTTAGGATTGTGTTCCAGTTAGTAGAGCATTGCATTGATGGAAAGTCACTTTGAATCAGGGCTTTCAACCAGATTTTTTCCCAATTGGTTCGTTCCGAACAGAAACAGTATTTTAACGTTTCTGGTTTTCGGTTTCACCCTAAAATTGACGTTCCTGAACCGGTTAGAACAAAAAAATAAAGTTCCCGAACCGGTTAATAACGTTTCATGTCAGCTGTGGGACATACAAATAAGTAGGCTGATCATTAGGACAATAAACTTAAATCTTTCTTTAAGTCTCTATCTTGTCATCAAACATTAAAAAAGGCTACATTATCTAAGCGGCATAACTGTAATTCTGACATACCTACATTTGTTTCTGCATCATACATGAATTAAGACAAGGACAATTTCTGCATGTCATTTATTGGCAAACAACTTAAACAAATGTTTTATTAAAAAAAGAAAACTGTGGTATTTCGAGATCACTTTGTTTGTATGTTTCCTGTCAAGAAATGAAAGATTGTTTGCTTGCTTTTTGAAACGCGTCTCTCCGTGTTTGCACTTTTGAGTGCACTTAAACACACGCACACACAAACAGATGGAGGACAAATTCCAAACGGCGCTTCAGGAAGAAGATGCAGCATAAACAGTCACTCCACATAAAGTGAAACTTACGTTGTTTTTCAGTGCTTTATTTGCCAAATGTATTTTAATGGACTACTTTATGAGACACAGTAGCACAACTCTTTCTCAAGTTTATACATCAAGAGTTCTGATCTATGAAGGGCATATGGATAAACATGTTTGATTGGAGTTGGACCGGACTCATCCAACCACATGTGCATCTGTGCGTTCAAAAAATTGCTCACTTTAGCGCCTTTTTGCGGTTAAATTGTTAAAAATCACGCAAGTGTTAACATTGATTCTCATTTCTCAGATAAGTCAACAACGACCGGAAGTGAACTTCACTGAGTCATATTGCACAGAAATCTTGTCAAAGGACGTTATTAACCGGTTACCATTATTTTTTATCCTGTTTCGGAACATATATTTTTTAAGTTTTTGGTTTTGTTTCTGTTCCTTGCAAAACATCAAAAGTTTCTGCTTTTCATTTTGTGAACCGATTCAAAGCCTTGCTTTGGATATAACAACATTGCATATTTCATTTAACTAGTGCTGTTCAGTCTAATCTCAGAAATAAAAATAAGTGTTTTGCTCTTTTAAAGGCACAATATAACATTTTGTATCGCTAAACAACAATGGTGTAGCTTTTCGGTGCTGTGTGAAGAGCATGAAACCATGAGAGTTGTAGTCTTACCTTTGCTTTGGAAAGGAATCGATCCGACAGGACTCAAATATCATCTTCATGAATGACAAAGTTTAATAATCATTACATTATGTAAGCACATTGCATTTTAAGTGCATTGCATTGTGGGATACCAGATTTCACACCGTATGCTCTGGTTGTAGCAGGTCATCTGGGTATTTCGTGCATGCAGATAATTTGCATATTATTCACAGCGTACATACTTTATACTGCAGACAAAGCTAAAGTAGCATGCTATTTTGAACATAGCCGTAGTCTCGCCCTCTTTATCATCTCCTGTCTCTCTCTCTCACACACACTCATTGTTCACAGCTGAGACATTTTGGGGTCAGGTGTGCAGCACCTGGTCTCATTAGTACCCAAACTCTCACGACCCTTTAATGACACCAGACGCCCATGCTAAATGTGACACAGATTCAAGCCACCAAACAATGATCAATGCTGTGTGAACGCAGAGCAGAAAAACAATATTGGTGTGCATTCGCACGATTGCATGATTTCCTGTAGAGTTGCATCTTAAAAGAAATGATTTTAAGTTAAAGGGCCAATTAATACATCGAAACAAAATAATTTTAAATGAATTCTGTACAAACATTATAATCAACATGTTTGTTTAAAATATGGCGTAACGTACATTTACCCAGCAAGCATCATTTCATCGTCTAGGACTCTAGATTAACTATAGGCCTGATATAGTCTGGATATGAGTAACCCATTTCAGCCAAAATAAACTTGAATTTGTTTGCGTAATTTTTGCCAAAATAACTTGCATGATTTATGATATTCAGTCATGTAAGCAAAGTTAACATAAGCATGGTTTCCATTAACCATTTGCGAAAAACTTTACCAGTATTTTTTTCTAAACATACATAAAAAATGGCCGTCAATTTAACTGACCGTCCATTATTCAATGTTATGCAACTAAAACGTCATTTTTTTTCTTGCGCGATATGTCGTTCCAAAAACCATGACTATGGTGTGTTAGAATTCATACAGTGATGTGCAGACCGACAGGCAGATAACATCAAAATATAGCAAGAGCGATTCGAAATCATGCAGAGGAGTCGACCCTCGAATCTCTCTTGTGGTATTTTAATGTTATTTGTCTCTCGGCCTGCTTGGTGCCATATAAAGATGACCACACCTCTTCTGTCTTGTCCTCCAACCAAACATACCGTGCCATATTTAAAGATTGATCATGTGATCATTTTACACACGTCAGGTAAATGCAAAAATAATTTTCATTGCAGTTTTGCTATATATTTCTTTTTTACATTGCCTAAAAAAAATTTTGGGCGATATAATGTGTAAGAGCATTTTTTCCTAAACTGATAGGACACAGTCCTTTTTTTTGTAAAGGTGTTTGGTTACATTTATTTATTAAATCTATAAAATTTTCACTGACAGACCAAATTTTGCATTGCTTTAAAGAAGACATTTCACAAGACTTTTTAGCATGTCAAATAAATCTTTGGTGTCCCCAGAGTACGTATGTGAAGTTTTAGCTCAAAATATCATCTAGATAATTTATTATAACATGTAAAAATTGCCACTTTGTAGGTGTGAGCAAAAATATGCCGTTTTGGGTGTGTCCTTTAATATGCAAATGAGTTGATCTCTGCACTAAATTGCAGTGCCGTGGTTGGATAGTGCAGATTAAGGGGCGGTATTATCCCCTTCTGACATCACAAGAGGAGCCAAATTTCAATGAACTATTTTTTCAGATGCTTGCAAGAGAATGGTTTACCAAAACTAAGTTACTGGGTTGATCTTTTTCACATTTTCTAGGTTGATAGCAGCACTGGGAACCCAATTATAGCACTTAAACATGAAAAAGTCAGATTTTCATGATATGTCCCCTTTAACTTAGATGTCTGGGCTGTGTTTGGACAACAATAAGATGTCTTTCAAATGCAAAAATGCTTGCTGAGTATTGTAGCAGATGCTTTTATCCAAAGCATTTTGTCCAAGTATAAGCATAGTCTACAAAGTTTACATGAAAAGAGTTGTAGCTAGGAAATGAGCAACATAAACAATATAGGGTTTTGCACCACAGATGTTTTTTATAGTTTTTATCTTGCATTGAACTTAAAACGTTTCTTTTAAACTGGCATACTTTTTTCCTCTAACAGCGAACATGTGCGACGAGGAGCTTCTCTTGTGCCAGAACGGTGGGACGTGCTTTCAGAACCAGCGTTGTGTCTGCACGCCAGACTTTAAGGGCGTTTTGTGCCAACAGTCACGCTGTGACGCAGGTAAAAAGTGCAACGGTGCCAGCGGGCTCAATCTGAGCCTGACCCTGCTTCTCTGCCCGCTCCTCGCCATCCTGCTGGGCCCGGACGCTTCCTGAGATACCCCTGCATCACCAGCAGCGGGCGCAGAGAGGGCACAACGCTCACCAGCGCCCTCTACGGGTGCAGAACACCCCGCGGGAGATCGTGAACGAGAATCAGAGACTCTACCAGAGCCGGAAAAATATATACATGCGCCTACAACGTACAAAGACAAAACACACAGCACACAAATATCCAACTAAACTCGAAATGAGTTTTCTTCTGCAATAGCTCAGCACACTTCCTTCACTCCGGTTGGCTTGAAGTAGAAGCGTGTCCATCAGGGTTCGATTTTACGCTTTACATTTTTACACTTCTTCACTGCAGTTTTTAACATTCAGTATGTAATGAGCGCACACTGTTATTCGCAAAAAGCAAAGAGTTTGAATATTATTGTGATATTTGTTATATCATGAATATAAAAATTTTAGGCACTGTACTGCTGGTTGTTATAGGAATGTTTGTTGCCACTGTATAGAAAGCATTAATATTTACAAAGTCTTCAGGACACGCACATGGTATCTAAGTCGTGAAAGATGATATCTAATCAAATCAAATTATTATAAACCCACATTATTTCAATATTTTTGGTAGAGAATATTTTTGTTTGGATCTACTCGAGAAGCAGAAAGATTTATTACACAAGCACACAAATTATCGTGTAAAGTTTGCACTGCACAGTCGGGTATTACAAAAGGATGAATTTACACGCTAAATGTACTAATATTACAATCAGAATACTGAATTTACGAGATGGTATGAGAAATGTACGGGACGGGGTTTATTATGCTGTAAATTTGATGGTTAACGAATTTGCAGAATTGGAACCAATTAAATTTTGACACTGTAAACTTTACAGTAAATGTGACTGTTACTTGGCCACGTTTCACTTCTTGTTTATGTGTCATTTCTTTTGCACCACATTGACAAATTTATAAAAAATTAGATTTTTACGTAAACTAAAATACTCAAATTGTTTTGTTATGCACTTACTAGGTTTAAGAAATAAACACATGACCCTGGACCACAAAACGTGTCATAAGTCGCACAAATATATTTGTAGCAATACATACATACAAACAGGTGATGGGAATATCATCAAAAAGTTGATTTAATTCACTAATTCCATTCAAAAAGGGAAACTTTAGCTTTTCCATTTGCTTGTACACTTTTTTCTACCACATCTTTTCCTTCCCTTCGCCTCTCTATTAATGTGCTTGGACACAGAGCTCTGTGAATAGTCAGCCTCTTTTAAAATGACCTTTTGTGTCTTGCCCTTGTGCAAGGTGTCAATGGTCGTCTTTTGGAGAACTGTCAAGTCAGCAGTCTTCCGCATGATTGTGTAGCCTACAGAACTAGACTGAGGGACCATTTAAAGGCCTTTGAAGGTGTTTTGACTTGATTAGCTGATTAGATTGTGGCACCAGGTGTCTTCAATATTGAACCTTTTCACAATATTTAAATTTTCTGAGATACTGAATTTGGGATTTTTCTTAGTTGTCAGCTATAGTTATCATAATTAAAAGAAATAAACATTTGAAATATATCAGTCTGTGTGTAATAAATGAATATAATATACAAGTTTCACTTTTTGAATGGAATTAGTGAAATAAATCAACTTTTTGACTTCATTTGGACAACTTTAAAGGTGATTTTTAAATTTTTATCACCTTCAGATTTTCTATCAAAAACACACATCATATAAGCTTATTTAATAAGCTTATTTGATTATTTTGCAAACAACATAGTTGGACACCAGTTGTGCTTTGGTTGGTGCAATTTTGTCACAATTTGGGCTTTATAATAATTTCAATTCAATTTTTTTCACCAAATCTTTGTCATTTGCATGTTGTATAATCAGAATTGACGTTTTTTTTTTACTTTTTGAACACTAAATCTAATAGCACACATATTTTACTTTTTAAAATGAATATTGGCCAATCTCAGGTAACTAGTTTATTTTTAAACATGGTTTCTTAATGGAGGATGGAGGCATTTTGGTAACATGACTGAAAGTAACAGGGCTGAGTTTTTAGCATAGATTTAGCAAATACATAAAATATAGCTGCATTAAATATCTGCTAATAACACTGAGCAAATTCTAGTGATCTACCAATTCTAGTGATAACATTAAAGAAATAATATAGGTAACAGGACTGAACATTAAGATTGACATTCAAAGTACTGCATCAATATCATAAATATATACAGAAAATAAAATGAGAAAATTACCTTTTGATCTTCACATGGCCTTCATAGATCCATGATGTCACTTCCTCTTGAAAATGTGACTTATTCCTAGATTAAGAGGTGGGAACTTGTGGTAAAACAGGATCCTGGGGGACATGACTAAAATGTGCATTTTATCCTAAATATAATAACTTTTTTCAATAGTAAAAAATATTTAAAGCACAAAAATGCAAAACAAAAAAAGATATCTGTAGAATTATATATTTAAAGGTAAAGTATAGAGATAGAAAGCAGGGACAGATAAAAATTAATTTCTCGGTGTTCTATGTAGTTTTTATTATTGTTTTAAATTATATAGTTTAAATATGGTTTAAGATTAGCATGCAGGACACTTTACTTAATAATAAAATGTATTTTAGAGTTAATTTTCTTGCATTTTTATGCATATATGGTCCTAGGGGACAGAAATAATAAGGATAAACACTTTAAGACTTTAAGAAATTTGTGTACCGGTGATCAGACACACTTCAGATAAATGACATCAGTTTTAGAGGAACCCACAGAGAGTCCTCCATCAGTTTTTCTGGCCAGTGTGGTCACTGAATTTATGAAATCTCTGAAAACAACATCTGAGTCAGTGAGACGACATAACCGAATACAGCTCCAATAACATAAAATTACAACAAAAGCAAGACCCCAGCCCTTGCTGAGCAGGCAACTTTATGATGAGAGAAAAACGCTGTGTCACATCAGAGGAGTCGGAGCCACCGTGCTGAGCTCCTGCACCTGACGGGATCAAACCTTTTACCCGAGTCAGCAAACATTGATTCTCTTCTTCACAATATCAATACAGCACACAGGGAGAAAATGCCAAGATGCTCCTTTATGGGTCCACAGCCTCGATCTCAGCACCTTCAGAAAAACATATTAACATGACTTAGCTTATACAAGTAGAACAACTGGTCAACAGGTTAAAAACAAGTTAAAAGTCATCACTATTGAAACTAACACAGGATTTCTAATGGATTTAATGGTTATAATGTGAATTGTATTGGTTTTAATGGAAACTACAATGGCTCTGTAAATCTCTACTATGTATTGTGTTTAGTTTTATTGCTGGGATGGTAAGGTGCAAGGTACTGTAATAAAACACCATTGAATCTTATTGGAATAAGAGCCACAAGACACCCCTGAAAAGACTAGCTAAGCTGGGTGGCTGGTCTCCCAGCCTGGTTTTAGCCGGTTAAGCAAGCCTGGGTTTAGCTGGTCTTTTCAGTAGGGACTACACAAGGAAATTTTGTGGCAAACAGGATATGGTCAGTGTCTAGTGTAGTTACTGAGTAATTAGTTACTGTAATGTAATGACTTTTCCTTAAAAAATGTAAGTAAGTGATTACTCTTATTTCCAGTAATTTAATTACAGTTACTTCTGATGTAATTGAACTAAACACTGTGTATGAATAATTTTAAGTCTAACAATAAAATGCATGTTTTTATGTATCCTTCTCACTTTAAATACTTTGGTTAGTTAATTGGATTAATGGTAACACTCTAGTGTACTTTCTAATTCTCACTATTAACTAGTAGTTGGTTATTAGCATTAATATTACAAAGATATTGGCAGTTTAATAATACTTAAAAAGCACATAATAATTCCTGATTCTGCAAAACCTTATTCTGCATCCTTAATCTTACCCAATTCCTACCAATACTCAAACTTTAACAACAACTTTACCAACTATTAATAAACAGTAATTAGGACTATATTTTGAAAAAGTAGTTAATAGTAAAAATTTATAAAGTGTGACCAGAAAAAATGTATGTAATCTTATATGATTTATTCAAGCCTATCTTTGTATCATTTACTAAATAGGATTTAGAATTAGTAATAATTAATTAAAGGAGACATAGAATGATTGAACGGGGTATTTATCCTTGTTCTGTGATGTGACATGTAGACAAAAAAAAATTTGTTTGGGTCTGTAATGCCTTAGAAGCTTCCTAAAAACCTCACTCAGATAGCTCTATTAGGGTGGGGGATTTTAAACAAGTGGTTTTGCACCTATTTGGCTCCCCCTACTGGCTTAACTTGCAATCTCATTACTGATTGGCTGACTTTGCAATTATTTTAAAGTGGAGGGGCAGTGAGATGCCTGTGATGTCATAAGCATCAGTTTTTCACATTGGGCCGTTTTCTGGCTGACATTTCTAAAAGAGGAATTTCTATGAGACTGAGATGTTTAGCATGTTTAGCACTTTTTGTATGTTTGTGAATGTGGGTAGACTACCATTATTCAACAAAGACAAGGTAAAAATGGTTTTTCATTCTCTGTCCCCTTTAAACACTTTTTGAAGAGAAAAATGTATACAGTAATCTAATCTACATGATTGAAGATGTAATTTGTAACTAGTAATTAATTACTTTTTTGTGTAACTAACCCAACACAGGTTATGGTAATGGAAACCATTAGAATTTGTAATAGTTTCCTTTCAGCAGCAATCTTAAATCTAAATGGATAAGCAAATATTTAGTGGTACAACTATTTAATCTTCTCTGCTAAAAAATAAACATTTAAATACACTTGGTGGTTAATGGGATCATTACTGTCAGTGGTTTAATGATTATGGGCAGGACAGGGTTCAAACTAGGCCAGGACGCATGATATAGGCATAGTTATATTAGGTCATTTAAGTAGTTTTTACAAACAAACCCTACAAAAAACAATACTTGAGACAAAACAATGGCAATGTGCAAGGTGTTTTCAAATGAAGGCAGCTCAAACATGCATTTTAGTCCGGGAAACTGCCCAAATATGTTATTATGTTATATGAAAATTATATACACAAACAAGAGTTATACAAAGAAGCTGAAAGTTTCACATAACAATGCTTTGCTATTACAAAAATTTTACCTTCTTTTACATTCACTGTTATTAGGTACGCCGAAATAAACCATTGTATTGAAATGATACAATATGGCTAAATGTAGATACATAGCGACCCCTAGTGGTGATACAGACACTGCACGTGTCTCTGTTTAACCCTTTAACTGGTGAAGCGCTTTTTGAGTGGGGGTGAAAAGGCGATGTACACCTTCAAATTAATATAACTCTGGCATGTTTTTTACTGAAGTGTCTGGAGGTGAAAATATTAAATAAATTTTAAAAAAATTATAGCAGTTTAAGTTTATTGTAATGAATAAAATTAATGAAATATATATTTACCATCACATTTTCGGGAGTTAGTCTTGTTCCTTACAGACATGAAACGAACATTTAGGGATTCACTCCCGCACTTAAATGCGGTTGTCATTCCCGATAGTTTGCAGTGTGTACGGGACTATTGAGGAGAACGGGGCTGCATTTTTTATGTTTCTATGTGCTATCATGTTGTACGAGGTCCGCATGGTGTGCACGTATTTCACACACAACTGATACTCTGCACACAGTGCTTTTAGTCGTGCCACACGACAGGTTGAATCCATTCTTTTACTCCTTTCTCTTTCTCCCAGTCTTTTCCCACTTTGTCCCAGGCATTTGTTCCTCCAAAAAACTCTCATACAGTCCAGTCAGTCAACACCAGTCGCAACTCGCGCGCATTAATTTAAAGTTACATCACTCACTGTTTTCCTAACCAGACAAAAAACAGATTGTCCTGCTCTGCCTCTGATTGGCTAGTACTCGTTGCCATCTGGGTCAGAGCCAATTAGAAACAGGTGTGGGTGGGAAAAAACTGCTGCCTCCTGTGTGTATGGGAGAGACGGAGAGAACAAACTCCTACGTTTAAATAACATATAAATAATATCTGATTGACAACTTATTATGGAGCTGGGATCAAGCCCAAATAAGCAACTACACTTTAGAAACAAGCCAAAAATAACGCGACCCGCGACTACCAATATTTGTAAGCGACTTTACAGAAAAGCAAAAAAACAAAAAACAAAAAAAAAAAACTTTACAGAAAAGCAAGCCCAAAGTCGCTTATAATAAGCGGACTAGGCAACACTGCATATTACTTGGTGAAATCACGGCGACCGCATTTATTACTGCTAAAAGGTTTTGAAATATGAAAACTACATTCTTAGACTTTCCAACGATATAGTTTGTCATGACAAATGCAAAACATTGAAGTAAACTAGGCAGTGCCGGTCTTTCCTATACGCAAAGTACGCAATTTGCATAGGGCCCCGCACCACTAGAGGGCCCCCTTGATCTCAGAATTATTTAAAACCTTTATATCAAAGAAAAATTATTATTATGTTTAATGAAAACAAGACGCTATAATTTAAATAATTTGCAAACTTCCGAATTTGTGCGGTTTTTAAAAATACTTAATGATTTCTTAAATCACTAATATGTACTCGGACAACATGCAGGCAGTTTCTCAATCCGAAGGCTGCAGCCTTCAGAGGTCACATTTGTAGGCTGCATATGCGTCATAAAAACGTATTTCAGAATATTAACAATTATATTGTTGACTATTATTCTTAGTTAATGGTTAATTGTTATATTATGCTTATGACTTGCAAATGAAATGCTTATTTAACTTAAATAAATCAGGCTTGATGACGTATGCAGCGCGCATATGCGACATGATCCGGAGGTTGCAGCCTTCAAATTTAGAAACGGCCGCGTGCATGACGCAGAAGAGTGATTTGGTAACGATGCGCATATTATATGCCCACCATTGATTTAAAACAAAGACAAAGCTATCCGTCTGGAGCAGAATAAAGGGAAAAAAACGTGAAGCAAGGGAACAAGATAAAGGATTTGCGCGAGCAGATTAAGTCAATGTAAAGACACGCGTCCTAGCATGGGGCGATTCAAATGACGCGAATTGGGTGACGCAATTGCCGCGAAAACACGCGCTTTTTCCTTTGAACTTCAAGAACGCGCTCTCGTGCAGGATAATTTGACGAGAGAGAGAGAGAGAGAGAGAGAGAGAGAGAGAGAGAGAGAGAGAGAGAGAGGTAAGAATGGTGCCCACGTCGAGAAAACTTAATAGAAGACTTGAAATTTGTAAAGGATTAAAGTATATGTCACTCGTTTAATTACAGTATGTTAACTGGATAACACTGGATATAACTCATTGTATAGATAATAAAATAATGTATTTTGATTACACAAATCAAACCTAACTATATGATTGTAGCTGCTGACCAGCATAGGGAATCTCTATGGCTAATTTATAAGACATGTTGCTGATACAGTACTGTGTGTTGTACCTTATCTTGTTAATTGAGTCTTTTTGGGCATCTTATGCCTAGAATTATTCAAGGAGATTGATTCTTTTAACTTCCTTTAAAGTTTGATCAGTTGTGCATAATGACATGTGCAACAAATGGATATAGGGTGTCAAACTCATAGATTTGCAATATTTAAAATCAGACACTATTTTTAAAATATTTGGGGTCAACCTCTGTGACAGCTTTAAAGGGACACTTCACCCATTTGCATTAAGCTTTGTATAGTTAGAACTCCAATCATGTTTTTGAATGGTCGTGCATCATTTCCTCAGTTGCCGCTGAGACTGGAGAAATACAGATTTCAGTGTTGCACATCCTTCTTTCAATGATGTAAAAATCATCATTTTGCATCATTGAAAGAAGGAAGTGCAATGTCTTTGTTGAGGGAATGAGACTACAAACACCCCTTTTCTCTGTAAAATAGGCACCAAATTCTAAATGTATGTTACATTTCGACTACAAATATAACACTTTCAATAAAGATTAATGTTTCTACGGGGAAATGCTCTTTTAAAGCTGAAACTTATCAAATCCTATCAGAGGTCCAGAATGTCATTGAAACACACCAGTGGCTTTGCTGTCATCAGTATTAAACATGTTACCCCTCGAAGTACCCCTCCCCACAGAGCCCCCCCCCCCACATAACAAATCCCAATTTAACCCCTGTGTATTAACAGTATGTATTTATATGTAATTTAATTTGATTCATTACATTCATTTAGATCAGGTTAATTTTTTAGTGCTTCTCACAACACATTTTAAATCAAAACAACTTATCAGCAAATACATGTTTCATGTTATAATCAGCAAGTTTATCAGTCAGGGTTTCAAAGTAATGTGCATATGGGAATATTATACAGCTATAAGATAATACACTATGTGGTTAGTTAACAACTAACTAACAGCAACATTGACTGGGTTTTACCCAGATAGCACAGGTACGTCTGTGAGATGTCTGGTAAAGATCTGGAGATCTGGAATACATCTGGTGTGTAAAAACATCTTATAAAGGAAAAGAGCTGCTTTACATACATTCTAAATCAAAAACGTCTTGCAGACATCTTCAATATGTCTATATGACATCTTTTAGGAGACGTCTCACAGACGTATTGCAGATGAGAAAACAATTTAAATAAGACATCTTGCAGATGTAAACGCAGACATCAAATAGACGTCTCCGAGATGTATGTGTGCTATGCTATAAGGGTCTGAATGCACTGACAGAGGGCCCCTCACAAAGCTTTGCTTAGGGCCCCCCAGCATCTAGGACCGGCACTGAAACTAGGTGTCCCGCTCACGAGAAAGTGCCAGTTAAGGGTTAAACAATAGCCTATAAAAAGAAAAGAAAGAAAATGTAAAGGGTATAAAGACTTTTAACAAAAAACAATAAAAGATGGAGCACAGGTTTAACGTCCGTCAAAAAAAACACACAAAAAAAACAGGAGAATACGAATATTTTATAGTTAATTGTTTATTGCAATTTGTTACTAGCTAAATTTCATATTCATCGCAATAAATACTCTCATCAAAAACCCTCATTTATTGGTTTTTGAAAAGGAAGTCATACAATTTGTGTCATACAGGAGTAGAATCAAATTGACGCAATGATTGACAGGGCGGGGGCGTGGTCGACTCGGAACGCATTTTCAAATCCACATTGAATTTTGCGACGTCCATCGTGAGGCACAGTATGTAAATGAAAATATCTCTCCTTAAATGTAAATGCATTTAAAGAAAATTACATTGAAATTAGTTTTTTTTTAACCCTCATAAGCCCTATTTTCCTGTATAGACTGCCGTATGTTATCCTTGTGGGTAAAAATGACCCCAGAAATTAAAAGAGGGATTACAAAAAAATTATTTATTTTTAATGATACAAATAATAAATCATTTATTTTTGTTTACTTCCCATCTATACATTAATACTGTGTTTTGGGAGATATGAAGTATTTTTGTACCTGTTTACCACTCAATTCCTCAACTACACCATTAGCTTACCTGTAAAATATAATTTTTTATGAAAAATTCACATTATTATCTAAATATAAATTTGATTTAAATTGTTTTTAGATATTGATCTAGATGTTGAATTCTGCCATTTGGTGTTTAGAAAAAAACAAAAGAATTACAGTTTAGGAAATAAATAAAGCACTTCGACCAGCAGAGGCCCATAGAGACCCATTCATTTTACTGGATGTGTCCAACTGCTCAACATCAGTACTTTATTGATACATTTTGTGAATTTATGTTTATATAAACATTAGAAAGGACATTAAAATAAATATGATTTCAAATATTAGAATTTTTTATGCATTTTGAAATGTCTGTTGTTACAAAATGCCATAGAAATTTGAATGAATTTAAGTGTTTGTGTGTGTGTTTGTGTGTGTGTGTGTGTGTGTGTGTGTGTGTGTGTGTGTGTGTGTGTGTTTGTGTGTGTGTGTGTGTTTGTGTGTGTGTGTTTGTGTGTGTGTGTGTGTGTTTGTTTGTGTGTGTTTGTTTGTGTGTGTGTGTTTGTGTGTGTGTGTTTGTTTGTGTGTGTTTGTGTGTGTGTGTTTGTGTGTGTGTGTGTGTGTGTTTGTGTGTTTGTGTGTGTGTGTTTGTGTGTGTGTGTGTTTGTGTGTGTGTGTTTGTGTGTGTGTGTTTGTGTGTGTTTGTTTGTGTTTGTGTGTGTTTGTGTGTGTGTGTTTGTGTGTGTGTGTTTGTGTGTGTGTGTTTGTGTGTGTGTGTGTGATATGTTTGTGTAAGTTTTACTGTGTCTTTGTGTATGTGAGAGTCTGTGTGTTTGAGCATTTTACATCTTTGTTTTGCATCAGTGGGTGTTTTTTGCCAATATAAACAAGCATTGGACATGTCTTTTCTATATTGCCTTTGTGCTCTAGTACCAGGCCTTCCTTTCTGTGTTAAAACGCTCAGATTTATTCTAGATGCATTGATTTTTTTTTTAAATAAAAGGGAAAAAAATTTTTTTTTGCATTTCCCATTCATTTCAATTGGGGTAATTTTTACCCTCAGAGGGCCTCTTTTGGTAAATTGTTTTTACACCGCTTTAGAACGACCGAATCAAGCCCAGTTTTTTTTATATGAATCTTGACAGATAATCTGGAAAAGTCACAAAATCTTATTCCACTGAGATGAAGGGAACCATGTTTTTAAACTAAAGAAACGTGGCTTGGGGTAAGATTGACCCCAAGGGACTTATTAGGGTTAATTTTGCGAGTTGAAATGATAAAAACTGTAATTAAATATCAAAACTGTTTTGTCAGAAATGGATAATGTGAATTAAATTATTGAATTTTCATTTGCACCACACACTGACTGCACATATGGGCATGGATATGTAAATACAAAAATGCATTGCCAAATTGCATACTACATTGTAAATTTAATTTTGATCTCCTATATACATTATCTGGATTGATTTTATGTAAACAAATCCCCAGAAAATAATACTTTTGCTGGGTTTCCACAGATTCAGATCTTTCCTGGTCAAATATCAATAAAAATTGGGAAGAAAATAAAAAGCCAAATTGATAAAAACTTGTTTTATATTATATATATATGCGCATTGTATTGATTCTGTATCTTTTTTTTAAAAAAAAGCTTTTATTTCCCAGTCAGAGAGATCTTCAAGGAATCATCATTTTACAAGTGAAAAAGTGCATTGGTAGAAAACAAAAGGCTCTTCATACACTTTTGTAAAACGGTTATTAAAAGAAAAACCCAGAACAAATATCTGGTATCTTCAATTAAACAACTTTAAACTTATCTCCCTCAAAACTTAAACATGACCTTTTTTACATTTGGATTTAAAATATTTACGTACATATTCTTCAGATTCTGTTGTTGGTCTGTAGCTCCTTCAAATCTATAATGTTCTGAAAACAAAATTACAGTCGCCTCCCTCGAAAATAATCCAGGTTTAACAGTAAAGGCCCACTTTCTTTAAAAGAAGTTAGTATAAAACAACTCACAATGTATTTACACACCAAACGTACAGAAGCACTGCAAAAACCTTAAGTGTTACATTCAAATAATTTACAAACAAGTACAAAAACTCAAACACCAAATAATGGTTATTTCTGAGCGAGTTCGACAGCTTAATAAAGTGCAGTCACTGCATATATTTACTTTTTTAGAAGAGAAGCTCACGGTCCAAACAGGCAAAAAACCTGTCGCCCAGAACCTTACAGAGAAAACTTTGGTTGTATGAAGAATTATTTCATGTTTTTAGCAGCAACTTTAAAGAAGACGCTTCTAATACTACAGTGGCATCCAACAAATATGGCCAGATTAATAATACGTAATAAGCCTGAGAAGAGACATTAAACACATTCATAGCGCATAACTGGCACTCAAAACATGTGGGCGAAAAAAAGACTTCCTGAGTTACTTTGAAATTTTAATGATAAATAAAAACAGGGACCATTAATTTATCTCCTGTGTCTTTTCGGTGACGGAAAATGTTTGGAAGTGTGTCGGGAAGAATGGGCGGCATTTCGATAGTCATCTCTAAATGGCCGCCGCTCTGTAAAGCGGGGATCTGTGGGCCTTTGGTGTGACATGGATAAGCCCCTCCCATCAACGTCCTGCCTCTGTTCTCCGATTGGCCGCCGCTCTGCAAAGCGGGGATCTGTGGGCCTTTCAGTTATTTGGGGGTCTCTAGGGCAGTCCAGAGGTATCGGCCTCGGCATCGAGTTCTGACGTAAAAGACTGGCGCTCGGGTGAGGTCGTGAAGTAGAAGCACGCCCCGTTTCCATTGGAACATGAGGGATGGGTGAGGTCACGGTGCTCGGTCTTCCAACAGGAGGATGAGAGAGACTGCGAGATAGCGAATCATTTTTAAGGATCTTCCTGACGTCGCTTTGGTAATCTCGATCCTGCGTTTTGATTATATTCCCACGTTTTCTAGCATCATCAATCAATGCTCCCCAATCGCTTTGTTCCTGCAGAAACAGATTTCATAAAAAAAAGAGACTTGTTAAAAATATTCAATTAAGATTTATTTATGGAGTTGCTGTTATGTACTTGTGTTAAAGTTACCCTGAGTGTGCGTAGATGTCCGAGTATGAAGAGGCTGAACTTGGCTCTGGTAATCGTTACGTTCAACCTTTGCCGATTACCAAGAAAACTTAAAAGGAAATTGAAAATATTGCATATTGTAAATGGGAAACAGGAATATTTCAGTGGTTTTGCACATACGGTCAAGGACTAATACACAATCATGATGACACACACACGTACACTTACCCAATGGAACCTGTTTCACTACTGGCTCTTACACAAGACACAATAATGCAGTCCATTTCACGACCCTGAAAACCATCCACAGTATCCACTTCCACCCTAAAACACATTCATTTTTATTCATTATTGATGAACCGATATATATGCCTCTCTGTCTTTTACTGAAAGTTTTTTTGATAAGCAAAATAAATGACCAGAAAATGGCATTTGTTTAGATATCACATCTAATGCATATAAAACTATTACTAACTACTACACTGTATACATTCATTTTATACAATAATATCAGCTCAATGTTAGCTACAGGTCCTTGAATTCTTGCTTGGCTGTGAAACCTCTCCACACAATTCTGATCCATGTTCATCGTCTCTCCTTTGACTGAAAACCGAAACATTTTATTTACCACAAGGTATTTTTCCAGCGGCCAGTTTATCGATAAAGCAGCATAGATCGTAAATAAATGTTCCATGTGCACAACCACGGCAATAATTATCTATTATATGTATCTGCAATTGTTTTCAATATCGGACATTGGACAATTTTTTTTAAACGATTGATCAGGGCAGATTACATGCTGGCTATCAAAAGAGCCAAATAAAAGAATGCACGATGACTCGTGTGATTATTTATAATGGGTGACAATGACTTGAAGAGTTTACTCTTTTCAAATTATTATGTTTTAAATCCTAGAAGTGTAAAGCGTGTAAAGCAAAACTGTCTGTATCAGATGATATCATTCCAAGTGATCAAATATTGGCATCGGCACAGAGAGCCACAGGGATGATGTTTTTTCCCAAAAGCGAATTAAGCCTTTTAACTCTTCCGTTCCATCGTCCCTTGTTAAAAGTTTTTTTTTTTTATGGTTTTTTTCCCTTTTACTTCCTCTTTCCCCACCAGCGTTATTTTTTTTTAAAGTTGCCAGCCAGCGGCAGCATTTTTATGAATTTTTACAAGAGTTTAACTCTTTCACCGCCAGCGTTTTTTAAAAAAGTTGCCAGCCAACGCCAGCGTTTTTTGTGATTTTCACCAAAGTTTAATGCCTTCCAGAAAATGTTCTTCTTTAAATATATAAACATACAATATACCTGTTTATAACCGGTTTCATCCTACCTTCAGTGGTTCTTTTGTAATAAGCTTTTGAATATGGGAAGGTTTCTGCAAAAACACCACATTTTGAGCAAAAAGCAGAGATAATTCCATTTTTATGACGGACTTTTCATAGAGATCCTATTCAGAGCGATCTTTAAAACAGACACGGACATGCAGCCGCTTGCCCTAGGGCAATACTTCCGGGTTTAAAAAGTTGCGGAACCTGGTGGATAATAGCGGTATTGCGGAAAGACGGAAAATCTCGTCATTGGCAGAGAAGCGTTTTCTCTTGATTGACGAGATATCTCGTCAATGGCGGCGAAAGAGTTAATGCCTTCCAGAAAATTTTCTTTTTTAATATATAAATATACAATATTTCAAATGAAAGAACAGACCCTCTGCTTTTAAAAAGTTAAAGTTTTATCCCATCTTCATTTGTTCTCTTTTTATCACCTCTCAAATATGGGTAGGTTTCTTAAAAAAAAAAAATACAACATTTTGAGCAAAAAGCTGAAATAATTGCATTTTTGTAAAGGACTTTTGTTAGAGATCCGATTCAGAGTGATTATCAAAACATACACAGAGTTTTTACCATTTTTATTTTCAAATCCTTGGATACTTATGTTAAATTGGTTGGGTAAGAGCACCATCTAGGGGCTGTTTACACTTGGTATTAAGATGTGTTTTCATCGATCGGATCACAAGTGGACGAGAGAGACACATTGCGTTTACACCTGGTATTTAAATCCGTCTCTTTTGTCCACTTTCGACCGCATCTGTCCTGAATACTGTGAGGGGGTGGTCCGTGAGACGGTGGGCGAGTCTCTCTGCTGTCATTCAAACCCGAGCGGGAGTAATTATGAGTTTATATGGACGCAAACTAATATTATGTCGGAGTCCACTGCTTGTTTAGCAAGTATACATGCTGCATAGTGTTTTGTACGTTAATATGTTGGAGCTTTCTCTGAATTTTCAGCGCAATTGATGAAATAGGATCGCTTTCACGCTTTCAAAACGAAACTACGGAGATCAGCCGCTTTAGATGTATCAATGAAAGGCTAAAAATAGCGCTGTTCACCGTATGTTAACGGCAGAAGTCAAAAAAGACGTAAAACTTGTGTCTAATACCTCAGATTAGATAAATGGGCGGAGAGAAGGCGGTCGCGTGTGGCTGTTCTAACGCATTCAACCACATATGCGTTCCGCAACTCCAAAGCGATCCGATCGAAAGTGGTTTCGACTACCTCTGAATGTGGTTGAAAGTGGTCGAAAGTGGACGAGCTCAAAACGTTTTGAACACCGTTTACACCTGGCATTAACGTCGTCCACTTGTAATCCGATCGACGAAAACGCATGTTAATGCCAAGTGTAAACAGCCTCCTAGTGCAGTGGTTCCCAACCTTTTAAGCCCCAAGTACCCCCACAGCTCTATCAGTAAGGCTCAAGTACCCCTTCATCGAAACTAAACCAAAGTTGTGTTTTAAAGACAAATAATTAGTAATATTAATTAATTATTAATTAATTTTAAACATTAAAGTAAAAAGCACTGACTGATGAAGCATGTTTTTTTCAACAAACCACTATTATTGTTTGCATTTTATCAGCTCATTTGCATTTTAAAAGACACACCCAAAAACGGCACATTTTGCTCAGGCCTACAAAATGGCAATTTTGACATGCTATAATTAATTATCTGTAGGGTGTTATTAAATAAAACTTCACATATGGACTCTGGATACGCCAAAGACTTATTTTACAAATTAAAACATTTCATCATATTACCCCTTTAAGGGCCAGATTTACTAACAGCTTGCGCATTATGCGCAAACCATCATTTTGGCGTTAAATAACGACTGAACTTACTAAAGACACGCAGTAGATATTTAGCTCTGAAAAGGTGTTATTTTTGCGACCTTATTGCATATTCATTTGTGGAAGTTTAACTTTTAGAAGCAACATTAATGCGATGAGAGTATTACATTTTGCCAGAGGAACATACTTTAAAAAAAATATATATAGTTTGCCAAGCCATGCTAGGTTTAATTTGCTGGAGAAAAGAGAAGGAGAAGTCAAATCAGGTATTTTAAAACTTCTTTGACCCTTCATCTTTCATCCTCCGGTTCTTAGTGTACTTTTACTTAGCAGGAATTTCACACTCCGCAGTCCGCATTTTCATTGCGATGTCCTGCCGAGGTCTCTTATTTGCGACCCTGTACTAATTTGCGCTGCTTTTAGTAGATTGCAATGGTCATTATAGAAATGTGCATATGTCATTATTGTGCCTGTGTATTTTATTTGCGCCTTTGTGGTAAATCACACGCAAATTTTCAACCCCGGCACTTATTTGGAATTGAGCTCTCACGTTCTTTTTAGTAAATGCCCTAAATTTACTAAAATCTCAATTTAAGTTACTGATAATTAAAGTGTGCAAATAAGTTAAATTATTCTGTTCAAATATAAAGAGAAACAAAATGTGTTAAGACATTCTCTATAAATACAAAATACATCATACGGGACAAAATATGTTAGCCAAAAACAATGCAAAAGTTTTTTTTTGCATGATTTGAAAATGCAATGGCAGCGGGAATGAATATTATAACATTATTTGAACATTATTTATAGTTAATAAACTTTGTGTCTTTAGAAACTATTCAGGTTCATTGAAAATAGTCAGATCGCTCTTAAGTTGGACATCGCTATTGCGTTTTGGATCATGTAGCGCATTACTCTTGACAGCTAATTATATTAATGATAAGATTAAAATTACAAAGTAGTCCTTTTTACAATCTTAGGTAAATGACTGGACAAACGAAAGACATTTTTATTAAAAGTAAATGAGATCAAAGCAAAATGTAAATCTTTTCGTGTACCCCCTGGAAACTCTTCACGTACCCCCTGGGGTACGCTTACCCCCGGTTGGGAATCACTGATCTAGTGAATAATAGCGGAAACATGGATTGCCTTTTTCCTTTAACTGATGAGATAACTTCTCAATGGGGGAGAATAGGGGTGACCCCTAATAAAAGATTTTATGCTTCGATTGGAGAAGCCAGATTTGACTACCAATCTCACAGTTGAATCGACACAGACATGTTATGAAATGAGGATTATTCCATTTTGGCTGGATAAGGGTGCACACATCTGATTTGACAAATAACAGCTTTCTCCCAATACATTAACATACAGCCTATTATCGCTATTATAATACTATAAAAACTAGTCCCCTTGGTATCTTTCAATAGCAGAGGACTATTTTCAGGCAGTGCGTAATATCATAGTGCCTCCAGCAGCCATGTTACGGCATCAAAGTCCTTGATTATTACACCGGAATGAGAGCATAGTTCATAGTCATATCTGCCTAGAAATTCACAACTTAGTCAGTCTTAGTACATGACATAACTACAGAAAAGTCAAGTATTAAATAGGAAAAAAATATCAAAACTCTTTGGTAATTTTTGAGCGCGATGCTAATGGTCAAATCAGATTCAATGAATTATTATTATTATTATTATTATTATTATTATTATTATTATTATTATTATTATTATTATTATTATTATTATTATTATTATTATTATTATTATTGAGTAAATTGAGCTAATTTTAATTTTGTGGTGAAATTGAGCTAATTTTAATTTTGTGGTGAACTTTTCCTTTACCGTCTGTCTTAGTAAAGAATGAAGTTTCGGATAAAGACAACTCACTGGAGGTGCTTGCATTCGAAGTCCGGCTTCCTCATGGCATCCATTATTCTTCGTTTCTGGGCGTTATATGGTGTGATGACCCCCACACGCACAGATTGCTTCTCACTCAGCAGCTTTAACAACATCAGGACCAGTTTCACCTCTTTATTGTTACTAAATGAACTAATGAACAGGGAAACACACAGTAAGTTCAGTGTTCAAAGACATCAAGCGGTATCCGACCGTCCCACCCCATCACTCACTCGCCCTCCTTGTTCTCTCTGCCATCAGTCACGTCGAACACTCGGTAAGATTTGAAGGGCCAGCTGAAGGAACAACGCTTTAGAGCGGTCTCACTGTGGGACAAATACATGCAAAACAAAACAAAAAAAGAGTTTACATATCCACTTAATAAGAAAGTTGAAAATGCTAAACAGCTCGGGCACCTGCACACTTTCAGACAATGACTGCTACTTATGCTTACTACTGAGCACTGCCACAAAACACTGACCACACAAGTGAGCAGTTTTAGCACAAAGTTTCAACATGAGATTATCAAAAAATGAAGCGTTAAAGAGTCGAAGCCTCGGCGGGACGACATCTACACAGACTTTGTTATGATTGGTTTTGCATAGCAGTTCATTGTGTTGAGCACTCACCACTCGCATCGTCCTCTCAATAACCTGATGAGGCGTAACTCTGACACGGTCAATGTCCTTTCCTCCTCCTCATACTGCCTGCACTGGCCCTGCCTACACATTGTGACATCATACAAAATGGGAGTGGTCTAATTTCAAATGATCATCCCTCTCTCGCTCCCTCTCGCTTTCTTTCTTTCTTTCTTTCTTTACACAGATCAAACCTTATGGCATGTTTATGCGTACCAGTCGTTCTTGAGCGTGTTGTTGTAGATGTATTTGGATGGAAATTCGCAGATGTCGGGATGCATGCGATACTGCATGCTGAGGAGGAAGACGGGAGAGGGCTGTGCATTCGACTGGAGGCTTTTGCATAACCGAACCATTAGGGACTGGTCGTAGCCCAACTCCTTGGCTTTCTGTTCAAGTACACAAAGAAAAACACAGATTCATAAATAAGCCAAATAACATCTAAAAATGCATCTAATGTAATTGACAAACAAATCATTTTGAGATACCTGGGAGACCACAGTTGGAGGAAGCTGGTTGGGATCACCAACAAGGATTACAGCCGGACATCGATACAGCATGGGAATCAACGTCTCGGTTTCTTTAGCCTGACTAGCCTAAAGACGTGAAGAGACAAACATGCAGTTCTGAGTCTGAATCATTTGTGAACATTGTGCATTTAGGACTGTATAACATCATTTGTAATTTATTTTATTTAGCAAGTGTTGTGTAATATTCAGGTTCTTGTGCATAATGTAATTTTCACCACTAGAAGGGTGGGGAAACATCAATGTGTCATATTTCCTAAAAAAAATTATATATAAATACATTTTATTTATTTTTTTTTGGTTCCAAATTAAGTCAGAATTGTCTCCGCTGTGTCCGGCTGTCCTCCGAAGACTAGACGGTCTCCTTTCAGTTCTCTTTGCGCACTTCGGAGGCTGCGACCTCCAAAGAACCAGTACTCGCTTTCGAGGACGCATCCTTCAAGGGTTCCATCCTTCGAATTGGGACACAGCTTTTATTTGTGAGGGGATGATTTTTGTAGGTAAAAAAAAAAAAAGAGGAAATTAAACTGTTAATTCAGCCATTTCCCTTAGCTGTTAGGTTTCATTTCCATTTCCCTGTCTGTGATATTTGCATCATGTCTCGGGATGCAAGCTGGCTAGTACAAAAAAATGGTCCCAGGGTGTTATTTGACTTCATGTGACACTGTGCAGACCGATCAGCATGTGACATCCAATACACCCATTTAAACATTTTGTATAATGCACACATTAAATAAAATACATGCAAAAAACGTACATCAGGGTTTCCCGCAGCACTTTGCAGTTCGGGTGGCCCGCCTAAGCTGGGAAACCCTACCGCCTTAACTAGGTCGTCGTCAAAAAAAAAGATTTGCTGCACAAAAGGCCGTCAAGTGAATCTGCAGGAAACCCTGTACATAATTTAATGCCTTAAGACATTAACTAGCAGTCATTAAGTCATAAAAATGTTTTAACTGGAGAAAAGGTATCATGCGAGCACCTCATCAATGATAACGCAGCTGAAGGGCTCGTGTCCGAGTCGTCGGAAAGCATTTTCCAGCACGGTGCTTCCACTGGTGCTGAGCGTACAGCAGATGACGTGAGCATTCTGCAGCACAAGAGCCTGAGATTCCTGACGCTTCCCACGACACTGAGACAAACACAGACAGACAGAAACAAAAAGTGACAAAGAGACAGATATGTTGCTTGGAAGTAGTTACTAAGTAAGTAGTCCATGACCATGAAGAAATGTGTTAGCTCACCTCTTTAATCTTTCGACTCAATCCTTCAATCTCTCTTAAAAGCTCCATTTTCCTCTCAGTAAATCTCTTGAACTGTTAACCAACCAATACGAGAAATTTGAAAAAGCAAATAAAATTAGAGAACAATTTCAAACATTATGCTATACTTTATATACTTTAAATTAACTCTTTCCTCGCCAGTGTTTTTTAAAAAAAAGTTGTCAGCCATCGGCAGCATTTTTTGTGATTATGAAGTTTAATACCTTCCAGAAAATGTTCTTATATTGTATGTTTATATATTTAATCAAATGAAAAAACAGACCCTCAAATATGGGTAGGTCTCTTCAAAAATACCAAATTGAGAGCAAAAAGTAAAAAAAATATTTTTAAAGGAAGGCCATTTTTGTAAAGGTCTTTAAGGACTTGTTTAAACTGTTTTTGGATCACTGGATGCTTTAGTGTTTTCTAAATTGAGTAAGAGCGCCATCTAGTGGATAATAGTGGAAATATGGATTGCTGTAAAAACTCGTCATTGGCAGGGAAACGTTTTCACTTTGACGAGATAGCTTTTCAAAGGTGGAGAAAGTGTTAAAGTATAATATTGCAAATGCCTTAAATTTCTGTGTTCTTTGCCAATTGAACATGTTTTTGAAAGTTAGTTCTTTATTTTAGTGATGCACAGAAATAAAATTTTTGGGCCGAAACGCATACCAAAAATTCTGGATGCCCTTGGCCAAAAACTGACAAATTACCTTTTTGTATAATTAACCCATTTAATCCTAAACCCCTAAAAATACCCTTATCTACTGAGGGTTTTCAGAAAAAAGACTAAGAATTGTCAGCGTCTACCAAAAAGTAATATCTAAGCCACTGTAGCACTTTAGAAACATGAAATAAAAGTAACCGGCGGTAGATGTAATGTTTCTTCATGCAGCATCAGGCGCAAATGGGTTAAATTAATGAAACTAAACAGTCAATATTAATACAATAATTCAGAGTTGGACTACAAGCAAATAAAATAAACTTTTTCTTTCGTTAGAAAACTCATAAAGCCGTTTCGGCTGGAAATTTCAGCGGACGACAATTTGGTCCATCCCCAATTAAAATGGTTTACAAACAAATGTGAGCGGTGAAACTGAATTTATAAATCTCATACCAAACAACAAAATTTGTGTTTGTTATTCACATTAAGTCTATTAATTGTTATTAGCTAACCTAATAACAATTAATAGACTTAATGTGAATAACAAACACAAATAATAGATGCATGTGACCAAAGACTGCCAGTTAAATATATTCAGTGACCGCCCACTGGCGCTGATCCTGGAACTCATGGTTTTAAATTTTTACAGGAGCATCTCCTTTGCTCCAGCGCCCCTATAGGTGTGGCAGATGTATTACCTCAGAAGACCCTTTTTGGGCCTTTGCACAGAGCTTCGAGACAACCTCAATATCCTGGTCCAGCAGCTCCTTTTGCTTCTGTATGTCAGCTTCTACAGTCTGCTGCGTTCGCTCTATACACATATGCAGAATATAAATATATTTACAATTCAAGAGTTTGTATGAGAGGAGTCTTGTGGTGTTTTGCATTCATCTCTCACGTGCTCTAGCTCTGATCTGATGGTCGAGGCTGAATGGTTTCAGTATCTTGGAAATGGTCTTCTCGCTGCCCAACCTCACCAAATTTATGTCACCACAATTACCTGAACACCAAAAAGCCAAAGAGGTGGTCACGAATGTGGCAGACAGGCAAACAGTGGCAGTGAATATGTCTTATGTCGGTCATCGAAGATGTCCGCTACCTTGTGGAGCGTTGATGTTACGACATTTCTCTTTAAAGACCACAATGACTTTCTTCATCAGACTGTCGATGGCAGCATTAGAGGGAGCACAGAGAAGAACACGCGTCCTCCGAGTCTTGGAGGGAAAATTCCCCCCCAGGGCGGCGCTGTTAATATCCTAAACAGACACACATCACAATAAAGTTCCCAAAATGCACCTTGGCAGCTGCATAAAATCAATCCATATTTAATCCACACACAAACCGAAGACAGAAGTTTGTAGAGCAGACCGCCAATGGTTTTACTCTTCCCTGTTCCTGGAGGACCATGAATCAGTAGAAATTTTGGGGTCTTTTGTGTCCTCTTTATCATGGCAAGACCACAGTCTATCGCTCTGGACTGATCTATGTTGTACTCCTAAAATGTAGAGAAAACACGCATAGCTGATTATGTCAGACCAAAACCCAAAGACACTCATGTTAACTAGGGTTAAGAGCAGGGTTCCTCAAATCTTTCCCTGGAGGGCCGGAGCACTGCAGAGATTAGCTCCAACCCTGATCAAAAAAGCCTGAGCAAGCTAATCAAGGTCCTCATGATCACTACAAAAATCACAGGTGGGTAAGTTTGATTCGGGTTGGAGCTAAACTCTGTCGTGCTCCGGCCCTCCAGGGTAAGATTTGAGAACCCTGGTTTAGAGTATACGCTACAGGAGGTGTCACCAACCCTGCTCCTGGTGAGCTATCGCAGATTGAAACCCAGTTCCAACCCACCTGTCTGTAATTATCACACAAACCTGAAGACCTTGATTAGCTGCTTCAGCTGTGTTTGATTGGGATTGAAGCCAAAATCTGCAAGACGGTAGCTCACCAAGAGCAGGGTTGGAGACCCCTTCTCTACAGAAACACACTCTGCTCAAGTATATGAATGCATTTTAATACCACAAGAACACCATATAATGCCAAACTTACTGGTGCATCCATCTTCAGCTGGATATCTTGACTGTGTTTGAAATACGACACGTGTGGAGCAAGAAGAGGACGCAACATTGGTCCATTACGCAATAAACACAGTGCCCGGAACTCCCGAAATGTGCTGATCAACGACCCAATGACTTCGCACCGCACAGACTGAGTGTTCACCGAAGATACATTTCCACGAGTCTGAATAGTCATGTTTACAGTTGGGCCTGTCAAAGCAAAAAGAAGGGTAAGACAGTGGACATACATTTAATCAACCCTTATCAATCTCAGAAGGCCACACACCTGGACCCCTGTTAGAAACGCTGGACCGAGACACATAACCAAAATGAGGCAGTACATGGTGTTCAGCAGGTTCATCGTGTGCATACGCTCCAGTGTTCTCTGGCAGATGTAGCAGTACGAGGTCATCTTCTTTGGGATACAGTTGTCTCCTTTCTTGCTCCCGAGAAAGTTTGGCTAGAAGCAGAGAAACATCATCAAAAGTCCAAATGGTGCAAAATAACTACTGAAATGTTGTTGCAATTGACTGGTCCTGTATAATGTAGGTACTTATTGATACTGTTGGTATAAAGATTGTATTTAATTGAGAAAATAATGTCTGAACTTACCTACGAAGCTGGCACTAGCTGTGCGATTACTGTACTCCATACCCTGGACCTGAGCAAGAACTTCAATCCTCCCCTGCTTGAGCCATTCATTAACCATCTATTAGGAAAGTGAATAAATTAACGACATACAGCACAACTTGATCACAGATAATTTATTCATGCTCCATTGATTAACCTTTGCCTTAGGTTTACAAACCATTAAGATAAATGCCATGTACAGCATAGAAAGAATTATAGATGTAGTCTCACCTCCTCAAATGCATTTATCAGCAGCAGAGGGTACAGGGTATTGAAGTACTCTAGGTAGCTAGTGAATTTAACTGGCACCTCCTTCAGTGGCAGCTGGCATAGATCATCTGGACTGCCAAATGTTTTGAAATTGTCAAACATACGAAACTCCCATTTAAGAATAGCTTGTGTCAAGACCGAAACGTCAAACTTCTGGCTCTGATCCATATTGGGCACTGGTTTGTTAACTGGAGCTTCAGGTCTCTGGTATGTTTTGTAAGATGGCGGTTCAGATGTAGAGCTTATTTTAGTACTAGTGACTGACTTTGGGGCATGGCTCAGTGGTCGAAGAATCGGTTTTGAAGACAACGGCCGTGTGGAATGTGAAGGCGGCAACGGGCGTGCAAATTGTGCAGAAGGCAATGGCTGTGCGAATTGTGGAGGAAGCACAGGAGGGGTCATCTTTGGGGGTGGCATCGCTGGTGCCGCTTGGGCATTCTTAGCTTTAGCAACATTAACCACAGGAGGCGGCTTATCCCCTTTTTCCATTTCCAGGACAAGCGAGGCACTGCGTGAGCTGGGGGCATATATTTTTGTGGTGGAAGGCTTGGCCTTTTTCTGTGACATCGGGGACATCCCAGGCTTTAGGAATAAATTATCATTATTGGAATCAATACGTTTGAAACTGTTTGGATCTTGAAAAGAGGGCAAAGGTTTGTGTGTTGGCAATGCCAGCTGCACGGGGGTTTCTGGTTCACCAACGTCATCATCCAGGTCCATGTCCACAGGATCTCTCTGGGTATGGAAAAATCTTTCATCATTCTCTTCCAATTGCTCCATCTGAGAGCATAGTTCCATGTCGGTGGGTTCCATTTGAGTGAGGAACATCCATTCATCCTCCTCCTCTTCTTTTGCATCCTTAGTGGCTGTGTTCCTCTCTGTGTTGACCGCAACATCAACAGACTCACTGCTTCTGAAGTACTTTGACTCAGTCTTGTTATGTCCATCGACATCATCTCTAGCGTCACAGCTTTCACTGGTATGGTTCGTTTTCATTTCTGTGGCCGGCCTTTTATTATTCTGTTGATGGTCAGGATCTTCCTGAGGGCAGGGAAGAAAATCGAAATCCTCTTGTTCTGCAACCATAGATTTTGATAGGTGCATTTCCCCAGGTTGGGTGCTCTTTGTTGGTTTGGGAGCCAACGTTGTGGGGGATACCCCTGCTGGCCTCTGACGCTTATCACGACTTTGCCTGATGAACTGCATTTCTTGTGATGCCAAAAGTTTCTTGTTGCTTTTTACCAAACGTTTCTTTGGAGAGGACTTAGTGCTGCTCATTCGCTTTTTTACCTGTTGTGGCTCCACATGCACTTTCTGGCCATGGCCCCGCAGTTTAGCGACACTGTCCAGGGAACGCTGTGAAAGATCAAAAGCCTTCCTTTCTTTTTTCTTCAATCCTAAACGTTCAGCTGTTGATTCGGGCTCAACAGCTTTACGAACCTTCTTTGGGGGAACTACAGCAGGGATGCCACGTGAGGCAGAGGCCGAAAAATAAGAGGAAGATGTTGCGGCAGATGACAACCCCGATGTGGATACAGAAGTTGAAGGTGGTTCCTCAACTTCGGGAGATGAAAAGCCGCGCTTCAAGGAATGGCGCCTGACTTTATGAGCAAGCGCCTCAATTATTAATGGTTTTTTAGACTGCACAATGTCTTTCTTTTCAGACTGTACAGTCTTCTGGTTTTTAACTGGCAGAATTTGTGGTTGTTTGAATTGATCCCTGTACTCTACAGGGCTGATTTTGCTGGATGAGGAAGATGCACATGAAACACTTGGCTTTTGAGGTTGCTGCTGTTGTTTAATCTTTTCTTCAGCTTGCTGACAGGCCCTCTCAATGTCCTCATCTTGAATTGCTTCAGTCTCTGAACTCCATGAGGGAGAACCTTCATCAGGAACAGGAGCCACTTGTGGTTTGATTTCAGAGTTCGATTTAGGCTTCGTCACAACTGATGCTTCAAAATCCTCCCAAGCAGATGCCACATATTGCTGGGTCTCAAATTCAAAAACCTGTGATTCACTGAGATCATCATAGTCACGGCCTGGACTTTCGGGTAAGACTGGAGATTTATTCTGCAGTGTAGGAGTCTCATCATTGGGCCCAAGGACCTTTTTTGTTGGCTCCTCATCATTCTCTGAAGTTTCATCGTCAGAGATAATAATGGTAGTAAAACTTTCCTTTGAGGTGCTTATGGTATGCTTTTGTCCATCATCCTTACAGTCTACTTCAGAATCACTTGTTTCAAGCTTCCAGGATTTTCTCAGACGATCTCTTCTGATATCAAGAGGTTCATCATCCTCATCATCATCTACCGCAGATCTTAAACCACATTTCTTTGTAGTTGCTGCCTGTTTTGAAGTCGTCACAGGTTGCAAGGTTAAAGGATGAGAGCTCATAGGTTCTTTTTGGCCACTCCCGACTTGTTCAATCTCTGGTTTACCAGGCTTCCCTTGGGCTATAGCCTTAATCTTTGATAAATTCGTATTATTATTTAATCTGGATCGAATTTCCTGCAGTACTCCCAGGTCTGGTTTAATGTGTGCCAACTCAACAGCAGGTCCCGGATCTGAAACCACAGGATCACTGGGTTCCTTCTTAGCCTCTATTAGGCTTTCAAAACCACTGAAGAAATCCTCATCTGACAAGCAATCATAAAGTGTCTCCTGTTTGATAGGAGCAGACGCATCTCCTGCTCTGCTTGGACCCGCTTCTGAGTCTTCATGCTGCAGTTTATGGAAGTTTGTATTTTTGACAAGAGGAGCGTTTGTTGGTGCCTCGATGGATGAAGTAGAAGGGAAGGACACAGTAGAAGCTGGAGAAGCAGGTCTTGCTGGCATTGACCGAACAATATTTTTTAAACATCGTTCAAGCTCATCTGATTCAGATTTTGTGAGTTTCCAACGTGCATTTGGAACTCTGCGCAACTGCTTATTAAGCAAATTCAAATAATGTGTAGAACGTGGGTCAGATCCGGATCGTATCCCTTCCTTCAGCAGTAGTCGAATCAGAGTGATGCAGCCCACAAGTATGGCACCAACACCATCTCCAGATGCAGGCAGTCTGCCAACTACACCAAGTGTGTTTGAGGTTGAACTCACTCTGTGAATCCCACCCATCATGTCTGGTAATCCAGCACTGAATGCTTCATCAGGCAGGACACTACACATGACAATCACTTCCACCCACTTGGGGGCACAGCGATAAAGTTTGCCCATTCCTCCTTCATTAAAATGTAGCTCAACAATCTGAATAAGGATGCGGGTGAAAAACTCAGTCACTCTGTCGCACACGTTTGTCTGTCCAGTCAGCATGTGTCGATTAATTTGTATCTTATCACAAAGGTAGTGAATGACCTCACTAATGTAGGAGGCATTGAGCTCCGCAAGTTCCATTAAGGAGCGAACAAATGGAATGAACCACAGAAAAGTGCTGCCATAGACACGCATGCTCTGACCCATCTCTGAATCGAGCACGTTGACTAGGGACTGCATATCTTCATAGATCACATAGTTGTTGCTAATACAACTGCTGGAAGATGAGCTGGACGCCTATAAGGTGAAAGCATGAGACAATCAAATACAAGTACTAAAGCAAAGACGACAAAGAGTGCGTTGTTTGTTAAATAAAGTGAAGATACTTACTTGGCTTTTTTTCCCTGAGGCATAACAGTCATATACCATCTGACTGCAAGTCACCATATTGTCATCAGAATCCAGCTCCACCTTAACCTTACTCCTGCCAAGAAAAGCAATTTAAGCATTAAACATAACTAACTTACTGACCAATGGCTGCTAATCACCACATGTCCAGCCAAGGTTCACCAGATAGGATAATGAGTTATGGCTTAAACGATTATATTTTGCCAAACTGCTTCTACTGAAATAGGGCTGTGACGGTTATTATAACCACTGTACGGTTCAAGTGTGACCCCCGATGGTGTGCATGTGAGAAACTACAAAAAATATGAAGTACAATCTTGTCCAGCGAGATGTCTTCAAGTTCGTGTGAACGCCAACGGCCAGACGACTCAGAGTTAGTGCGCTATTTGCAAGGGGAGGCAACTCATATCAGCAGTGGCGTGCCGTGGGGTTTCAGTCAGGGCCTTCAGTAAGCATGTAAACCACATACATACTCATCTGTTACAGCTAACACACCCATATGCAAATAATGCATATATTCGGCCGCACATACAGGCACTCAGCAACATGACAGCTGATCAACAATAAGCCTAAAACAGTATGCTAGGTAAGGGTGGGTTGAACTCAGACTACATTTCACTGCATGTATCATGTAATCCCCTGCACACTGTGTGCATAGGGTCACATCCACATGCTACAGGCTACTATCAGTGCAACACGAACCACTCAATAACAATGTGCATAAGCCCTTAATAATGCTTATTTTCAGATACAAACCACAATCTGCATGATACAATACTCGACAAGTAGTAAAGCACTCACCCGTCACTTTTCAGTCACATACCCGAGGACATAAGAGCTGCGCTGTGTTACTGAAGTCAGTCGTCTCATCCACCATAACTGCCACAAATTTTTTATTTTTTTTATTTCTTCTTTGATGTGATCATTTAACACTTCTGACACTGCATTTATTATATGGTTTAGATTTTTTCCTGACGGTCCTGTAAAAACTGTGGCCGTGGCAAGATGATGTCGCAAGTCAGCATCATGCTCCGCTATAGCGTTAACAATTCCAAGTAATTACCCCTGTTCAGCGAATCTTCATCGTCTCCCAAAAAGAGAACACAGTCACTCACTAAGACGCTTCAGAATGTCCCGGTTCTTTCTGACCCTCTCATTGTGGACGCTGATCTCCCGTTTTCTCTACTCGTTAAGTTCCAAATCCACAAGACTTTCACCAAAAGTTTTTAAATGCATGACTGACATTATTATGGCGCTCGGAGCCTTGGTGTTTAAGAGCTGCCTTCGTGAAGCTGTCCAGACTGTCAAAGCCAGAATCATTCCATGTCCCTTTACTCGTATTAAAAAGTAAACACGGCCAACAAAATAACTTCTTGTGCTGGGGCAAAAAGATCGCGTGTATCTGCAACAGCGGATGTCATTTTCTTTAATAACTGAATTTCGCGCTCACGTTGGAAATTGACGACAGACGTCAGGGGTAGCGCTGGGCACGTCGCTAGACCCGGAGGACGTGCAGTCAATAAACGTCAAAATTTGATTGGTTGATGTTTCTGTCACTAATGATTGTAACAAATCAGATGTGTTGTCCTTCAACACAAGCCTAGCAGTATCTGTAGAGCTGCCCCCAGCTGAATAAGCTGCTTTTTATGTGAATTTTTGAGAGTACTCCGGTTCAACCTCAACAAAACTAACGAATTTTGCGGACATTACACCAATGAAAAAAAATAGCATACTAAAGAAAAACATTTAACACTTTGTTGTTGGGGAAAAAATTATTTTTGATTTTATTTTAGGGCCAGCAGAGAAGGCCCTGCTGGTCCTGATGGCCCACCACTGCATATCAGTGATGACCTGTTGGCTTGGAGGCGGAATACAAACCAACAAACATATATAGCCAATCTGCTTCTACTGATGTTATAAAAAAATATATCCCACAAAAAAAACTCGAATTGCGTTTCACAGGTAATTTACATACAGTTCTTGATTTGAAATTTGAACTTTCTTACCCTGTGGTTTTCTTCTGGATATTTCTTATTTCTGCAGTATAGCTGGCTGCTCCAGTTATGGTCTGAAAAGCCAAAATAGGGTCGACCTGACCCCAGATCTTAGAACCGAGACGGTCCAGAATTACCATAAAACACTGAAGGGCTGGCCAGAACGGGTCAGATGCCGGGTCATCCTCTGACATGAGAACAAGTTGGAGACAAAATTTTAATACTGGTCACATTCACACCTTATCCAATACTCTTTAAGGTAGAAGACATTAAAAACTGTGGAACATAACAACGACATACCATGTTTTAACTCATCCATTGTGTTAAGTATGCAGAGAGGGATATTAAACTGATTAAACTGCCCCATAAACAGAGAGTCCATTGCTTCGGCGCTGAGCTGTGTTAGTAACATACAGATGCCTAAAGGGACCAAAGATCAGAACTTCAAAAATATCAAATTACAAGCTTAAAAAAGAAAAACCAACTGCATGGTATAAAATAGACACTATAGCTTTATCAAGGTTAACCTAACACCATGGCCAAACCAGATGCCACATGTCAACATGAAGTAACTTTCCCATTCTTGTTTACTGCATGAGGTCATAACCATCGGGTATCTTCTGATTGGCTGTTGAGAGTTATTATAAAGATGCATATGCCTCAGATTACAATGTAAAAGATTAAAGTTTTTAATTGTCTAGCACCTGGTTAGGTCACACTGTCAATCTTATTGTAGGGTCAATCTTATGTTTCTAACCTAGCCAGTAGTTCTTCTTATTGTGTGAATCATAGAGGTGAGAGGGCAGTCTCGGCACTGAACCGCCTGCATAAGAATCAGGATCTGAAGCCGGTAAATCCACACAAAATCCCAGCTCAATGACATAAAACATGCAAGTGAAAATTTCTTGAAGGTCATAGTAGGAGTCCCGGTCCACACTCTTCATTGTCTTTGCTGCATCGATTGCCCATCGTCGCACCTGGAATAAAAAGCAAACACATTACAGATCTGGAAGTGTGAGAAGACGTCCATGATGGAGCTTTGGTCGAATAACCATTATGGCTGAATAACCTTTTCGTTGGGATGAACAAGCAGCATATATGTTCCTTGATACTTCTCAAACACGGCCAAAGAATGATTCATGTCCTGTAGCATACATAAAGCCTTCACCGCCATGTCACCTGTAGAGAGACACAGAGAGAAAATGAATAGGTAGAATATTTTCCATATAGATGGCAAATTTTCATTTTGGGAAAAAACTTTGATCAAATCAGTTTTCAGCATTTTGTGTTAATATGACTTACACAGCTCACGGTAACAAAGCAGGTACGGATATTTCAGAACTTCAAACAGCGGGAAGCGAAGACTGTTCTGGAATTCTATAGGTGACATCTTTGACACGAGTTCGACACCATCATCTTCAATGATAAAGAGATCATCATCCTCATCCAGCTCCTGATCCAACACAGATCCCAACACACGCAGTAGTCGAGTTTTCTCCATTTCCCACAAAACCTGGCATGAGTTTTATTTATTAAATCTATGTGTGCATGAGACAACAACAACTTGTTTTTATTGCACGCGTTGACATCTCATCCCTCCATATAATCTCTCCTGTGACTGCATCACGAGTGTGCAATAATGTTTTTCTTTTGCAAGTTGTAATTGCAACTATGGCTGTCGCGATTATAAAAATTGGCTGAGAGATATATATATATATATATATATATATATATGGGCTGTCAATAGATTAAAATATTTAATCGCGATTAATCGCATGATTTCATGAGTTTACTCGTGATTAATCGCAAATTAATCGCACATTTTTATCCGTTCTAAATTTACCTAAATGTAACACTTTTAAAGTTTTTAATGCTCTAATCAGCATGAATTTGGATAATATATATATATGCTATATGCAAATGTATGTCTACAACAGCCTGTTTACATTTTCAACAGAACCATCAGCCATAGTTTTATATATGATTTTCCCTTTAGAAGACCTTGTTCTTTCTCCATTTCTGTTTGCTGCTGCATCATTTGTGACCTGTGCTGGCAAATTGAGTTGGGATAAGCAAATTTTCAAAAAGGTTTCATTTATATTTTAAAATTCTCTATTAAAAAACTTCAAAACAATTGGAACAATATGGAATATGACAAAGCATGACAGAACTATACCCGTTTACGCAGAGCAAAAACAATATCAATATATGTTACATATATGTTTTTATTTTATTGTTTAATTTTGACATTGAGACAGACTGCTTTAAGATACTGTATACTAATGCAAGGGTTTAATATAATGTTACACAACAGATACTTTTCCTTAACAGATAACCAAACATTCACTTCAGATATAACAGATTATAGGTCATACCTGCGTGAATTCTTGTCAAAATAGATATTTTAAAAAATGTAATTTTGTGTTAGATGTTTATATATATATATGCGTGTTTGTGTACTTGCGCTTTAGACGTCTGCGTCAGACATTGCTTTTGAGCCTTGTCACTCTTAATAACTCTTTTAACATCAATCAGGTCCCGAACTTTATCTCTCTTAATAATTATTTTAACATCAAGAAAATCCTGCAGTCTATTTTCTATAATTTCTGAATGCTTTAAAAACGAAACTAAAAAGTGAAAGACGCATCTGCTTTATATGGATTTGGGACGGTACACCTCACAGAAAACGTACAGATAAAGATCATTTTAGATGTTTAATGACCATTTAGAGCATTGGATTCGCTAGACGAGAGCTTAATGTTCTTATTTTTATGAAAAGCTCCGTCTCATCTAGACAGCGCGGGTCACTTGCTGCGTCTCAGTTCATCCAGCTGTGGGTCAAACAGAAATTGCGTGTTGCGTTAATCGCGCGTTAATAAAATTAGTGCCGTTAAAATGAATTTGCGTTAACGCGTTATTAACGCGTTTATTTTGACATATATATATTTTTTTTTTTTTCAAAAACTGAAAATTCTTAAGAAATTAACACTATAAAGAGTCTGAAAAATAAATAGAGACCTTAAATAGAGACCAATCCTAGTATGGTCATTAGTAATGGACCACATGTCTGTAGTGGCTGCAAAAAATCCTGACAGATCCTTAAGAATAGCATCCTTCACTTCCCTAAATGTGGAATTGCGGTTTTGGAAATGTGCGTTTTACCTGGCAGTTTATACTACATATCAAGTTTTGCTGCATTTCTTAATCTACAGTATTTTTCCACTGTTTTGAATGGTTTGCAATTTATCCTGTTACACTGTCAGTTAAGGAGCATTTATACAAGCGCTGAAGCTCACTCTTGTGTTTTTAAAGAGATGTGCAATCATTGCGGTGATCTTTAATCATTGTGACAGCCCTAATTGCAACATTCAAACATTATATTAATATTTTTAGATTTTCTTTACTTGTCTTTTGAATTTTGCTGGATTGAATTTGTCTCAATGGTAGGGCTGGGCAATATATCACATGGAATTGCCATGCGCATCTTGTCAGTAAGGTCGGTTCCTTGATTAGTAGTAAATTCCCATTACCTGCTTTCAGGTGGAGTAGCATTAACTACACAGAGCCGTAGTTCATTGACAACTTGGCAACATCACATTCATTATCGTGGGCGATATTGCCTAGCTTGCCAGTGAACTACGGGATCAGAAAGTTCCCTCAAACATTTATTCACTATAATGCAGGTAGATTTAGCAACACATAAAATTAAAATATATTTTAATTCACAGACCAACTGTATTAACTTATTGTTAATACAAGAACTTGAGGACAAGATGCACAATCGTAATCTTATCAAAATGGAAAGAGTACACATTGTCTTTATACTAACAATAATCTGGAAGCACAACCATCTATATCTCTAGATCTCTAGATATATATTGTTAACTAAACTTCCTCTTGGGAAAGTCCCTTTGTGAACTTTACAGACCCTTGTTCCCTCGATTTTGACAGAGGAAGCGAGTCCAGATTGCTCCATCTTCAGCTTGACTTCATAAATAGATCGGTCTGCACATCACCGCAGACAAAGGTGAAATTGACGTTGAACCACGCTCTTGCGCGATCACACTGCGCAATTCACACCATAACCCAAGTGATTCATGCCCAAGCCCACCTCTGCAAGCCGGCCACGGTATGGAGCGGTCATACTAGTGGTGTGCTTGTGCAACTCTTGTCTGTTGTATTTGCGTACCTTGTGTAGTTCAGGGACTTTTTCTCTTGATCTGTGATACTCCACCACACACTCCATACAACAGCTGAGGTCTTCATTTAGAGAATCCATCTCACGTTCAGAAAGTTTTCCTGAACTGTAGCGACGTAACAGGGTTCTGATGGCCTCATCTCCCTCCACATCCAACGACGTGGTACACCACATACACTTCTCCATCATAATCCTCCGTGCATGCTTGAAAACACAGACATGGACCGATCAGTATTTAAAGTTTTACAAGTTTTTCAAAGTTTTAATGCTTATCTTTTCCTCCTTATTTTCAAGTCCTGGATGTAACCAGAAACAGATTAGACAAGGATGTGCCCACACAGTCAAAACCTTGTTATACATATCAAAACATATTATAAATACTTTTAAACCCATCAATTTTTATAGGATCTCATATTAATAGAGACCCTACAATGGACTTTTGCCGATGATAGGTGACAGGTGATAGATGATAGATGACAGCCCCCTTCAAATTTCCACACAAATGTGTGAAAACACAAAAAATATGTATAAGATGATAAGGTAATAATCAAGAACTTAATTAACTCTTTTTGATATACATCACCATTCACAACAAAATCAGTCATAAGGGTACATTTTTTGAAATTGGTTTGTTAAGATAGCACAATATTTCACAGAGACTTAACTATTTGAAAAAAATTGAGAAAATAGTCCATGCAGAAAAACGCAATTATGCAAATCGCATGATTCAACGCAGAATCAGACCAAGTCCGCATATTTATGTAGGGCCGCACTTTCACAGCATAAATTGCATATTTCTGTGCACAAAATATGGGGGCTTGCATGATTTCATTATCAAATATCTTAGCAGAAAGTTGAAAAATATTGTATCTACTTTACACATGCGCAGCTATGAATAAGCCAGCTGTGTAAAACCATGCATTATTTTAACTTTTTAACTGTATGAATCCAGCACACAGCATTTCCCAATTCTGTTCCTTTTCAATCTTAATAACATAGCCTTCTTTTGTTTTCTGAGGCAGTAAGGTTGTTGTATCACATATAGTGTGCATATGAAATGGAAGTATGGGATATTTATTGATTGAAATTAGTGTATACATTCATTAGGACAAAGGGCACATTGTGAATTATGGTTATGAATATATATATATATATATATATATATATTAAATAAAAAAAGAATAATAAATAAAATACTGCTGCAAAGTTCTCCACTAAATAACATACCTTTTACATTATTTTAAAACAGTAGATAAATCTTTTCTTAAACTTTTTCCTCTAAAACCTTGCACTAAACTAACAAATTCAATTCCTAGATACATTTATGAACTATTAGCCCACATTTTTGCCACCAAAAAAACATATTCCATCAAATTTTTTAAGACAACATGCAGCGAGATCAAGGATTTTTGCCCACAACGATCACAAAAAAAAAACTCTGGGTGTTTCTGGAAGAAAATAAGGAATACGATTGTTTTGAACCATATAGGGATGGTTTCCCAGACAGGGATTAGCTAAACCAGGACTAGACCTTAGTTTAATTAGGAAAATATAACTAGTTTTTGAACAACCGTGCCTTACTAAAAACATTACTTGTGTGCAATTTAAGACAAAACAAAGGGCATGTATTTTAAGATATGTCAGTGCAAGATGTTTTCAGTTTGGCCAGCTCTTACATTTATTTGTCTAGGACTAGTCTAATCCCTTTTCGGGAAACAGTCCCTGTATGTACTTTTGGCTATTGCTTCAAATATATCTGCTACTTATGACTGGTTTTGTGATCAAAGTCACATATCATTAAATGTTAAAGCCTAAAAATAAAATATGCTTTTTGTTTCATTCTGTGAACTGGTCCTGCACGATATGGGGGGGCTGGCTGACATTGCGTGACATTTCAGCAGATGACATTAAAAGCTTTGAAATCATTGATTTCACATCTGTATTTCTTATATTTCTTCTCTTGTATTTCTTATATACTTTTTTCCTTTTACAGAGAATTGACGGATTTCTCTCTGATATTTTAAACCGTTATCATAGCATAACACTGGCAAAGGCATCCAAAATCATTTTCCTTTTGAAATTAATGCTCTGCGATGTAACTATTGAAATGATATATTGTGCAGCCCTCTCAATTTCTAAATAAAATTAAATTAAGTTGCAGAAAATGATAACTAGACAGTGATTACATTTTACAGTATATACTGTACATTAGTGTTGTGCCGATAGACGATAGTATCGTGTATCGACGATCGTCCGACATATCGCCAATGGCAGGCTTTCATGGCGATAGTCATGACGATAGTTGGCGAATGGTTGTTATTATCATCATCATCATAGTTTTGCATGCTTTTCCTCGCATGAGGGTTTGTGCTTCACTTTACGCGGAGAGCTTGTAGAGAGAGAGTTCCTTCTTGCACGCAGATGCACTTAATGCGCGCGTCTCGGACTCGTTCTAGCACCTAAATCCAGCGCGTGGATGAGCAGCTACGCTTCCCTCTGTCTCACATGCACGCGCTCTCGCATCTGTCCGAAGTCTAAACATAAACTGAAGTAGTAATCCTTATGTATTTGTGCGGTTTAATGCGTTTCATGCGAGCTGAGGCAAACTATTCCTTTTGTTTAAAATATAACCCGCTGCACAGAGCTGCGCTCTGTCTGAACTTGAAGTCAGATAGTAATCCTGTTTATGATATGCTTTTCAAGGAGTTTTAGCAATACATCCCTCGTGTTTAAAATATGATTGTGTTCCGCTGGACCAGTGTGTTTAAAAAGGCACCTCTGAGAGCACCACTGCTTGACACGTGTAACCTATTGCAACAGCACTAAACAAATGCATTTAATTATTTTGATGTGCGCTGCGTGTGTCTGCGCAGGTGCATGTTTTTACAGTCATTAAGTAATCGTGTTAAAAATCAGGATTATGATTTTTCCCATAATTGAGCAGCCCTATCTCTGACATTTTCTTGCACTAGAGAGGTTGTTAGCGCGCAGAGGGTTAAAACCAGCGCGTGTCCTGTTCTCCCTCTCTGGCACGCAAAGAGCGTCTGGGCTTTAATGACGCACTCAGATTAATGGCATTAGTTTTAAGAAAGATGCATTCATGACGGTGTTGCTCTTGTTCTTTTTTCCACCAATCAAGTCTTGTCATAAATGAACAAATAAATAAATGAGTAAACTACTGCCCCGCCCCCCGATACTATCGTGTATCGCCGATCTCACAGGCTGACGATAGGACGATCTCAAAATGGGGCATATCGCCCAACACTACTGTACATTTAATTATTTTCCAATTGTGTGGTTCTGTTTCTTCTTTTATGTAAAGCTGCTTTGAAAACAATGCAACGTTGCAAAAAAGCGCTAGCCTAAATAAATTTGACTTTGAAATCACAATGTTTTCCGACCTTAAATAAAAAAAAAGTTCATATTCATTTTTAAACAACACAATACTTATGATTTACATTTACATGCATTTAAGTTAAGGATGTGAACGACTATTTTTTCCAAAAAGAAAAGGTATTTAGGTTTTGTTTAACCACAGGGTTAAAGCACGCTGCTACAGAAGGTTCAATTTGTATGCTTTTTTTGTTGAAATAGGGCTGATTTTTAGGGTTTATGAAACCACAGCATTCGGTCATGCTCGCTGTCTTTCATAGGGGTTTAAACAAAGATTTTTTTTCTTGAAAAAAAAAACTGATACGGGAGTGGAATGACATGTAAATATTATTGGTCATGACTACTAGATGCAAACTTTGAGTGGTATATTTTTCCAGAGTTATATACACACAGGTGCATGACTATAAAAAGTGTCATGATCAAAAAGATGCTTTAAGTGAATGTGAAAAACAAGCTGACCATTTCTGCAACACCATTAGTAAGAAATTTAGGTCAAGGAGGCAACAAAAGATAAGGAGCCAATTGCCAAAGGCATAAAACCACCTGGAGAGATAAGTATTGGAAACAGTGTGAAAGAGAGATTGGGGGATCAGCAGAATGCCCCATAAACCACCTTTAAAAAAAAAAAGCTTGAACAAAAGCTTACCAAATTATTTGTTTTTAAAAAGATATGTATTATTAATAGTGTTCTACAACAATAGAAATCAATATTTTGATGCAGGACTTGGCATATTAAAGTTAAGTGTTTTCCTGAGGGGAAAAAACTCATTCTAGTAGAGTGAGGTCATGCATCCAGCTCCATTTCAGCAGCAGATTCGAGTATAACGTTACTTTTGACTATTCATCCTCAAACTTGTGCAAACAAAAGGAATATTGAAAACTCAGCTTAAGTTTCCATGCAAAGGTGTCCTGTTTTGACGTGACGCACATGAACCACACCAAGCAAACATTAAAGTGCCAAACCCATCAGACAACAAGCAAAAACAAAAGCTTTCCACAAATAGTCCTGCAAAACACAAGTTCAGCAACTAACGCTAATAAATGCACACAAACATAACTTACAGCATTATGACTTTGACAGAAATAGGGAGAATATGAACACGATTTTGAACTTAAAGTCTGTCAAAGCCATAAATAACTGAAGTGCACGACAAGCTAACTTTAGCTCCTCAAAACACACGAGTGTAAATAAACAAATGCTTTTAAATGTCAACTGCTTTAAAAACTCAACAAACAAAATAAACATATTGCATAACATATTACCTACAAAGCGCCAAAAGAGGAAAGCTCGTAACTTTCAAGTCTTCATCTCTATTGTGAACGCCAAAGTCTCCTCAGTATATTTTGCATTCACTCTCGCTTCCACTGAAAGCACGCCTCCAGCCGAGTCGCGCTGGGGTGACGTCACTGAGAAGGCGGTCCCGTCCATTGCGCCTGCGCTGCACAACAAGAGAGGTGTGATTTATAGCGCGCTGACGCCTTGCAGCTTATTTTGGACAATTAGTGGAAAGCACGTGATATTAGGTGTGTTCAGGAAAGGTGTTTTCGGCTTCATGCGGCGCCAAAAGAACTGACAGGCGAATGACATCAAAGTACCGCGAGAGCGATTCGAAAGCAGACTCGTTTATGATTGATCGAATCGCTCTCGCGGTACTTTGATGTCACTTGCTTGTTGGTTATTGCAGCGGCGTAAAGTCATTAAACTCAACTGTGCTTGCACAAACGTTAGGACGGTTAAAGGTGCAGAATAACACAACACGCCCAAATATACACTATTGTCAGTGAATTTTAATATATGTGAATCCCTAATAATGTAATCCCTAATAATTAAATAGTTAATAATAAATATATGACATACAATAAATATGACATATAAATACAATACAATAAATACGATATACAAATAAGCTTTTTATAATGTGGTTGTAAGTTTTATTTACTTACTGATTTCACATGTTTTCAGTCAAATGTACCCTAATACAAATACATATGTAAAGTTCATCATTAACTATTAAACACAGCACCAATTAAATTCAAAGATGTTTAATGTACTCAGTGTAACTCAATTACAAGTCGTGATTTTACCAATCTTTTAACAACTAATATAATATTTTTGATCTAATTTTTGTTCAATTTTGTTTCTCCTAATGGCTAGTTTTGCAGTATTGGGCATCTGAAATTTAAATGTCTCCTTTATAGTATAAATACAACCAAGATTAAAATCCTGCTTTGTAAAATCACTGTTTAAATAAAGGCAAAATGGCCAAAAAAAGATAACTTTAAAATCCTTCTTTGTAAAACATACCCAGAAGATTCAAAAGGAGACTCAAAAAGTGTCAACAAAAAATAAAGTTAAAAAACATAAAGCAATGAAACACCCCCCTTGCATTCTTCCTTTCATCACAAAAGGGACCATTCTCACATTTTGGTTCAACATTACCACCCAAGAATTCACTGCATTACTCCATGGAGCCTATCCTCATAAAGATCACCATCTCTTTTTTGACAAGGGCAGTTTCTAAAGAAACCTCCTCCTCCCTGGTTTTGTTGATTTAGCAATATCTTAATGTGTCTCTCCATAAATCATCACTTCTGTTCTTTAAACATTTAACATTTGCTACTTACTTCTGTACATAAATTCTGACATAAAATCAAGTGTGATACGGGAGAAACATCTCATGTTACACACAGAAGAGGGGGCTTATGTGGAAAAATAGGGCATTTTTTGTTGAAATTTGACAAATGGCACATGCAGATGAAAATCCTAAAAAAAAGCCTACCCTTCTAAACACAGCAATTTACACCTGCCCCACCATAGGGTCAGTGCTTTGAGTCATAAAGCATAAAGCAAGAAAGTATTAAAGTGTCTTTGAGAAATGCCTTTCCTTATTAAACACATAATTCAGTTTCATAATGCACACTGATCATGTAGACCCATGCAAAACAAACTAAAACTTGTGTAAAACTGATCACAGATGTCCAGAAACAGGCAGAGTTAAAATATACATAATTTACATAATCTATTTAATGTAAGCATTTGGTTTAATGTTATGCAAATGTTTAACCTAGACTAGTATAAAAGATGAATCCCCAAAGAATCACCCAGATACTTGACTCTTTATCTGATGTGTGAAGCACAGTGGAAGTCAAGACACTTCACAACACACAGACAGAGACACAGACACACAACACAAAAGCACACACACAACACATCCTGTTCAGCCTTCAGTCTGTTGCTGAGTGGGTAGCGTGTCTAATAATAAAAAGCCGAAGGGCTCAGCCTGAGGCGTGATGTGAGTAACGGTCATAGGTCGGAAGGGTGCCCTAACTTAAAAACGAATAGAAGTAAAACAAAAAACGACTGTCTTGTAATTTCTCTTACATCAGGGCAAGAGCATTTTTTATAAAATAACCCCCCCGAACAAGTCAAAGGTCATTACCAATCATTTTGACACGTTCCAACTCGGACTTCGGATAGTATGACATTAAACATCTCACTAACTTGGACCCCAGTATTTTAAACCTACAGAATATGATTTTTTTGTGTCAGGTATTTATATTTTTGTTGACTACTTACTAAAGCCCTTAAAATAAACTCTCCACGTCTCACTTCCCTTATAGACGGTTTCAACAGTAACAACATAAACCCGCGGCTTTCGTGGTGATCAGGTAACTTCCGGTAAACTCTGCGAAGAATAAATAACAACAAATTAGTTCATTTATATTACAAGCAAAACAAACAACACGTAGATTACATAGGAACCCAAAACATTTGTTATTTTCGACGAGGTATTTGTTTAAGAGTTCAGTTTCAGCAACTATGCAGACCATTAAACAAACAAAAACCGGAAGTTCGGACCCGAGTCCCGACGCTAAACGCGTCACCGCAATGCGCCCGATGAAACGGTCTATACACCTAAAATATCCATTGCATGAGTATGGGCAAATTTGCAAATCACCAATCTTATTGATTGACCTAAAATTGGAGAAGTATTAATAAACACGAAACAGTACTGTGCAAGAGTCTAAGGCCATCACCACCAGACTTGTTGTTTTAGAAGTTTTAATGTCCATCCATATTTATTTTTCAATCTATTTTAGATACAAACAGAAAATACAGGAAATATGTACAACAACAAAAAATTCAGGACTAAATGTCTTCTTTAGGGATCGTCTGTGTTTAGTGTGACCTCTCTTGGCACTAAACACATCTTGAGCATTTTTGAGCAGAATGAAGCACTAAAAAAATTATTCATTTAATTTACTAAATTTTTTTAAGGTAAGCGATCGCAATCAATTTATTTAAGCTACATTTAAACAAAAAAAAAAACTTTTGTTTAAATGTAGCTTAATTAAATTGATTGCGACCACTTACCTTAAAAAAATAAGTAAATTGAATGAATAATTTTTTTTCAGTGAGTAAAAAGACAAATTTCTTTAAAACAAGGATTTAATTTTATTTAGGTTTAACAGATCCTGCCGTTTCCTGCTATTCCTCAAGTGGAAGGGGAGTTAAAAACTTGACACATCATTTTACATTTTTATACAGTTTTTAATACTATACACACATTTCCTGTATTTTCTGGATGTATTCTATTAATGAGACTAAGAAACAATTATATATGATCTCTATAACATTGCAAAAACAACAAATCTAATTGTTTGCAAAGTACTGTATATATAAGAATAGTAACACAAATCTGACCCCAAGAAAAAAGACCCCTTTACACTCCCGCCAAAATGAGCAACCCAATGTAGCCTTGCAAGAAAGTCACATCCAAGTCTTTCCAAGTGTCCCCATACACCCTCCTCCCCTTTAAGCTTGTCATTTCAAGTATGTCCTTTTCAATTGATGGTGTAATGTAAAGCTCAAATTCTGATTTAATATCTTGGACATGGCTAACAACATATCTGGTGGGCCCTGGAACCATTTTGATGACATTAGCAGCACTAAGAGGCGGTTCACATTTTGCATCTACAGATGTTAAATGAATTTACAGATGTTAAACTATGAACTTTTTCAAACTGACCCCAAAGACAATATAGGAGGGTTAAATATCCTTCCTCCGACCTCAATGTGTTCCAATCACATTGGCATGTTTTCACATGATGTTACAATGAGATGGTGAGAAAAGTTTGTGCTTTGTGACATGTATGGCAGAAACAGTTTCTGGATATTTTCATATTCATATTACGTGCTGTAAAAACAGTTTGTAGTTTGTTTGGGGTTCACTTAAAGGGGACATTTCACAAGATTTTTCAAATAAGTCTTTGGTGTCACCAGATTACATACGTGAAGTTTTAGCTCAAAATACCATATAGATAATTTATTAGACCATGTTTTTGAGTGTGTCCTTTAAAATGCAATTGAGCTGATATCCGCACTAAATGGCAGTGTCATGGTTGGAAAGTGCAGATAAAGGGGCGGTATTATCCCCTACTGACATCACAAGGGGAGTCACATTTCAATGACCTATTTTTTCACATGCTTGCAGAGAATGGTTTGCCAAAACTAAGATACTGGGTTGACTTTTTCACATTTTCTAGGTTGATAGAAGCACGGGGGACCCAATTATAGCACTCGTGATATGTCCCATTTAAGGCTGTAAAGGGCTAGCCGTCATCCATTCCATAGTTTAGGGCGATAATATCCAACATCCAAGTTGTCTGGAACGCATATACCCCATATTTACTTACAACATAACAACAGCACTCCATACATAAACATATTTTATTATTCAGCCTGATATGAATTACACATGATAAAAGACAGGATCAACTTAGAGTTATGCAATAACCTCCCTTCCCTTAATATATAAACACCCCAACGAGGACAGTTTCATCCTAACAAAACAGAGGCCTCGGTACATGCTAGAGGTCACCTGAGGTTTGGGCATCCTTGTCCATTTGCAATCTCGTTCTCTAATAGCAGTTACATTGTTGTCCCTAAATATTAAAATGTGGTATTGTGGAATGTTGAAAGGGAAAACAAAGCAGAGGTGTCGGACTAAACCGTCTACATCAACGACAGCACAAAAAGGGTCAAAAACGGACAAAAGTAAAAAATAAACGTTAATATAAAACGCTGAGCTTCGTTTTCTGCCACCTGTCAGAACCTCGGAGATCTGAATTGATATGTATCTATTTATAAGGAATGTAAATCACAAGTATTATAAAGTGATTCTGCATATCTTTTAAATTACATTGAAAAAACGAAACGAAGGAGCCATCAGCTGACGTAAAGCTTTCTAAAACAAAACTAAACAAACCTGTGTGTGTGTCTATATCTTAACCAACAGCGTAGTACAAAAACAATGCAAGTACAATAGAAACGCAATTTCATAAAAACATACAGGGTTGAAATAAAAGTACAACATCTTTCGGACCAAATTCAGGCACTAATTTTGTTCCCGTTACATAATTTACAGATTCTGCTTCCAGTGTTTGGGAGCACAAATCAAAACTCGAAGACAACACGTGTGTCAATGAATCAACTTTAAGCAAAACAGTCCAGTGATGAAAAACAGGAACAAAATAATGCTCGCCCTTTATGAAACAACTAGTGTTAATATTATAAAAACAAGTCTTTTATTTCACAAAGTGCAAGTTTTTTCTTTAACATTACACTTTATGTAGAGCAAATCTCAAGAACGTGTCCAGGCCATATTTTACCCCAAAAGTAAGAAAAAAAATATTATTGCCTAAAGAAAGACAACTCACAATTTTGGCAGTGTGGGATTATTTCATGATAACCAAGCACAGAATTTTGGGGAATTTAGTAAAAAAAGTGTTTAGGGATCACATACGGGGTAAAATGTAACTCGGGCATATTTTCATGAGATATTTTTCTCCTAAGATATGCAAATGAGCAAAAGCAAGTGTCCGTCAGCCACCCCTCATCTGCATTCAGTGTTGCATTTGTTTCCGCATTTCCCCTCCTGCTCCCCTGTTCAGATTCCCGTCAATGAGTCGTATAAATAAAAGTAATGCCATGCTGACAGATTCACCTCATCACTGTTAAGATCTTCCTGCGAGCATTAATGATTAAAATATATATTACATTTCTCATTAAATAGTATTTGTCTCTTGCACAGTCTGCATGCATTAGGAACGCAGGGGGCAGTCTAAAGGAAGGGCAGGGAGGGGGTGCGAATGAACAGGTGAAACTCGCTCCTTTGGTCCACAAGTACACTGTTCTGCGCTTGTGTATCAACCAGAACAGTCCAGATGATGAAACTCCAGTGTGTTTGAATGTGTGTGTGAGTGTGTGTGTGCACGTGTGTGTAAATGTGTGTACATATGTGGTTCTTTCCGTCAGTTTCCACTGGGGTTTTGCTGAAAATCACTGAACTTTTGTTCCCAGCTTTCGTTGTCTGTTTCTGTGAAAGAAAAAGAAAGTGTATAAGTGTTCTGAAAACTATACTCTCATTTAACTTTACATAATGTAAACTATTTTTATTTATTGAAAGGGAAGAATAGGTCAGAAAAGAAGAGGTGAAATAGAAATAAGTGTTAAGTATTCCAGGGTCGCGTATAATTGAGAGATGTGTCTTCAGTCAGGTTTTGAAGCCGGCAAACGACTCTGAGGCCCTGTTTACATTAGAGCATTTGCGTTTTAAAACGGCATTTTAAAAAGAATCTTCATCCACACTATACACCACCATAAACGCATGAAACATGACCAATAACGTAACTGGGCATGCGCATAAAAGTGTAAAATAACTTATTACTCTAATAATAGCTTACCTTTGCGCATTTATGCAGCCTAGGGGTGTGCGATATTGACAAAAATTCATAACTGGGTCCTTTGCTGGCAAATATAACAGACACTATTTTTGAACCTATAAAAATGTGTTTGGGAAAGTCTTTTACTGTTCTAGTTCCCCCCTTACAACATATTAATATGATTAATAGGTTAATTTTGATTTTATAACTAAACAGAAAGGTCTTTATGATTTAAAAAGAAAGCATTCAAGTGAACAGTACTAAATAAACTTGAAGCAAAAATAAATTTCAGCAAATGCAAACTTCAATCAAACATAGTAAGAGGTGAAGTATAGCTTTAGCCTACAGAAATGCTTATTGCATTCATTTTTAAAAGTGTGCGAGGTCCGTGCACGTCCTCCGCTAGCAACACAGAAATAGCTAAAAGCGCAAGCGGCTAAACAAGCATTAAATATTAATTTTTATTGAGTTTATTGTTTTTATTAATTTATATTCACAAACCATCGATTAAAATTAAGAGACAAATTATATGAAACGAAATTTATTTTAAAGTAGAAAACAAAACTTAAATTAAACTCAAAAATAATGTCTGACCCTTTACAATTCTCCCTTCCTATGGCGTTTAAAATTACAGTCTATCTTTCGTAATAAGCTAACTAAATTTAAACAAATCATAAACACATTAAACCCAACAATACTCAAACATTAATATAAAACAGACATTATCTACAAGGATACATGTTAAAACAATCCGATATAGCGTTTATAATAGCTGGTTGGTAGATGTTTACTATTTTTGGCAAAACCTCCAATGCAAACCTCCATTTACCTGAATAAAATAATTTTTACTTTGAAAATGATGCGCTGTCACGTTAACATCAGCTGTTTTTATGCTGTTTGTATAAGACTCTTCTTCGTTCATTTACAATCAGCGCAACGTCTGAGTTCTCAAACTAAAACATGGTCTGCAGTGTTTGCGAACTAATTTGTTTATGAGGGTCAAAAACGGTGGTGTAGTGTAGATGAAAGGCGTAAACGTAGCAAAAGGATAAACGCATTAATGTAAACATAGCCTGAGATCTTATGGCGCAGACACCTGGTGGGGCACGTATGGTTGAATAGTGAGTGTATTGGGTGCGGTTGTCTTAGGTTAACAGCAGAGTTTTTAATTGAATGCAGGCGACTATAGCTGGCGAGTGTAAACTGATAAGGAGAGGTGCAATGTGCTCTCTTTGGGTCATTATGTCACAGCGTCACCATTTTGTGAAGTCAAATGTAAATGAGTTTAAGACTTTTTCAATCGTGTAACTTTTATAGTTTTAAATAAAGATGCCTTTATTAATGACCTTGTTTTTGTTTAATTTCTATAGGGTGTGTAACATTCATCAAGCTCGTTATTCTAAAGATAGTACAAACTAGTCAGTGTATTCAGTAGGTTGCTTCAGAGGCATAATGTATTGAGAGAACTATGTACAAAAATGCTACAACAATTAAACAACACCATTGTTAAAGGATTTTTCCTCTAGAAAATAATAAAGTAAAGTACAGATACTCAAGTTAATATGCTTTAGTCCCCCAAAAAGCTGACTGAAGTTCGGATGTTTTGCGTACAACACAATAAATCAACAATAGTTGGAAATGATAGCAAAGTGAATCTTTATACTATATAATGATTTATTTGTCTTATAATATAATGTAACAACAGCAACATCGCTTTAAGAATATACCTAGATGCTTTTGTGAGGGTATTTCATATGTCTTTAGTGATTGTCTTACTCTTTTATTTGACCATTTTACAATAAAAAGTTTACTTGTGTTTTTATACATTGAAGAAATCATGCACATCGCTTTGTCAGCACCGAAGAAGTAGATGTTATTCTGGGTAAAAAGTAGTGTGAGTTTAATACATTTTATTAAAAAATAAAAAATGACAGTTTACATAGCCAACAAATGTGTAACTGATTTGATTTTTAACTTAACGGAGTATAACAGAGACATGAGTGCATCAAAGCTTGTAATGAAGTAAGATTGTGTGTGTGTGTGTGTGTGTGTATAATATTATTCAATATTATATTAAATACAAAAGCACTAAAAGTTTTAGGGTTTCGGCTAAGGAGTGTGAGCATGTTTTAAAATGCTTTAGGTACTTGTATTTCAGGTACAATAATAAATACTAGAGTTGATAAGTTCTTTCTGGAAGTCTGAAAACTATACTAAACCTAATATACTAATAACCTAAAGTTAAAAGTCTCAGTTTTTAGACAGGCAATGTTTTGTAATATGTGTCTTTTTGTCTTTACTTATGCTGTACTTATTAGTATGATGGCAGCAACGCACCATGGACAGTGTTTCCCACAGATCTGAAATTTACTTGTGGTGGTAGCTGGTGAAAAGGGCAATCATTATTATCCACCGACAAAAAATGGTCTACTATACATGTAACAAAGAACTAATAATGTGTGACACAACACAATACTTTGATTTATAAAACATTCATATTAATTTCACATTATATTTCATTAATCTAACCACCACAAACTTTTTTTGCCATAAACAAAGCTGACACTGTTTGTCAAAGCACCACGAAAACACTTTATGTTTTTGCACTGATATATGAAGCAATTTGATGACCCCTTTTATCAAACTCAATTATATACAATACTATGTATATAGCCTATTAATAGACAGTGCAGGTCTATAGATTATAAATGTGATTGATGTTATAATGGTAATAACTTCTATAAGATAGGCACTTTTACTGCTTCTGCTTTCTATTTCTCTTTTGCCGATTAAAAAAAGCTTAATCCACTAATTATTTCAGATTTGCTGTCCCGATGACAGACTTTACATTACAGGTTTGCGTTTTTTATATCCTGAGTCAGCTAGAGCTTTGCTCATTCAGTATTAGCACTGCTTTTTGCTACAATCTCTGTGCAAACTGTTTAGATTTTAGTAAAGATATTGTCTATTAATAGTAAGATTATAAAAAATGTGATAAAGAAAATGAAGCGGCGCGTGGTCGTGACAAGATCCAGTTGCTATCGCCATAGAAACCGGAGGCACGCTAAAACAGCACTCGAGCTTTAGCGCGGTAGCGCTCACGGCCCTTCTCCGATCGACTCGGGTTTTACACACAATATTAATCAGACTTGGGACCCGAAGTAATGAACTAGGACCGACCCGGACCCATCTGACCATTTAAAATATAAACCCGGAACCGTACGGGTCCCGCGTCCTCAGTGAAAAAAGACCTCTAATGGTAAAACTCTGCTCAAGTTCAGAAACATGAAAGGATACAATGTGACACTGAGGTTGCTTCGCGTCGCGCCCAATTCATTGAGAAACAGAGAGCACGTGAACGGACACTCAACCGGAGAGACACAACGTGCTTGCATGCAAAATGATGCCAACTTAGATGCTATAAACACATATGCACATAAGCATATGCGACCATTTTGGTGTTCCCGTATGTGCTGCTGCAGTTGATCCAGTTTGCCGCGCTGGATGAGTTTATGACGCGTGCATCAGCTTCACGGTCACCCGACCCCCACCTCTCTCTCGCGCTCTCTCTCTCTCGCGCGCGCTCTCTCTCTCTCTCTCTCCAAAACACGGGTCATCCAGTCGAGTTCAGAAAATACAGAAATTCGTAAAGTGATTTTTTTTACCTGGGCGGGTCGCAATTTACCTGGGCGCAGCGCCCAAGTAGAGCCTATGTATGGGAAACACTGATGGAGCGACTGACTAAGGCATAACGGATGCGAAGGAATGTCTCATGGTCTATGGAGGCATCGGTTAATGACTTTAGGATGGAGCGTCTACAGATAATAGTATTAGGACGGCGTTAATTTCAGAGTTAATACATTTATGCGACGCTCCGAATAGCATGGTTTTAACTTAATTTAATTAAAAGATCGAGAGAATTCCTGTAGCAGGGCAGAAATCCTTATGGCTCCGTCTGATGACATGCATACATAAACGGTAGCACCTATTTAACAGATGAATTTTTAGGCGATTAGAGGGGGTCTCGTGACCATGACAACCGCGGCTAATGAAAATAGGATATATGTAACAGTATTATCACAGAGTGTATTGAACAATTTATTTGAAAAACATCATTTCTGTTTTGAGAATCAGGTCATCTACACAAAAATAGAGAATAGGACATTTAAAATGACGCATTGTTTTTTTAATCTCTAGAGAAAATACACCAAAATTTTTTATCTTGACAGAATTCATTGTTCATTATTCTTCTATATTGTATTTCATCTACCGCCATGAAAAACCTTTTTTATTCTGTTGATACTTTTGAAAATGTTTTTTAATCAGACATAGTGTTAAGATTTGTAGAGGAATTTAATTTTAAACATCTTTTCTAGTCTTACTTTATTTAAATAACGTTACAGTTTAATTTACCATGAATATAGCTTAAGAAACCGGTATGGCTTTTTAAAGAAAAGAAAGAACACTTAATTTATTTGAAAATTTCACCTAAAAATGTGTGTTTAATGAAACTATTCGCCCTGTTCAAAAAAATTTGTAGAGAGTAGAGCTGGGGTAAACGACTATTTATTAAACGATTAATCTGTCGACTATTTTTCCGATTAGTCGACTAATTTAACGACTAATTGGACGATTAATCTAATGATTAGTTTCTGTTGCTTGATTAATAAAAACCATAATGTATCTCAAATAAATGCCTAAAACATTCTTAATTATATACTTTAAAAGATGTATCAGTGATTTCAGGCCAGGGGGTGGCCAAAGCTATTTCAGGGGGTCCATAGTCCATGAAAGAAAACGATGTGTAACTATGTATCAAGAAAGCATAAATGAATGCATTATAAGATGTAAACATAATAAGGGTGAATTTTTTAAATTTCTGCTGTATTTCTGTTAAAGGGATTCAACCAAAAATTTATATTCTGTCATCATTTACTCACCCTTATGTTCTAAACCTGTATAAGTTTATTTTATTTTGATAAACACAAAATAAGATATTTTGATAAATGATGGTAAGCACACAATTAATGGTATTCCTACTATGGAAGTCAATGGTTACAATCCATTGTGCTTACCATCATTTATCAAAATATCTTCTTTTGTATTCATCAGAAAAAGTAAATTCGTACAGGTTTAGAACAACATTTTTCAGAATTTTTATTTTGTGTGAACTATCCCTTTAATGAAGCAAAAGATCAGGAAATCTACATTCTTATTTCAAATAGCAGAGCTCAACACAAAGGATGTTTGGCAATTGTTTTGTAAAGTAAATGTGGATTATTCTTTATTTACGAAGATACAAACGTTTTCTTTTTTATATATTTAATTAACTTTAATGACAGAGACAGTTTATGCTTATTATAAGACCGAATGCAATACAATGTTTATTCGTTTAAGACAAACAGTAACCACATGTTTAGTATGAAAATCACAAAGACAGCTATTTTGACATATGAGCATTTGTCCGTTGAAGCCAAAAAGACGCGAACATGAAGTCGTTTAAGCTCTGCCTGTGCATGTGCGTTATCGGATATGCGCGTCGCGCTTTCAAGTTCAATGTGCAATCCAGTCCAGTTAACGATCATACAGAAGCCTATAAAGATCACGTCAAGAATTGAAACATGGGGCTGGTTTTTGTCGAAAAAAGCAATGCCTTTAGAAGAGACTCTATTCAGTCCACAAGAAAATTACTATACACACTTCCAGCCACACGATGAAATCATGTAGTATTAGCAATGTCCAAAGCAATGACTTCACTTACATCATTTTAAAGACATTCCAATCACCGACATGATGTGACTGTTATAAGGGTTGGCACTGGCTTTTTCTACCTAACAACAGCCATCCCCGGTCGGAGATTGGTTGGAAAACTTTATTTTGGTTTTGAGTGGTTGGTGAAAGTGCAGATTTCAGAGCCCAGGCTGCCTACAGAGACGTGGGTTTTTGACAGCCTGCTTATGGGATGGGCAGCTAGCGGATCGTTACGAAAGATAGACGAATGTAATCATTCATTTTTTGGGGGGCCTTAAATTTAATGTTTTGCGAAGCGTCGACGCAAAAATAGGGTGTGACGGAATTTTGACGTCGATGCGTCGCAACAGGCCTAGTAGAGAGGCATCTTATAATGATGTAGCACATTCCAAAATGGTGTATGTTAAAAGTTTTTCAGGACTCGCCGGTGTATTACACTAGATGCATGTGCTATCCATGTTTGTGATTTTCGTAACTGCGATTTTCCCGGCTTTTATTAACAAATATCGAGGGGGCCTCTCCTTATATAATTTATGATGGGAGCAGGGAATGCGGTTTTAACGATGACCACCTGTGTAAACACTGTTTTTATTGTTTCAGTGTAGGAGGATGTGACTTAATGTACTCTGGAGATAACCCCGGTCATAAACATGTCAACGCTTGGTGGGGGACGGTTCAAAAGTTCAACGCTTCGTGGGCGGTCCGGTCAAAAGTTCATCCCTCCCCCAGGAGGTCAAAGGTTAGTCCCTCCCTCGCAAGTCAAAAGGTTAGCCCCTCCCTCAGAGGTCAAAGGTTAGCCCCTCCCCTGAGGTCAAAGGTCACCAATCATTTTGACAGTATGGCCCTGTCCCAAATGGCGCTCTTCTTGTGGACTTTCGGTCTTGTGGCCTTAAATTGTGCGTTCTCGCTTAGTCTATGAGTCTGTAGGGTGTCCCATCTGTCATTTTTACGCTTTGAAGTGTGCTCATCAGCGCCTCCTTTGCCCCCTTGATGCGGTCTTCAGCGAAGCCCGCACTGCAGCAGGCTTCGCGCACTTTGCCAACCCAGAAGTCCTTGTGAAAGGGCAATCAGACCAATCAGACGACGGAAGGGAGGAGTTCACACTGACGGGCAACTTCTCTACCTATTTCCGGTGTGATGCTCGAGTCTGTCCCAAAATACGACTCCGGTGCACCCACGTGGACTCGCATCAAGGGTCCCTAAAGTCTGGACTACGTGATGTCATCAAAGTGTGGACTCTGAGGAGGACCACAAGTCCGGAGTGTGCCATTTGGGACAGGGCAATTGTCGCCCATATTTACTACTTTTGTATTTGTCAGAAGGTACTATGAAGGGGTTTACCTTGCTTCTGATCTGGTCACTGTGTATTCAAACCACAGAATGTTCGGAATGAGACTCGTATCTCTCACCAGAAAAAACTCTGAGATCGGCCTGAGGAGACAAAGAGAAACTCATGTTAGGATGTGCAACACTGTATCATCACCCTGTATGATTGATACTATGCATAATAACATCTTTGTGTAGTTACCAGGCTGCTATCTTGGGAAAAACTGGTGTTAGCACCTCCTGTGTGATAAAAAACCACACGACTCCCATCACCACCCCAGCCACACCTCCATAAATCACCTGACTCCATGTGTGATACAGGAGGTAGACTCTGTGAACGCACAGGATGTGTTGTTATTGCGAGGCATTAGTAAAAATAGACAGGAATATCAAATATACACAGACATTACCTGCTGTATGAGACAAACAAAGCCACGCCCAGTAGAATGATGGACAGTATATGCCGCCATAACAATTCAACACACCTAGCATTGTTCGTCTGATGCATTCTAAAAAAAAAAAAAATGTAATTAGATGATTTGCTTAATTTTGAGTCGACATGGAGGAATGAACAAGACATTTATTTACTTGTTACCAATACTGATAGACTTGGCCAATAAAATGTGTCCATTTTGAGATTACTGCCATACCAATGCCCTCATATTATTCCCTACATAAAACACTCAGTTACATTTACTTTAAGGCCTATCTTGCTGTTGACAGTGGACAGACTGTGTGTTTGAAGTATTTTTATGATAGCGGTCTGGTCACTGTCAGTTGTTGCCGGTTGGTTAACCACCATTATTACATTATTGGTCAATTCAAATGCATCACATTTGCATGATAAAAGACTTCTAAGCAAATCTTATCTTCTTGATTTGAGCTTTGCTGTCTTGGTTAATTGGGTATGTTTTAAGTCACCGGGTCTTACCTTAAATAAAGAAAAAGAAAAAAATATACAACAAAAAACCAGATGAACTGAGAGTGGCTGGAAGGCATCCCATACTCTGTTGTGAGTGAACTGTGACCTCCTGTAAATAAAAACAGAATTCAAATACTTGAGGTCAGTGATACTCATACTGGGGGCCCTGAGATGGTGCCAGAGGCGCCCCAGTTTAATGATATTTTATAAAATACATTAATTATTAATTATGTGTAATTAAACCTCATAAAAACAAGGCTACTAACCAACAGCACTACATTGAATCATATGTTTTGTTTAATTCAAATTTTAACTTATGAAATATTTTATGACATCAATTTTCTTTGGGGGGCCATGAAGGGATGCACCGTACACAAGGGGGGCAGCACGCTGAAAAAGTTTGAGAACCACTGCTTTAGGTAACATGTAATAAATTAAGCTGTTAAATACATTGCAAAAAATAACTCTCTTACTTAGTATTTTTGTCTTGTTTTCAGTAAAAACATCTAAAAATTCTTAAATTAAGACGAAGAGAAAAATTACCTAGGAAAAAAAGTCTAGTTTTTAGACAAAAAAAATATCAACTTTAATTAAATTATTGCTTAAAAAAAGCCAAAAATCTGCCAATGGAATAAGAAAAATGTTCTTAAAATAAGTTTCGTTTTTTCCTAAACAATTCAAGAACATTTTTCTTACTCCACTGGCAGATTTTTTGGCTTGTTTTAAGCACAAATTCGCTTAATTTGTATATGTTTTGCCTAAAAACTATAATTACTTTCTTATGTCATTTTGCTCATCAAGAAAATACATCTTAATTTAAAGTCGCAATAAAAAGTAAAATAAGAAACTGTAATTTGTTTTGTAATATTGTGGTATTTTTTACAAATGACTTATCTGTGAGCTTCATAAATTTTAAAAAATTCATGTGCCCTCATAATCTTTAATCAAAAATGCAAATCTCCTCCCCTCCTAAAAACAATCTCTCTTTACTTCCGGTCAAAATGTATGGCAGGTTAGTGGGGTGCGGGAGAATATTGCTGCGATAAGCAATTAGCAACACGTCCCAACTTCAAATGATCCAATCAGATCTTGATGGACAAATTCAAATCCAGCCCTGCCTTATTTCATTTCAGAGGCCGGTTTTACTCGGATACACGTCACCACGGGTAAATTAGGCAATTGATACTTCCGTTTCATGGCGACTTTAAGAATTTTTAGATATTCTTACTTAGTAAGAAAGTCATTTTATGCAGTGTATTTATATTTTAAAGGAAAACACCACCACATTTTTCAATATTTTACTACAGTGCAAAAAATTATTTTTAAGAAAAAAAATTCTTAGTAATTTGTCTTGTTCTCAGTAAAATATATATTAAAATTCTTAAATTAAGAGGTATTTTCTTGATGAGTAAAACGACCCAAGAAAATAAGTCTTATTTTTAGACCAAAAATATGAAATTTAAGTAATTTTGTGCATAAAACAAGCAAAAAAATCTGCCAATGGGGTAAGTAAATTTTTCTTGAATTTAGTGTTTAAGAATAATGTTCAAGATTTTTTTGCTTACCCCATTGGCAGATTTTTTTGCTTGTTTATGCACAAAATTAATTTAATTTGATATTTTTGGTCTATAAATTAGACTTAATTACTTGGGTCTTTTTGCTCATCAATAAAAAACATCGTAATTTAATAATTATTTGATATTTTTACTGAAAACAAGACATTTCTTGAAAATCTTTTTATGCACTGTATGTATTAATTCATCCAAGTTGAAGTAAGAACATAGTAAATTATTGAAAAACGTTGTGTTTTTCTTTAAAAGTCTGCTTTGTATGCCTGCTAATAAATAAATAAATGAAACATTACAAAGTCATTTAAAGTGCATTTGCATCACATTTTTAAGTAACTTTATATCAAAGGGGACATTTCACAAGACTTTAAGATGTCAAATAAATCTTTGGTGTCCATAGAGTACATATGTGAAGTTTGCGCTCAAAAAATCATATAGATAATTTATTATAGCATGTTAAAATTGCCACTTTGTAGGTGTAAACAAAATGTGCCGTTGTTGGGTGTGTCCTTTAAAATCCAAATGAGCTGATGAATCGCAAACACTGATCGCCATAATGGTGATTTGTTGAAATTGAAACTCAATTGTGCTGTCAATTATTTTATTTCTCTCTCTCTGCACTAAATGGCAGTGCTGTGGTTTGATAGTGCAGATAACGGGGCGGTATTATCCCCTTCTGACATCACAAGGGGAGCCAAATTTCAATGCCCTATTTATTCACATGCTTACAGAGAATGGTTTACCAAAACTAAGTTACTGGGTTGATCTTTTTCACATTCTCTAGGTTGATAGCAGCTCTGGGGACCCAATTATAGCACTTAAACATGAAAAAAGTCAGATTTTCATAATATGTCCCCTTTAAAATTTTAGCCATTTTTTAGAAAGACATTCCCTAGGCACAAACTATTTGTTTCATTGTAGGAGTTGAGTTAAAAGGAAGATAGGATTATCTTTAGCGTTGATATTTGCTGTGAGCAGAAGAAAGCATTTTTTCAAGTGTTATCTGCTTTTGTGAGTATCTTCTGTTAACAAGGTCAAGCTGTGCAGGTGCTCAGTGATATTAGACTCCCAAATGAACAACTATACAGAACCATTATAAACAAAAACCTTTAGTCAACACAAATACATCTGCTATCTAAGATTTTCAAGGGGAACAAACATAAGCTTGCAATGCATAATATAAAAAAACTGCCATGGTCATGTGTGAATATACAGTTAACGATTGGTTTGGCTGTGCTTAGTCCGAATAAAAGTGAAAACTTAAACAACCCGCTAAGATGACTCACCCCTGCATGGCCGTGGCTCCTGTAGAATGTGTTTGAGCACCCAGTTTAGCCCTTCGTTCATTACCAAACCCCCAAAAAAGGAGATCTGAGAAAGAGGAAGAGCAAAAGATAGACATTTGATATGGGGCTTCGTCCTATACCGGTAATCTGCTGGTTTGTGATGTTGCGTGACTCACCGTGTGTAGCTCTCTCTTGAAGACGATCAAAGTGACAAAGCCGACAAGGATCGCGATGGGCAAAAGACTCATCAAGGCCAACACCTGCCCCGTTAGATCACCTAGACATACAGACAATACACACAACACACAATCAGAATGAAGCATTCAACCGCCCCATGATATAAGTAAGGAATAATTGACAACGAGCCATTGAAATAATTAAAAATAATGCACACCCAAGGTAAAGCTGCACAAAGTGAAGTTACACCGTGGATGTACATATGTAAGGAATAATTGACGACGGGCCATTGAATTATAAGGAAATAATGCACACACAATGCTGGTAATGCTACATTGTTACATTGCGAGTGTGCATTATTTTCTAATAATTCAAAGGATTGGAGTCAATTATTCTGCTTATACCACAGTTACCACAAACATTGCTCTGGTGCCTATTTTTAAGACATATGACAGGTTAGGTGTGCGGTTTACAGAAAAATAATCAACACACATGGAACATTTCTCAGCCAATCAGAATAAAGCATTCAACAGACCCATGGTATAATTTCAAGTAATTCGTAAGACTGGAGTTGATTATTCCACTTATATCACAGCCATTGATCTGGTGGTTATTTTAAGACATTTGAAAGGTTAAGTGTGCGTTTATTGAAAAATAATGCATACATGTTCTCAACCAATCAGAATAAAGCATTCAACAGCCCCGTGATATAATGCCCTATAAGCACTGTATCTCATATATCACTTTATAGCACAAATTTGCATGGGGCACAGAGTGGGATTGTGTTTAAAATTGTACCATTTCAGAATCCAGTATCCATGTGACATTAAACATTCATTACGTGTATGAAGCATCAATTTTGCCACTGCCAAGCTAACATATCTGTCCAACAGCACTTATCCATTTATGTTAAGAGCTTTCAATCTAATGTAAGATGCATAACAATTTAATGTGCACATATCAAATCATGTGCAAGCGTTAATGTTTTTGCAAATGTGCAACAGGATTCAGTAAGGGTGTGATGCAACCAGGAATGAACTGGATTAACCCATCAAAGCCACGAGTGTTTCCCGAAACTAACAGGGGAAACCGGGCCTTTAACCCTGGATTAGGACCAAACCGCTTGCATATAACGCTAATATTGATCGTGGGCTTTTCGATACAACTATAAATTAGATGAAAGTATTAAATATAAACCGTAAATATTCCCGAGAAACTGTGTAAGGATCCCCGGTGTGGTGTACTAGTGAGCGTACATGATCATCGCGCATGCGTACTACAGAAGCGCACTATTTGGCAGCTTGCGTTCCGTTTCCTGCGCGCTGTGTAACGAGGGCGCATTATTTAGCAGCCCAGCCCTGGCCGTAGCCATTCAGTCGCGCGATGTCCCACACAACCCGTGGCGCGAATTAAGTGGCGTACGGTGACGCTAACGGCTTTGCGGAGAAAACAAGGATTTAAAAGTGCTCTTACCAGCCGGATACTCTACGTGAGTTAAGGATATCGACCGCCATCGAGGTGGTGCCGAGCACTGCTCTTCCGACGCCATCTTACCCGGACACCGGGCATCGGGCGTCGACCAATCAGAATGAAACGCCCCTGCAAGATCGGCCAATCAAATTCACCGGACGCTGTTACGACGAGCGGCCATTCACTGAACGCCTTCTCACAAGAAAAAAATCTGCACGGGAACAGCCGACCAATCAGAGGCGTGTTGTTAAGCGTATTGGACCAATCAGAGGACGTTTGGCTGGACATATGAAAATTGGATTTATTTAAATGAAAGAAGAAAAATTAAGTGAATGGGGAGATTCTCTTCAATTGATTGCAGCTAATATTAGAAACACGTGTTTTATTACACATCAAAATGCTTTACAATATAATGTTTCAGTTGGTTTAAAGTTTAAAATTGCTATACATATCATATTTTTTGTATGCAGGACAAACCACTGTTATTTAAATATTATATATTTCCTTCATTAAGTACTTGTTTTACTCATGAGTTTATATTTTATTCAATGATGTGATGGGGCAAGAATACGGCATAACAGAAATAATCTATACAAACACTTATGAAACGAATGAATAGTCAAAACATGAACATAAATGTCTTTAATTAGAAAAAATATTATTGAAATATTTAAAAAATATTTAATAAGTAAATTATTTTAAATTAATAAAAAATATATAATTTGTTAAAAATATATGATTAACAAAAGTAAACATAACAAAATAAAAAAGCATTCCAAACAAAATATTACATAAAATAAAATGTGAATAAAACTTGCAGAAGTGTAAAGGCCTCTTTGATCCTTTTTTTAATTTAAATAAACAGGGTCTTAAATACTGAAATGTTCGTCCTAGTGTGCTACCACTGTACCTGAAGGGTTAAAAACAAATATATGAATGTAATAAATCACACATTTTAAAGACAGACAGCAAAAGAAAGGTCATTTATGTTGGCTCTGAAAGGCAAAATGACAATAGTCTTCAATAGTTAAACAAAACAACACACATATACATTGAAAGGCATTTGAAGAACACAAATACACAAAGAATTTAAAATAATTGACTTGCTTGTTCATCCCACCTGGTTCATTTGCTTCGACCATCATTATAGATCAGATTTTAAACATCAAAATCAAGAATGTCACCATTAGGGAAATCTTACGGATAAATGATCTGCATGCAAAATACAAAATCTGCCCAAAAATAAAAAAACATGTTACTGATTGATAGGTGAAAACATTCCTACACAACTCTATACATCCACCATTGTTTCTCTTTCATTTAGTAGTTTATTTTCAATTTTGATGTAATATAAGAGATAAGATTGTTGTTGCAGTCCAAAAATTGTTTAGCTCAGTGGTGGATGTTAAGTAATCAAATATCCATATACAAATAGTGATAATTTCTGAACTAACAACTATGGATCAGTATTATTTCAGAATAAACTGAGATTCAGCTATATTTAGTTTAACTTGGAATGATGTGGATTCAATTTACATCTACCCAACATCTTCAGTCTGGTCTGGTTTTGTCACAGAGGTAAGTAGGCAAGTCATTCATATATTTGTGTCATAAAACACATAAGCACGTACACAAATACAATTTCAATTCACATTATAACACTGAAAATAAAGTCAGGCTTCAATTTTCATAGACATATAACCCATATTATTGCATAACCAGCTCGAATGATACATTTTGACACAAACCAAAAATTAATAATAATGAGGAGAATAATGACGTGATTGGCAATTAACAATAAATGCTTTGAAAAGATTTAACAGTGAATTAAACACAAGAAAATTAAATATCAGTAACAACAAAGGAACATAGTCAATCTTTCATGACCCGGACTGTATCCATTTTTTTATTATATTATATTACTAATATTACACTGTAAAACCTAACAGTTAACTTAACTCAAACCATTTAAGTAAACCGGTTGCATTAGACCATTTAAGTTTTAAAACACATAAATTTAAATATTGTGAAATGAAGTCATGTGCAGTTATGCACTTATATTCAAGTAGTGTGAACTTAAATATAAGTGCATAACTGCATATGACTCAATTTGTTTAAGTTCACAGTACTCAAATGTATGTGTTTTAAAAGTAATGCAACCGGTTTACTTAAATGGTTTGAGTTGAGTTAACTTTTAGGTTTTACAGTGTATATTTACTTTTTAAACCAGTAAAACCAAACCATTGATGATTGGACTTTGATGTTATTTATATAAATTATACAACTGTCCATATAGCAAAAAAATGGACAAATTCACTACAGGCTAACTATATTTCAATAAAAACTGGATTTAATATACTAGCAAATAAAGTGCAAGACAGGCCACGGGTGACTTAAAATAGTCAGTACAAATTGGGAAAGAAACACTATGACAAATCAAAATTATCTTTTCATATCCCATTTACATACAAATCAGGAACATGGTCAAGTTTTGTCAAAGATGAATAACATTGAGGACAGCTGTGTACATTTCATGCTCGCTCATACGGTTTAAAATTATACAAATTCATAACCTTATTTCATAAAATATTTTAGCACAAGCTACACGTAATGCTGTCATTGCAGATATGATACTGTTTATGATAATGACAAAAAATTATGACCTTCATACTATAAAATATAAAGGTATTGGTGATTGTTTTTTTAACAAATATTAAATTCAATAATGATCCTACAGTTTGTGAAAATGAACAAAAACATGTTGATTGTACATAAATGTCAATGTGTTTTTGTGGGTTTCAATTATCGTTTGTTGTAATATCAAAACATTTCCTTAAATCTTTTAATCAGAGTCTTTAGAAACAAGTTTTTATTTTATATATTACTTTTACATAACTCAAGATTTGTTGGCCACGATGCAAGATCTAACTATCTGTGTTTCTTGTCAACTTTACCTCCATTGGCACGCCTTAATAACAGAGACAAAACATTATACACACACACTAACAGACATGATGTGTTTCTCTATCTCAGATTAAACACTGTGAGGGCGAGAACACTATTAAGTGTCGTCCCATACAAACTGCACAAACCGCGGACATTTGTTGCCATCACCAACCCGTGTGACTTGGACCACTACATCCTGTTTCCTTCTGAATGATGCACTTCCTGTCTGTGTCGCATCTACAGCTTCTTAAACAACCTTTACATCCTCTACACACTCACGTCCAAATCTACCCCCATATTATCAGGCTTTATTTTCTTTCTAAAAATATACTTCAAGTGATTTTGGGGGAATTAAAATATAACCCAGACATGTTCTTGACTGGTTTTGTAAGTAAAGCACATACACAAATAATCCATCTCTCCTGGCTTTTCTCATTGCATTCAGTGCTTCGCATGTTTCAGTGCAAGACTTTATTCGGCCATTATTATAAACACAAAGACACACAATAACCTGAATCTACACAAAATCTTGGCATCCGTTGATGTGTTGTGTGTGAGATTTGGGATGAAGCTGTTAGCAAGCTCGGCTAAAACATCGCTCCTTCAAACATCAAGTCGAGATGTAGTGGATTCAGGAAAGGATCCAAATAGGACCCAACACAATGGCCGTCATTCTGAATGAGTCTCCATCAGGTTTCTAAATAGCAGCGCTGTAAATACGTTGGCATTTATTCACAGAAGTGAATACGAGGAAGGCCTCTGATGAGTCAGTCGTGGTTTATATCTCTAAATGTGATGTAGAATTGATGTCTTTAAGTTAATGAAGTTCTGCACACTTGGTGACTTATCGATCAGTGAGATCCAGAATCTACAACTGTTGTTCGCTGAGGTCTGGATGCCCGCTGTTGTCCTGGCAAGGGCTCTTGAGCAGAGCTCCATTGCTCTCGGGTAGATTTTCAATGCCCAGGTAACCGACCAGGATGTCCGCCCGTCTGTGAGACAAACTGAGGATATCTTCTGCCAGAGATGAAACCGATGTGAAACGCACCTTGTCGTGATCAAACATGTCCTTCAGATACTGAACAATCTGTTGCTGTAAAGACCAATAGAAAATGTGAACATTGTGAGTAATAAATATGAGGACAGATAAGTAAATTTAAAACATAACTATTTTGTTGAATCTATTTAAAAACCTAGTAGTATGTTTTTAAGAGGTGAGTTGTACATTAACTTGAGTACTGAGCTTAAGTTGAAGAGAGCGGGGCACAAAGTAACACTTTTTGGCTTTGGCTCTATCATTCAAAATATATTTTTTAAGTTAGATGAATATTTTTTTACACACATCTCTGCTACAAATGAATACTTAAAGTTTGTTTATGGGATCTACCGTTATCATACAATTACACTGAAAGTGACAGGAGTGCAAACATTACCCCATAGGTGAGGTTCATTGTAACAAACAGAGGGTTATAAAAAAAACATTTGCCTCCAAAACACTCTTTGTTCAACGAAAACACATCAAAAAGTTTCACCGATTAACAGTAGATCTTCTGGCAATAAGAGATAAATACCAAAAGCGCAGATTGCTCGGTCCTGCATAAATATATAAAGTAGATGTGTTACCATTAACCCTGCGTTAGTTAATGCACCGCTCACCCTACACAGTTAGGGTATCTGTACTTTATTATTTTCTGGAGAAATTTAAAGACTGCATTGAAGAGGTACATCATGAGATAAATTTGAATTATTTTCTAGTTTATTTGTTTTTCTTTTCTGAAATGTAATTTTTGTTTTATGTTGTTTGTGAAAATATTATAGTTGCCATTTAAAGGGTTTCATATTTTGAAAAATGCTAACGGTAGCCGGCTAGCAATGAAATCCCGGTCCCACCCTCCAGTCAAATCGCCATCCAAAGTCACGCCTCTTTCAAAACACATGAACACGCACAGATCAGACGGTCACATCTCGTGTCTCATTCACCAGTGAGAAAACTTCCAAAATAACCAACATAAACAACTGGTTTACATAAGAATTAGTTAAAGCACACTTTCGGTTGTGTAGACGTAGTAACTATATCGTTACGCTAATTCGTAAACAAACACACATTTCATAAGCAACACAACGTTTCATCAAAGTAGAATATCGGAATCCATCTCAATACAAACATATCGCGTACCTACCTTACCAAAATAAACAGTGCAACGACCCTTTCAGACCCTTTGCCTTCTGCAGCTGTTTGCAACTCATGGTAAAGCAGTAAAGTTACCGATGTTAATTTGAGTTTTTGCTCTTGCCGATCCAGGCAGTTTTTGCTGTTGTTGTTATAAAAGATGTCTTTCGTTTTGTGACTCCTGTGCAGGTTGTCAATTCAGCGGAAAAGTTTGCTCAGACAGAAGGTGAGCGCACGTGAACGCACCGATGACGTATGGTGTCTGCGTGAACAGGCTGTGCGGTGGCATTCAAATTACGTTTCCGGGTGAGAGAAAAAAAGGAAACGTCTGTTCGGACCGTAATCTATGATTGGTTGAACATGTTTTGGTCCTACGCCTTTCACAGATGACATACATTTCTACAAATACATTTAAACAACTTAACACAGTGATTGCTATCAGGATGTGAGGAGACTTTTTACCAGCATAAAGTTTCAGGATCAAATGTGTTACCCTACCTTTACAAGTAACTTTACAGGCTTACAGTGAGCCAAGCAACACGTATTAGATCTTTGAATCTTTATAAAGTAAATTAACGCTCAGCGAACAAAGAAGCCTGAAGTTGAGATGTTTTGCGTACAAAACAATAAATCAGCATTTGTAACTGATAACAGATATCAAAGAGTATCTTTTTTTCCCTCTTTTAGTAAAACCCTGTTTTTTATGAAGACATGTATTATTTTAAAAAGATGTATTCAGTCCTGGTCCGTTTACAAGATTGTTATTTTATTATTATTAAAAGACCCAGATTTTTTTATTTGTAAAGTTGTAATCAATTATAAAGATATCATCAGCATCTGTGGCTTTAAATCACACATGTAACAAGTGAATGCGTGACAAACGTTCGCTGACTCCCTAGGTAAAGTGACTTAAATCAATTGTATAAAGGATTAACATGTGTTTTTGTATTGCATGACTAGCCATGTGAGAGGCCAAAGTTCAGACATGTACTGCTCATAAACAATATGTGTATTTAAATAACCCAGTCATAACCCGGGCACTGTCACATTGATTTACATATGGAGTAATAGCATCTCTCAGGAATGTTGTGTTAGGAAGTGACTCTCTGGAAAAAGTGGATAATCTTAAAGGAACAGTATGTAAGAAATGTATATCAATCAATAATAAAATGGCCTTGATATTTCACTAGACATTTATAAATCATTTTCATTTCAAATACTTATATCACTGACAACAGTCGTCTGGCCAGGATATTGTCATTTAAAAAGTGGAGTTGCAGCCCTCAACTGATGTTTATGTTGTCATTTTGTGTATTGGCCACTAGTTGGGTGATTGCAGTACCGGTTTTAGCCACAAGTTTTATTATTGCAATACCAGTTTTGGCCACAATCCTACATACTGTCCCTTTAATTTATGCTGCCATATTTTTTTAAATTGACCATCAAACATTGAGCGCCCTGTGTTATAAAGTTCAGTCGTGTATCTTTAGTTTACTTCAATATTAGGCAGTATTGTCATTATACTGAGAAGTCAAGCAGAAAAAGTTGAACGATCATTATGAAATTAATATTTAGAAGTTGTAGACATGCCAAAACAAAATGGCATCTGGGTCGTGATGATGTCACACATTCCTGGACAAAATGGAGGTCACCATCAATCATATTTATGATTTGTGATTTATGATTCCCAAAGTGTGGTGCACGCATCCCCAGGGGTACGCGAGCTGCCACCAGGGGGTGCGCGAGAGGAAAAATGTAATGGGATTTTTCTATACAATAAATAAACAAAAACTCAGTTAACATGAACATTTAACATTTTCTTTGTAATCACTTTTATTTTAAATAAAAACTATAATTAATTAGTTTTTGATAGAAACGTAGAAGACAGCTGCTGTCTTTTTCTACGCACTGCTCTTCTGTTATGCACTGCAGCTGCTATATGCGTCCCAACTCGTTTCATTCATTCCATATATATTATAAATATGCTTAACTGTTAACTAGTTGAAATCAGGGAAAGTGTCAAGTGTGGGACGTCTTATGATAAATTTGTTAGTCACAAAGGAGGAGAGGGACCAAGAAAGAGAGAGAATTTTTTATGGCAAAAATAATGAAATTTGACGAGACATGGGCACAGGATACGCAAGCAATGTGTTTTCATGCATGGTAAAGAGACCGCCAATAAATTATATAATAAAATACATAAATACTTACAAAGACACTGTAGAGAGCTTATTAAAAGCTTTCATTTAATTTTGTTTTAAACTTGAGCTGTTATAATGAATCTGCAAACTATTATACACCTTTTGTGTGAACAGTAAAGGCTTTAGTGAATGATGGGTCTACACGTAACGCAGGCATCTAGAAGGAGAGCGCACTGGTAAACATGAGGAAACTCTCATATTTCATTTATTAGCTGATGGCAGTAAGTGTACGTTTTTTACCATAGTAAACTCGAATGGCATCTAAATATCACAGTGGTTAAACGCATGCACGGGGGCGCATCATCTACGCTGAGAGTAGCTGCGTCTGGTCGTAGTTTCAGATGGTGCAACACGCGTAATTATTTTTCACAATGTCAGACGTAGGACTTACACCCAACTTCTTAAAGAGTAACTTAACCCCAGACCAACTTTTTTTAGTTAATGATCTGTAAGAATGATGTTTTATTAGTGCTGTTTATTGATTTTAGTAATTTTTTTGACATTTGGATATATAGTGTTTCAATACTACAATATATGGTGTAAAAACGTCTGAGTGCTGCCCTCTTCAGGTTGAATTTTCAGGTAGTGTGTGGCTACTGCAGTTGAATTTTCCCATTGGATGTTGGGTCCAAAAAATGACTCGTGACGTAAGCAGGTTCAAGCTCACCACGCCCTTGTTACGATCTCACCACACACTTGGTACAAGCTTAGTTCGTCCCCTCTATCTTCGTAGGGATCTGCCCACTTTTCTTGCATTTTTCAAATATTGCCAGTGGGTGGAGTCAGGCTATGAACAGGGGTTTAGTTACTCTTTAACGTCCGGCTGTTGCAACCAACCCCTGGTTATTTGCGCATGATTGAACATGAGTCTTTAAAAACAAATCTATTTAGCGTTTTATTTTTTGAAGTGAGGATTGGGGGTGCGCCAACCCGGTTGGGACATAGAAGGGGGTGCGCAGGAAAAAAGTTTGGGAACCCCCATCTTAGAGGATTACTCCACTTTTCCTAATAATTTACTCACCCCCATGTCATACAAAATGTTTGTTTTTCTTTGTTCAGAGAAGAAATTAAGTTTGAGTGAAAAACATTCCAGGATTTTTCTCCATTTAGTCGGGGGGGGATGCGTGGGATTTCAGCTGACTCGGTGGTTGCTTAGCAATATAAAAAGCCCGTTGCACTGCTCTTTAAAAAAAAAGCAGTGCGTCGTGTCTTGCGTTTCCAAGCGTTTAAAGCGCGTTGTAGTGATTAGCCCCTAAATGTTTAGTTTTAAAACCATTTTAAAAAGCTGGTTATATTTTGATGTTCCTGTACAAGTTCAGCAGACAGTGAATATTTTATTTAAAAATATATATAAAAATAATAATAATAATAATAATAATATAATGGATTTTGTTAGGTCGATAATGATTACCAAATTTCTCTCTCATATGGCTCCTCATGACCACTGAAAACAGTTAAAAAATCGAACCAAAAGTCAAATTATTATGGACGAAAGTTAAAAGTGGTGGGTACAAAATGATTCATGACGAAATAAGGTTGGTACGCGTACACGCCGTCACTGAATTCAACGCCAATGAAAACATCCCCCCCTCTGTTTTTTTCACAAATCGCACCCTGCATATAGTGATCTTTACTCACCAGTTTACAGTTTCAAAGGCCTCTAAACTAAGGTGACCAGACGTCCCCGTTTTCCTGGGACAGTCCCGTTTTTTGGTGTTCTGTACCAGACCGGAGCAGTCATGTAATGAATATTTTCACCAGTAGAGGGAACCGCGAGCTACACTGATTTTTTTGTTGCACGCCACTGATTTAGCGAAGAAGAATTTACTACGAGACACACGAGAAAGCGTCATCAAGTTATCATCAATCAAGATATGAAAACAGTCAAAGTTATCGGGGGTTAAGGTACTAACTACTCATGTTTACATTTTGTATTATTTCTTCTGTTTTTAACATTTACAATGTAATCAGCTAAAGTACTGAAGTAGTCATGTCATGTCATATATGTGCACTGAATAAAAAAGGGAAAAATAGATTTAGGCTACAGAAATTGTTCAGTTAATTAAATTAGAAACACTAAAAAAAATTCTTTCTTACTAAGTATTTTTCTCTTGTTTTAGTACAAATATTCAAAAATTCTTAAAACAGGTTTCATTTCCTTGATAAGCAAAATGCCGTAAGAAAATAAGTAGTTTTTAGACCAAAATATTTAATTCGCAAAAATAAGCAAAAAAATCTTACCCCACTGGCAGATTTTTTTGCTTGTTTTAAGCACAAATTCACTTCAATTTAATATTTCTTTTCTTAGAGGATTTTGCTTATGAAGAAAATGCATCTTGATTTAAGATTTTTTTGGATATTTGTACTGAAAACAAGACAGAAATACTAAGTAAGAGAGTCATTTTTGCAAAAAAAAAATGTTTTGTCCCCATTTTTTTATTTATAGATAACAACAATAAGATTTTAATGATATTTTGACCATTAAACTAGTAAATGTCCACGGTTGTCATTTAAAAAATCTGGTCACCTTACTCTAAACCAGTGGTCTCAAACTCCCGGCCCGCGGCACCTTTCAACAATATAACATAATCTGGCCCGCAGAAAGATTTTTATTCACTTTGTTATATATTCGTTTGATTCTTAATTTAAACGTTTAAGGGTTCGTTCACATGTCGCGTCTAACAACGCGTGTAAGGCGTTTCATACTTTCTAAAGTGCTCGGGAGCGGAAGTTGCGCTCCGTGGCTTGGCGCCATCCGTTGCTACGCAGCCATGAGCCGAGCGCGCCGCTCTGTGATTGCGAGGATAACAGAATGCGTGATCGGATTTTAATTCCTCATCTGAACATCGCGTCAATCATATCATTGTCACCATCCGATCAGTTAATCTGGTCGGGACTTTGTAGTGTTTGTCAAGAGAAAATTTGTTATTTCCGGTGCTGCGGTGGGTAAACATCAACAAGTCACAGCTTCTAAGTTCTAATGGAGACACCGCATGGCAGAGCCGTAGATGTAATGCAGTATTAAACTACAGAAAAATATTTTTTTATTATAGAGTATAAATGTGATAGGAAAAGGATGTTTTTTACTGTGCTGCTTCATATTTTTACTACTCCTACAATATACTCCTATTACGTAATGCTGATGTATTTTTAATTATGCTGCTATTGTTTTAGTTAACATTTCTGTATGATTTATTTCTCTGCTAAACTCTTCACCTTCATTTAAGAATATTGGGTAAACTTGTTTTTCTTATTTCTATTATGTTAGTGAGGCCCGCCTCACATCCTGTGTCTTACATATACTTCCATGTATTATCAATGATTGATTACCTTTCTCCTATGCACGTACACATATAGTCATTAATAGTTTAAACACCTGCATGCAAGGTTATTATGTCATCACAGTTTAATGTATGTGTGGTAACTCACTTTGCTGAATTGATAAGACTCTCTAGCTCTCTCCCTCGCGAGAAAAACTTGGTCCGTGGTCTGATTGTGTCTTTATTGAATAAAGGGTCAAATAAACCCAACAAAATGTATACAAAAATTTAGTTTGTTGGTTAAATGCAAGGTTTTAATAGGCTTTAGTTATTAAAGATAAGGTTAAGAAATTATTTACTTTTATAAATTAATGTATATTTAAAAGATAAAAAACACTGCTTCTATATTATCAAGTATTATTATTATTATTATGATAGATGAAATAATAGAATTTAAACAGTTCATTTACAGAAATATTGTACTTTTTTAACCTTAAAATAGCTCTGCGGCCCTCTGATGAAATGTCAATCTCAGAAATGTCCCCAAGCCAGTTTGAGTTTGAGAAAGAGGAGCATTTAGACGTTGTTGTTTGTAAAATAATACTAACTAATTAATGTCTTTGTGTCGGTTAATTGTTTAAAAGGTCCGCAAGTGTGCGTTTCACATATGTAACCCATGGCCTTTCCACGTAATCACGTAATACGTAAAGTCCGCTATATGGAGAAAAATACTGGAATGTTTTTCTCAAAAATTTAATTTCTTCACAACTGAACAAACAAAGACATAAACATATATTCAGAATTTTTGCCCTCCTGCTGTTTTACTTATCTTTCTTTATTTGTATATTTGTATAGTTGTATTTTATTATATAGTTGTATGATCTAATTAAATGTTTTACTGTTCGTGTTATCTGTAAGCACCAAGGGTCTGAGAGAAGCACAATTTTAATTCTCTGCATGTATGTACTGTACATTATTTGACAATAAAAGCAGACTTGACTTTATCTTGATGACATAGAGGTATTTTTTCACACTTTAAATTATTTTTCATATGTTATTATAAAAAAATTCATCAGTTATATTCTGAATTTAGCTTTTCATAAGATATATTCAGATTTTTTTCCCATAAGTTATATTAAAAAAAATTCTTTTTCAGAAGTTATGTTCAGATTTTTTTCCATACGTTATATTCTGGATTTTTTCATAAGATATAGTATGATTTTTTTTTCATAAGTTATATTCAGATTTTTTCCATAAGTTATTTTCTGTTTTTTTTTTTCCATAAGTTATATTAAGAATTTTTTTAATAAGTTATATTCAGAATTTTTTTAATAAATTATATTCAGATTTTTTTTCATAAATTATATTCAGGTATGATTTCATAAATTATATTCAGATTTTTTCCATAAATTACATTCAGATTTTTTTCCATAAGTTATATTCTGAATTTTGTTTCATAAGTTATATTCAGATTTTTTCCATAAATTATATTCAGATTTTTTCCATAAATTACATTCAGATTTTTTCCATAAATTACATTCAGATTTTTTCCATAAGTTATATTCTGAATTTTGTTTCATAAGTTATATTCAGATTTTTTCCATAAATTATATTCAGATTTTTTTCCATAAGATATATTATGATTTTTTTCATAAGTTATATTCAAAATTTTGTTTCAATTTTTTTTTTCCATAAGTTACATTCAGAATTTTTTTCACTAGTTAAGTTCTGAATTTTTTTCACAAGTTATTTTCTGAATTTTTATTATTCATAAGTTATATTCAGAATTTTTCTTCATAAATTATATTCAGATGTATTTTTCCCCATAAATTATATTCAGAATTTTTTTCATAAGTTATATTCAGATATTTTTCCATAAGTTACATTCAAAAAATATTTTACAAGTTACATTCAGAATTTTTTTTCACAAGTTAAATTCTGAATTATTTTTCACAAGTTATTTTCTGAATTTTTCTTTTTCATAAGTTACATTAAGATTTGTTTTCATAAATTATATTCAGATGTATTTTTTCAGAAATTATATTCATATGTATTTTTTAAATTATAATCAGTTTTTTTTTCATAAGTTACATTCAGATTTGTTTTCATAGATTATATTAGGTGTATTTTTTCATAAGTTATATTCTGAATTTTTTTCATTAATTATATTCAGATTTTCTATGCAGCAGGTTTAGATGTGTACAGTAAGCCTCATACCTTGAATATAGTGCAGACCTCACTCAGGTGTTGTCTGGGGCCCAAAAACCCAAACGCCAAAACTGGACTGACGTGTTCAGAGATCGCATAGAAATGAGCAATAAAACCGTCTGGAACCTGACCAACAAACACAAACACTGAAGGTACAGCCACAAATAAAGTTAATTATACTGTATATGAAGAGTTCAGATGCAAAACCCTCAGAGTTTTCTTGGAAATGAGCATTTTTTAATCAGGCTTATGTTTACGTTCAGTAATTTCACTTTAATGGCAATGGAGTAATTGAAATGTCTATTTTCGCAAATGTAATTTTATTGGTATATGACTGCCTTTTGCAGCACAGTGCATGCAAACCTAAATCTATGCTAAACATACTAAATTTACTAAATCCACTTCTTTGCACATAGTAAAGACATAGTAAACAGTTGCGAAATCACTAAAGATGCAACTAAAACATAGTGAGTATACATACATTTATACTTTTGTTTTAAATGCTCACCATTAGCAGCCTCCTCTTAGCTTTCAACACAGACCAGCAGGCTGTAGCCAGAGCCTAAGAAAGATTAAAACACAGAAATCAAAGACATTTATCCAAATAAATCAACATTAAACATTTATTACTGATACGGTTCCAAGTGTAATGTTAACATACCGTCTCTTTAAAACTGTCCGAGAGCCATCGGTTCCTCAATACGGCGACCACAGACGATGGAGGACTTTCTAGATCTTCAAACGCATCCATCAGGATAAAGTCCAGCACAATGTCAAAAAAGTTCATACAGACCACCTAGAACAGAATAAAACATGAAAGGGATCATGTACATCAGGTATTTACATGCAAACATTGTACAGAGAGACAGGACACACCCCTCTCCCTTCCAGCTCCATTTTGGTGACCGGCCACGTCTCTTCTCTCTGCGTGTACTGCAACATGTCCTCATAACTCTCCAGAAAGGCCTTAGGACTCTAAACACACACATGTTCATATGGAGAGAATCAAATAATTTATGAATATTAAATATTAATACTTAATTTACGGTTCACATTAAAGAAGTCATATATTTTACAATGACCTTATTGGCTTTGACCATGAGTCCTGAAATCATCTGCTTCCCTGTCTCCATGAAGAATATTCTGTGTGTTTCATCTATCAGCAACACCTACACACAAACACACATAAACACACACAGCTGATAAACAGCTCTGTTCCCGTGAGTATATCTGTATGTTTGTGTTTAATCGTGTGTGAATGTCTGCTGACCTGGAAGGCCTGTCGTACACAGTGCAGCTTGGCAAGAAAGTCTTGATCGCTAAAACACTCCAGAAGTTCTGACCTGTAAAACAGAGGCACTGCGGTCACGTGACCTCGAAGAGTTCCCATCAGCCCTGACGGAAATGAAGTCTCAGAGGAAATAAAGTCATGTGCTTTTACAGAGACAAATGTGATCCTATATCACACTACATTTACATTTATGCATTTAGCAGATGCTTCTTTCAAAAAAAAAAAAAACAGACAGATATACAGACAGATTTACAAATGAACGGACAGATACACAGATAGACAGACAGACAGGAAAATACACACACAGACAGACCACAAACAGACAAACAAACAGAGACAGATTTACAGACAGACAGACAGACAGACAGACAGACAGACAGACAGACAGACAGGAAAATACAGACAGACAGATACACACAGACAGACAGACAAACAAATTTACAGACAGACAGGAAAATACAGACATACAGACAGATACACACACATACACACAAACAGACAGACAGACAGATACACAGACAAAGAGACAGACAGACAGATAAATAGACAAACAAATAGATTTAGAGAGAGATTTAGAGACATAGAGACACACACAGACACACACACAAAGATTTACAGACAGACAGACAAACAAACAAACAGATAGACAGACAAACAGATACACACAGACAGATACACACAGACAGACAGACAGACGAGAAAATACAGACACACACACACACACACACACACACACACACACACAGACAGATACAAAGACAGATACACACAGACAGACAGACACACACACACACACACACACACACACACACACACCGACAGATATACAGACAGACATACAGACACACACACACACAGACAAACAAACAGATAGACATATTTACAGACAGACAGACAGACACAGACAGACACAGACAGACAGACACAGACAGACACAGACAGACAGACACAGACAGACAGACAGACGGGAAAATACAGACACACAGATACACACAGACAGATACAAAGACAGATACACACAGACAGACAGACAGACAGACAGACAGACACACACACACACACACACACACACACACACACACACACCGACAGATATACAGACAGACATACAGACACACACACACACACACACACACACACACACACACACACACACACACACACACACACACACACACACCGACAGATATACAGACAGACAGACATACAGACACACACACACACACACACACACACACACACACACACACACACACACACACACACACACACACACACAGACAAACAAACAGATAGACATATTTACAGACAGACAGACAGACACAGACACAGACACAGACAGACAGACATATACACAGACAGACAGATACACAGACAAACAAAGAGATTTAGAGACATACAGACACACACAGACAGACAGGAAAATACAGACAGACAGATACAAAGACAGATACACACAGACAGACACAAACACACAGACAGATTTACAGACAGACAGACAGACACACAGACAGAAACACACACACACACACACACACACGCACACACACAGACAAACAAACAAACAGATAGAGAGATTTACAGAGAGACAGACAGAGACAGGAAAATACAGACATATACACAGACAGATAAACAGACAGACAGATACAAAGACGGATACACACACAGACAGACAGACAGACAGAGACAGATACAGACAGACAGACAGACGACACACAGACAAACAGATTTACAGACAGAAAGACAGACATATACACAGACAGACAAACAGACAGACAGACAGACAGACAGACAGACAGACAGACAGAGACAGGAAAATACAGACAGACAGACAAAGACAGATAGATAAACAGACAGACAGATACACACACACACACACACACAGACCGATACACATACACACAGACCGATACACATACAGACAGGCCGATAAACAGACACAGGAAAATACACAGACAGATACAAAGACAGATAGACAGACAAAGAGACATACAGACAGCCACGGGCATTTTGCAGTATCACGACAAAAGCCAAAGAAGCAGAAACTTCTTGGTTACATTGTTGGAGAAGCATCAGCAGTGATGAAGGTAAATATATTGATATAACATGAGTTAATTACTAAAATGCCCTTCAACTTGGTCCATCTTTGTTTTTATTGGTGCAAGTGGAAATGCATATGAGGAAATTAGATTTTTGTGATCTGAATGATGGGTTCTAGCGAACCCTTACGGTCCATGTAGAATTGACATGTGGTTACATTTTTAGAGAGATGCACATCAGGCTACGTCATAAACTCGTCAGAGACGTATAAATTGGACTTTATAAGTATGCAGTTTGTATGGTGAAGTATGATCTACCTCACTGTTCTGCAGGCCACGCCTCCATCTTTAACTAAACTCATAGCTTCTTCATACAGAGCTGCAGGTTTTAAGAGGTGTACCGTGTCCTCCAGAGAAAGTGCTTCAAATAACTACAGAAGAAAATGAAAAACAGATTAAATGATTTAAGACTTTCTAAGATCAAAGTCTAAGGCATACTCATATCATACCTATATAGTGACCTCTTGTGGCTACATATTGTGCCTTTAAAGACATAAAAGCAGAACACCCAAAGTGCTGCTACAACGACTGAATGACAGTTAAAGTCTGGTGTGACCAAAACTATATAACACCTACATTTCATCAAAAACAGTTTTAAGTGTGTTCACATGTTTCCTGACCTCAGCTGCAGAGAAAAACGAGTCATCTGACGTGACCGTCGTAGCATCATCATCATCTTGAATCGGGTGAGAACTTCCAAGTGTGGGCAGGATCAGGGTTCCTTCACTCTCTGCATACAAACGGACACTCATGTAAACTGCTAAAACATCACAAAGATAATGTAACCATGAGTGTGTGTGTGTGTTACCCAGGTCAGCGAGCAGACTGTCAGGCGGGATGGTGCTGCCGAAATCCTCCTGCAAGTGATACGCTCGGTGGAGTAAAGACTCGAGCTTCACCGCAAACTGATGATTGCGAAGTTCAGGCTGCAGCAATGACAGATGAAGATGAATGAATGAAACCCACAAACCATCAAAAACGCAAGACACAGTACTTGATCATCAATATGTAACCAACAAAATGCCAACAAAGTATCTTCAACAATAGCTAGACAAAAAACAGTAACTAACTTTAAAGGGTCATTCACACTATAAATATAACTTTATTAGAGTTCACACTAATGGATGATAATGTTAAGTTGGATGAAGATGACTTCCTTTTCCTTTAAAGGGGACAGAGAATGAAAAAGCATTTTTACCTTGTTGTCTTTGTTGAATAATGGTAGTCTACCCACATTCACAAACATACAAAAAGTGCTCAACATGCTAAACATCTCAGTCTCATAGAAATTCCTCTTTTAGAAATGTCAGCCAGAAAACGGCCCAATCTGAAAAACTGATGCTTATGACATTACAGGCATCCCACTGCCCCTCAACTTTAAAATAATTGGCTACATTATTAGAGTGACAGCAACTTCAGCCAATCAGTAATGAGATTGCAAGTTAAGCCAGTAGGGGGAGCCAAATAGGTGCAAAACCACTTGTTTAAAATCCCCCACCCTAATAAAGCTATCTGAGAGAGGTTTATAGGAAGCTTCTAAGGCATTACAGACCCAAACAAAAACATTTTTGTCTACATGTCACATCACAGAACAAGGATAAATACCCCGTTCAATCATTCTATGTCTGATAGGAAAAGGATGTTTTTCTCTATGTTGCTTCATATTTTTACTACTCCTACAATATACTCCTATTACGTAATGCTGATGTATTTTTAATTATGCTGCTATTGTTTTAGTTAACATTTCTGTATGATTTATTTCTCTGCTAAACTCTTCACCTTCAGTTAAGAATATTGGGCAAACTGGTTTTTCTCTCTTCTATTATGTTAGTGAGGCCCGCCTCACATCCTGTGTCTTACATATACTTCCATGTATTATCAATGATTAATTGCCTATTATCCTATGCACGTACACATATAGTCATTAATAGTTTAAACACCTGCATGCAAGGTTATTATGTCATCACAGTTTAATGTATGTGTGTTAACTCACTTTGTTCATATAAAAGGCTCACGGAGAGGGAGCCAAGAGAGAGAGACGGTTCGAGTGCGCTTAATTGATAAGACTCTCTAGCTCTCTCCCTCGCGAGAAAAACTTGGTCTGTGGTCTGATTGTGTCATTATTGAATTTTGAATAAAGGGTCAAATAAACCCAACAATGTCACCTTTAAATTTTCAATGCCGAACATCTTTTCTCTGAAATTTATCCCAACTATATCGCTCCTTATCACTATAGGTGTGTTGTAGTCAAAATGATTTTAAAACGATATAGTTATCGCACCAAACTGACCTTATTTTATGTCAATGTCTACAATAGCGCCCCCTACATCAACATTCTTGATTCTTACCGAATGGTGCTCTACGAGTTCGGATCCCTCTGGGACGAGACTGCTAGCAGATGAAGTGCCCGAATGAGTTGTGTGTCTGATGTTTAGCGCCCTTTCCCACTTACGCAGAGCTTCCTCAAACAACTCCATACCTGCAGGAGGACAAGACGGCAAAACATTGAATCTCTAAACATCTGTGATACTACACATATTGTGAAACTTCAAAAAGGGTGAGTGCACTTCAGATGATAAAATATAACAGCGTTATGATTTATTTTCAATACTTTTTCCAAAATTTGCTAAATTCCCAGTGTTACATTAATGTTATGCCATAAGATTAATTGCGATTAATCGCATACAAAATAAAAGTAATTTTTTGCATAATACATCTGTGTGTACTGTGTGTAATTATTGTGTATATTTAACCACACACACATACATAAATTCATGTCGGATTTTTTTTATTTATATATAAAAAAAATATTTATATATATAAAATATAGAATATATAAAAATATAAATATATATACACACATATAAATGTTTCTTAAATATATACATGAATGTGTGTGTATTTATATATACATAATATTTACACAGAGCACACACACTCATATATTATGCCAAAAATCACTTTTATTTTGTATGCGATTAATCACGATTAATCTTTTCCCAGCCCTAAAAAATATATAAATAAAGAATGAGTGAGTATTTCAAAACTTCTGACCGGTACTACATCACAAATAAATAAAATTACCCATGAGATAGAGGTTTTCAGCGTTAGCATCTTCGCCAATTCCCATTTCCTCTGCTACTGGCTCCGCCTCCCACGGCATTCCCACTGCATTTACTGATTGGTTGGGAGAGGAAGGGCCTCGCATCTGAAACACAACCAATAATGTTTATTTTTTTGTTAGGCGTGCTCACAACTAATAAGAGATAATGAGTGAACATTATTATGGAATGTCAAATTGATACAGGAAGTTATCAAATAAATAAATACACTGTTGTGATTTGAAATTATGAAATATTGTGAAGACAGTGATCCAAGCTCATGTATGTAGAAAATATTAAAATGCCCAATGACAAGTATCCTGGAAAGGCGCATATTGTAATAAACAAAAGTGTTTAGGTGTAACGCACCGAGGCGATACTATGTGAAGAGCTGGAGCGTTTACTGGGAGCGATAGATGAGACGCCACTGAGCGTGTCATTACTGCGAGTACTGGGACTCATCATCTGCCTCGCTGAAACCGGACCTGCAAACAAACAAATCAACTTTTAACTAGAGCCTATTCATTTATTTTAGGGCTGTCAAATGATTAATCGCGATTAATTGTGATTAATCGCATACAAAATAAAAGTTTGGGTTTGCATAATATATTTTTGTGTGTAATAATTATGTATATAGATAAATACACACATACATGTATACATTTAAGAAAAAAATAATATATAAAATATATTGAAATCTAAATAAATAGCTATATAGATGTAAATGTTTCTTAAATACATACATGCATGTCTGTGTATTAATAATTACACACAGTGCACACACATATATTATGCAAAAACAAAAATTTATTTTTTATGTGATTAATCGCGATTAATCTTTTGACAGCCCTAATTTATTTACATAGCAACATCTCAGTACCACTCAACCCACCCTGATGAACATCAGCACAAATCACGCCAGTGTGCACAAAAAAAATCAACAAAACAAAATTACTACCGGCAAGATGGAAAGAAAAACTGACATGCTTAAAAGGTAAACGTGTCAACATCATCACCTCTCTTGAGTGAGGAAGGTCTGTGGGTTCGGAGAAGCTGTTCAGGAATGACCACAGGTTTCTGCTCATCTTTACCGGCCACCTGTTTCCTCTTCCTGCCCCGCCTCTTTAACTGATGTGCGGTCAGAGCCAAAGCGACACTGCCCAGCGCCGTGGCGAACAGAACCTTCTTCAGACTTGGACTCAACTTTAACTGAGAGAATATAGACTGACAGAGAGACAGACAAATCAAAGAGGGAATAGTAAATACATGATTTTAGCATGGAAAAAGAGGAATAAATTTTTTTTACAACATTGCCTTGTTTTAAAATAATGCATTGTTGCACTGTTTCAAAACCAATAACTATGACGTTTATGAGATGTTAGATCGCAAAAGTTAGAGAGAGAGAGACAATTGAGTTTTTCATTTTAACAAACCATTATCATGGCGATAAGTTTTTGCATTTCATCAGCTCATTTGCACACACACAAAAAGTCACAATTTTGCTCACACCTACAAAGTGTCAATTTTAACATGCTATAATAAATTATCTGTGGGGTATTTTGAGCTAAAACTTCAAATATGCACTCTGGAGACACCAAAGACTTATTTTACATTTTTAAAAAGTCTCATAATATGTCCCCTTTAATAAACAAGTAACAAATAAGTTACGTACCTGTCCGAAGGTGGAATACAGGAACACGGGTATCTCAGCCACCGTCATGGCTAAGGCTTGCATGATGGACATGCCCTCTGCACTTCTGATTGACATCTCAGCTCCGCCCCTCTCTCCTACAGACGTGTTCACATCAGAGTCCCTTCAAACAGATCTGGGAACAGTTGGAGCTGGAGAAAGAACTCAGTTCTGGCTTTGACACTGACTGGAGATCAGCAGGACTCATCTAGCGCATGTAAGCGCTCATCCAAAAACCAAGTTTTGAATTCCACTTCACAGCGTTCTTCATTTTTGTTGCCTTGGGGTGAGAACACAGTTTATGAGATATATATGGTTTACACCAGAAGCTTTGTTTACATAAACAGACTTAAATATAAAATGAAAAAAAAAAACATCTGTCAGTAATGGAATAAAGAAACTACATAGTCTTTAAAGCATTTCAATACAACAATATACTTCAATAACCAAGTTTCCACTTAACCAGATGTAATAAGGCATCAAATGTGAGACAGTCGTACACAAAATACAGAAACAGAATGCAAACCACATGATGAATAATATGACAGCTACATCCAATTATAGCTGACAAAACTAAACATTCAAGGTTTTTCAAAAATAGGATGACAATACGAGGCTGAATCCAGCTCCCGATTCGCCAGCTCCTTATTCGCCTAACTATCCGTTCCACCTTAAAAAATATCAGAGCGCTTCAAGCTCCTCCCTTGCAATGTCATTGGCTGTGTATTTAAAGGAACAGTTACCACAAAAATTTGAGACTTGTCAGCCTTCGGTTTGAACAGAAAATAGTCAGAAACCTGTAAAATATTTATTACTTTTATTTGTACATGTTTATTTCAAATGAAATGTGTGTCTACAGCATATTGACTTTAATCACTTTAAATGTAAACTGCACATAACCGACGAGATCAACTTCCACTTTAGCCAGTCTACCGTTTCATATCATTTTCATGTAATATATATTCAATATCATCTGCAGAAAACCACCCGCTATATTAACCATGTAGTGCACATATACAGGGACGTATTATGACTTTGATGGAGAGAGAGAGCGACGTGTGTTCGATAGAAACCGAGTTAGGTTTCCACCGCACATGATGCTGCACTCATATGGTGTAAATAATTTCCCGACTTACAGAATTCACGTGAATGTGAAACTCGGAAAGCTTTGATAATACATAGGATTCAAGTTTAATTTCTTCGCTTAACCTAGGGATGTTTGTCCATGTTTAATATCGTTGTGGTTTAATATTGATAAAAACCCGCAAACCCATTTGTTTTGAAAATCTAAGGATCTTTATATTTATTTATGTTATAAGGCTGGTAAATAGTTTTCTGTCTATTCGTTTTGCTAAACGTTCTGCTTAATTTAAGCGAGTCATTTTAATAATGTCTCTTGTTCTGTTTTAATAAAAAAATAATAATGAACAAATAGTAAGAATTCGTAGAACTAAAAAATTATGTCTTTCATTAATTTATGTTATAACGCAGATACCATCCGTCAAATTCGTTTTAATAAAACAAGCTGTTTAATATAAAGTTTGTCATTGTACTATTTTATTGGTGTTTAGTTTTTCGTTAAGAATAATAATGATCAAACATAAAAAACATTTTAAGAAATGGAAACATTCATTTATTTAACTTTAAAAATAAAAGGTAATCTACTACAGATTCCTGTAATAACTTCAAAAAATTAAGGGTTCTCAAAAAAATCTCAACGTAGGGTGCTAGATAAAGTCCCTCTCTAACGAATTCCAGCGTTTCATCCATTTCTGATATTTTCTCTTTTATATATCATCCACAGAAGAACGCCTCCATTACTATGCTATATTAGTCAATATAGCACATTGCACATGTCATAACTTCAAAAAATTAATGCTTCTCAAAAAAATCTCAACGTAGGGTGCTAGATAATGTTCCTCTCTAACAAATTCCAGCGTTTCATTCTATTCTGATATTTTCTTTCATATTTCATCCACAGAAGAATGCCCCCATTATTATGCTATTTTAGTCAATAAAACACACTGCACCTGTCATAACTTCAAAAAATCAACAGTTCTCAAAAAAAGCTCAACGTAGGGTGCTAGATAAAGTCCCTCTCTAACGAATTCCAGCGTTTCATCCATTTCTGATATTTTCTCTTTTATATATCATCCACAGAAGAACGCCTCCATTACTATGCTATATTAGTCAATATAGCACATTGCACATGTCATAACTTCAAAAAATTAATGCTTCTCAAAAAAATCTCAACGTAGGGTGCTAGATAATGTTCCTCTCTAACAAATTCCAGCGTTTCATCCATTTCTGATATTTTCTCTTTTATATATCATCCACAGAAAATGCCTCCATTATTATGCTATATTAGTCAATATAACAAACTGCACCTGTCATAACTTCAAAAAATAAATGGTTCCCAAAAAAATCTCAGAGTAGGGTGCCAGATAAAGTCTCTCTCTAACGAATTCCAGCGTTTGATCCATTTCTGATATTTTCTCTTTTATATATCATCCACAGAAAATGCCTCCATTATTATGCTATTTTAGTCAATATAACACACTGCACCTGTCATAACTTCAAAAAATCAACAGTTCTTAAAAAAAGCTCAACGTAGGGTGCTAGATAAAGTCAATTTCTAATGAATTCCAGCGTTTCATCTATTTCTGATATTTCCTCTTTCATATTTCATCCACAGAAGAATGCTCCCATTATTATGCTATTTTAGTCAATATAACACACTGCACCTGTCATAACTTCAAAAAATCAACAGTTCTCAAAAAAATCTCAACGTAGGGTGCTAGATAAAGTCCATCTCTAATGAATTCCAGCGTTTCATCCATTTCTGATATTTCCTCTTTCATATATCATCCACAAAAGACTGACACCCTTTCCTGTAATAACTTCAAAAATTTAAGGGTTCTCAAAAAAATCTCAACGTAGGGTGCTAGATAAAGTCCATCTCTAATGAATTCCAGCGTTTCATTCTGTTCTGATATTTTCTCTTTCATATTTCATCCACAGAAGAATGCCCCCATTATTATGCTATTTTAGTCAATAAAACACACTGCACCTGTCATAACTTCAAAAAATCAACAGTTCTCAAAAAAAGCTCAACGTAGGGTTCTAGATAAAGTCCATCTCTAATGAATTCCAGCGTTTCATCCATTTCTGATATTTCCTATTTTATATATCATCCACAGAAGACTGACAACCTTTCCTGTAATAACTTCAAAAAATTAAGGGTTCTCAAAAAAATCTCAACGTAGGGTGCTAGATAAAGTCCCTCTCTAACGAATTACAGCATTTCATCCATTTCTGATATTTCCTCTTTCAGATTTCATCCACAGAACAATGCTCCCATTATTATGCTATTTTAGTCAATATAACACACTGCACCTGTCATAACTTCAAAAAATCAACAGTTCTCAAAAAAATCTCAACGTAGGGTGCTAGATAAAGTCTCTCTCTAATGAATTCCAGTGTTTGATCCATTTCTGATATTTCCTATTTTATATATCATCCACAGAAGACTGACAACCTTTCCTGTAATAACTTCAAAAAATTAAGGGTTCTCAAAAAAATCTCAACGTAGGGTGCTAGATAAAGTCCCTCTCTAACGAATTACAGCGTTTCATCCATTTCTGATATTTCCTCTTTCAGATTTCATCCACAGAACAATGCTCCCATTATTATGCTATTTTAGTCAATATAACACACTGCACCTGTCATAACTTCAAAAAATCAACAGTTCTCAAAAAAAGCTCAACGTAGGGTTCTAGATAAAGTCCATCTCTAATGAATTCCAGCGTTTCATCCATTTCTGATATTTCCTATTTTATATATCATCCACAGAAGACTGACAACCTTTCCTGTAATAACTTCAAAAAATTAAGGGTTCTCAAAAAAATCTCAACGTAGGGTGCTAGATAAAGTCCCTCTCTAACGAATTACAGCGTTTCATCCATTTCTGATATTTTCTCTTTCATATTTCATCCACAGAAGAATGCCTCCATTATTATGTTATTTTAGTCAATATAACACACTGCACCTGTCATAACTTCAAAAAATCAACAGTTCTCAAAAAAAGCTCAACGTAGGGTGCTAGATAAAGTCTCTCTCTAATGAATTCCAGTGTTTGATCCATTTCTGATATTTCCTCTTTCATATTTCATCCACAGAAGAATGCCTCCATTATTATGTTATTTTAGTCAATATAACACACTGCACCTGTCATAACTTCAAAAAATAAACAGTTCTCAAAAAAATCTCAACGTAGCGTGCTAGATAAAGTCTCTCTCTAACGAATTCCAGCGTTTCATCCATTTCTGATATTTTCTCTTTTATATATCATCCACAGAAGAATGCCTCCATTATTATGCTATTTTAGTCAATATAACACACTGCACCTGTCATAACTTCAAAAAATCAACAGTTCTTAAAAAAAGCTCAACGTAGGGTGCTAGATAAAGTCAATTTCTAATGAATTCCAGCGTTTCATCTATTTCTGATATTTCCTCTTTCATATTTCATCCACAGAAGAATGCTCCCATTATTATGCTATTTTAGTCAATATAACACACTGCACCTGTCATAACTTCAAAAAATCAACAGTTCTCAAAAAAATCTCAACGTAGGGTGCTAGATAAAGTCCATCTCTAATGAATTCCAGCGTTTCATCCATTTCTGATATTTCCTCTTTCATATATCATCCACAAAAGACTGACACCCTTTCCTGTAATAACTTCAAAAATTTAAGGGTTCTCAAAAAAATCTCAACGTAGGGTGCTAGATAAAGTCCATCTCTAATGAATTCCAGCGTTTCATTCTGTTCTGATATTTTCTCTTTCATATTTCATCCACAGAAGAATGCCCCCATTATTATGCTATTTTAGTCAATAAAACACACTGCACCTGTCATAACTTCAAAAAATCAACAGTTCTCAAAAAAAGCTCAACGTAGGGTGCTAGATAAAGTCCATCTCTAATGAATTCCAGCGTTTCATCCATTTCTGATATTTCCTATTTTATATATCATCCACAGAAGACTGACAACCTTTCCTGTAATAACTTCAAAAAATTAAGGGTTCTCAAAAAAATCTCAACGTAGGGTGCTAGATAAAGTCCCTCTCTAACGAATTACAGCGTTTCATCCATTTCTGATATTTCCTCTTTCAGATTTCATCCACAGAACAATGCTCCCATTATTATGCTATTTTAGTCAATATAACACACTGCACCTGTCATAACTTCAAAAAATCAACAGTTCTCAAAAAAATCTCAACGTAGGGTGCTAGATAAAGTCTCTCTCTAACGAATTCCAGCGTTTCATCCTGTTCTGATATTTTCTCTTTTATATATCATCCACAGAAGAATGCCTCCATTATTATGCTATTTTAGTCAATATAACACACTGCACCTGTCATAACTTCAAAAAATCAACAGTTCTCAAAAAAATCTCAACGTAGGGTGCTAGATAAAGTCCATCTCTAATGAATTCCAGCGTTTCATCCATTTCTGATATTTCCTATTTTATATATCATCCACAGAAGACTGACAACCTTTCCTGTAATAACTTCAAAAAATTAAGGGTTCTCAAAAAAATCTCAACGTAGGGTGCTAGATAAAGTCCCTCTCTAACGAATTACAGCGTTTCATCCATTTCTGATATTTCCTCTTTCAGATTTCATCCACAGAACAATGCTCCCATTATTATGCTATTTTAGTCGATATAACACACTGCACCTGTCATAACTTCAAAAAATCAACAGTTCTCAAAAAAATCTCAACGTAGGGTGCTAGATAAAGTCTCTCTCTAATGAATTCCAGTGTTTGATCCATTTCTGATATTTCCTCTTTCATATTTCATCCACAGAAGAATGCCTCCATTATTATGTTATTTTAGTCAATATAACACACTGCACCTGTCATAACTTCAAAAAATCAACAGTTCTCAAAAAAATCTCAACGTAGCGTGCTAGATAAAGTCTCTCTCTAACGAATTCCAGCGTTTCATCCTGTTCTGATATTTTCTCTTTTATATATCATCCACAGAAGAATGCCTCCATTATTATGCTATTTTAGTCAATATAACACACTGCACCTGTCATAACTTCAAAAAATCAACAGTTCTCAAAAAAATCTCAACGTAGGGTGCTAGATAAAGTCCATCTCTAATGAATTCCAGCATTTCATCCATTTCTGATATTTCCTATTTCATATATCATCCACAGAAGACTGACACCCTTTCCTGTAATAACTTCAAAAAATTAAGGGTTCTCAAAAAAATCTCAACGTAGGGTGCTAGATAAAGTCCATCTCTAATGAATTCCAGCGTTTCATCCATTTCTGAAATTTCCTCTTTCAGATTTCATCCACAGAAGAATGCCCCCATTATTATGCTATATTAGTCAATATAGCACATTGCACATGTCATAACTTCAAAAAATTAATGGTTCTCAAAAAAATCTCAACGTAGGGTGCTAGATAATGTTCCTCTCTAATAAATTACAGCGTTTCATCCTGTTCTGATATTTCCTCTTTTATATATCATCCACAGAAGAATGCCTCCATTACTATGCTATATTAGTCAATATAACACACTGCACCTGTCATAACTTCAAAAAAGAAACAGTTCTCAAAAAAAGCTCAACATAAGGTGCTAGATAAAGTCCATCTCTAATGAATTCCAGCGTTTCATCCATTTCTGATATTTCCTATTTCATATATCATCCACAGAAGACTGACAACCTTTCCTGTAATAACTTTAAAAAATTAAGGGTTCTCAAAAAAAGCTCAACGTAGGGTTCTAGATAAAGTCCATCTCTAACGAATTCCAGCGTTTCATCCATTTCTGATATTTCCTATTTCATATATCATCCACAGAAGACTGACAACCTTTCCTGTAATAACTTTAAAAAATTAAGGGTTCTCAAAAAAATCTCAACGTAGGGTGCTAGATAAAGTCCATCTCTAATAAATTACAGCGTTTCATCCATTTCTGATATTTCCTCTTTCAGATTTCATCCACAGAACAATGCTCCCATTATTATGCTATTTTAGTCAATATAACACACTGCACCTGTCATAACTTCAAAAAATAAACGGTTCTCAAAAAAATCTCAACGTAGGGTGCTAGATAAAGTCCATCTCTAATGAATTCCAGCGTTTCATCCATTTCTGATATTTCCTATTTCATATATCATCCACAGAAGACTGACACCCTTTCCTGTAATAACTTCAAAAAATCAACAGTTCTCAAAAAAATCTCAACGTAGGGTTCTAGATAAAGTCCATCTCTAATGAATTCCAACGTTTCATTCTGTTCTGATATTTTCTCTTTCATATTTCATCCACAGAAGAATGCCCCCATTATTATGCTATATTAGTCAATATAACACACTGCACCTGTCATAACTTCAAAAAATAAATGGTTCTCAAAAAAATCTCAACGTAGGGTGCTAGATAAAGTCCCTCTCTAACGAATTCCAGCGTTTCATCCATTTCTGATATTTTCTCTTTTATATATCATCCACAGAAGAACGCCTCCATTACTATGCTATATTAGTCAATATAGCACATTGCACATGTCATAACTTCAAAAAATTAATGGTTCTCAAAAAAATCTCAACGTAGGGTGCCAGATAAAGTCTCTCTCTAATGAATTTCAGCGTTTCATTCTGTTCTGATTTTTCCTCTTTTATATATCATCCACAGAAGAACGCCTCCATTATTATGCTATATTAGTCAATATAACACACTGCACCTGTCATAACTTCAAAAAATAAATGGTTCTCAAAAAAATCTCAATGTAGGGTGCCAGATAAAGTCTCTCTCTAACGAATTCCAGCGTTTCATCCATTTCTGATATTTTCTCTTTTATATATCATCCACAGAAGAACGCCTCCATTACTATGCTATATTAGTCAATATAGCACATTGCACATGTCATAACTTCAAAAAATTAATGGTTCTCAAAAAAATCTCAACGTAGGGTGCTAGATAAAGTCCCTCTCTAACGAATTCCAGCCTTTCATCCTGTTCTGATATTTTCTCTTTTATATATCATCCACAGAAAATGCCTCCATTATTATGCTATATTAGTCAATATAACACACTGCACCTGTCATAACTTCAAAAAATAAATGGTTCTCAAAAAAATCTCAACGTAGGGTGCTAGATAAAGTCCCTCTCTAACGAATTCCAGCGTTTCATCCATTTCTGATATTTTCTCTTTTATATATCATCCACAGAAGAACGCCTCCATTACTATGCTATATTAGTCAATATAGCACATTGCACATGTCATAACTTCAAAAAATTAATGGTTCTCAAAAAAATCTCAACGTAGGGTGCTAGATAAAGTCCCTCTCTAACGAATTCCAGCCTTTCATCCTGTTCTGATATTTTCTCTTTTATATATCATCCACAGAAAATGCCTCCATTATTATGCTATATTAGTCAATATAACACACTGCAGTTATGACATGTGCAGTGTGCTATATTGACTAAAACAGCATAATAATTGAGGCGTTCTTCTGTGGATGATATATGAAAGAGGAAATATCAGAGGAAGATAAAACGTTGGAATTCGTTAGAGAGGGCTGTATCTAGAGCCCTACGTTGAGATTTTTTTGAGAACGGTAAATTTTTTTGAAGTTATTACAGGTAAGGTTCTCAGCCTTCTGTGGATGTTATAGGAAAGAGGAAATATCAGAAATGAATAAAACGCTAGAATTCTTTAGAACGGGACTTTATCTAGCACCCTACATTGAGATTTTTTGAGAACTGTTTATTTTTGGAAGTTATGACAGGTGCAGTGTGTTATATTGTCTAAAATAACATAATAATGGGGGCATTCTTCTGTGGATGAAATATGAAAGAGGAAATATCAGAAATGGATCAAACGCTGGAATTCATTAGAGATGGACTTTATCTAGCACCCTACGTTGAGATTATTTTGAGAACTGTTTATTTTTTGAAGTTATGACAGGTGCAGTGTGTTATATTGACTAAAATAGCATAGTAATGGAGGCATTCTTCTGTGGATGATATATAGAAGAGGAAATATCAGAACAGAATGAAACGCTGTAATTTATTAGAGAGGAACATTATCTAGCACCCTACGTTGAGATTTTTTTGAGAACCATTAATTTTTTGAAGTTATGACAGGTGCAGTGTGTTATATTGACTAATATAGCATAGTAATGGAGGCGTTCTTCTGTGGATGATATATAAAAGAGAAAATATCAGAAGAGGTTGAAACGCTGGAATTCGTTAGAGAGGGACTTTATCTAGCACCCTACGTTGAGATTTTTTTGAGAACCATTTATTTTTTGAAGTTAGGACAGGTGCAGTGTGTTATATTGACTAATATAGCATAATAATGGAGGCATACTTCTGTGGATGAAATCTGAAAGAGGAAATTTCAGAAATGGATGAAACGCTGTAATTTATTAGAGATGGACTTTATCTAGCACCCTACGTTGAGATTTTTTTGAGAACCCTTAATTTTTTGAAGTTATTACAGGAAAGGTTGTCAGTCTTCTGTGGATGATATATAAAATAGGAAATATCAGAAATGGATGAAACGCTGGAATTCGTTAGAGATGGACTTTATCTAGAACCCTACGTTGAGCTTTTTTTGAGAACCCTTAATTTTTTGAAGTTATTACAGGAAAGGTTGTCAGTCTTCTGTGGATGATATATAAAATAGGAAATATCAGAAATGGATGAAACGCTGGAATTCGTTAGAGAGGGACTTTATCTAGCACCCTACGTTGAGATTTTTTTGAGAACCGTTTATTTTTTGAAGTTATGACAGGTGCAGTGTGTTATATTGACTAAAATAGCATAATAATGGAGGCATTCTTCTGTGGATGATATATAAAAGAGAAAATATCAGAACAGGATGAAACGCTGGAATTCGTTAGAGAGAGACTTTATCTAGCACGCTACGTTGAGATTTTTTTGAGAACTGTTGATTTTTTGAAGTTATGACAGGTGCAGTGTGTTATATTAACTAATATAACATAATAATGGGAGCATTGTTCTGTGGATGAAATCTGAAAGAGGAAATATCAGAAATGGATGAAACGCTGTAATTTATTAGAGATGGACTTTATCTAGCACCCTACGTTGAGATTTTTTTGAGAACCCTTAATTTTTTGAAGTTATTACAGGAAAGGTTGTCAGTCTTCTGTGGATGATATATAAAATAGGAAATATCAGAAATGGATGAAACGCTGGAATTCATTAGAGATGGACTTTATCTAGCACCCTACGTTGAGATTTTTTTGAGAACTGTTTATTTTTTGAAGTTATGACAGGTGCAGTGTGTTTTATTGACTAAAATAGCATAATAATGGGGGCATTCTTCTGTGGATGAAATATGAAAGAGAAAATATCAGAACAGAATGAAACGCTGGAATTCATTTGAGATGGACTTTATCTAGCACCCTACGTTGAGATTTTTTTGAGAACCATTTATTTTTTGAAGTTATGACAGGTGCAGTGTGTTATATTGACTAATATAGCATAATAATGGAGGCATTTTCTGTGGATGATATATAAAAGAGAAAATATCAGAACAGGCTGAAACGCTGGAATTCGTTAGAGAGGGACTTTATCTAGCACCCTACGTTGAGATTTTTTTGAGAACTGTTGATTTTTTGAAGTTATGACAGGTGCAGTGTGTTACATTGACTAAAATAACATAATAATGGAGGCATTCTTCTGTGGATGAAATATGAAAGAGGAAATATCAGAAATGGATCAAACGCTGGAATTCATTAGAGAGAGACTTTATCTAGCACACTACATTGAGATTTTTTGAGAACCATTAATTTTTTGAAGTTATGACAGGTGCAGTGTGTTATATTGACTAAAATAGCATAATAATGGAGGCGTTCTTCTGTGTATGATATATAAAAGAGAAAATATCAGAAATGGATGAAACGCTGGAATTTGTTAGAGAGGAACATTATCTAGCACCCTACGTTGAGATTTTTTTGAGAACCATTAATTTTTTGAAGTTATGACATGTGCAATGTGCTATATTGACTAATATAGCATAGTAATGGAGGCGTTCTTCTGTGGATGATATATAAAAGAGAAAATATCAGAAATGGATGAAACGCTGGAATTCGTTAGAGAGGGACTTTATCTAGCACCCTACGTTGAGATTTTTTTGAGAACCCTTAATTTTTTGAAGTTATTACAGGAAAGGTTGTCAGTCTTCTGTGGATGATATATAAAATAGGAAATATCAGAAATGGATGAAACGCTGGAATTCATTAGAGATGGACTTTATCTAGCACCCTACGTTGAGCTTTTTTTGAGAACTGTTGATTTTTTGAAGTTATGACAGGTGCAGTGTGTTTTATTGACTAAAATAGCATAATAATGAAGGCATTCTTCTGTGGATGAAATATGAAAGAGAAAATATCAGAACAGAATGAAACGCTGGAATTCATTAGAGATGGACTTTATCTAGCACCCTACGTTGAGATTTTTTTGAGAACCCTTAAATTTTTGAAGTTATTACAGGAAAGGGTGTCAGTCTTTTATGGATGATATATGAAAGAGGAAATATCAGAAATGGATGAAACGCTGGAATTAATTAGAGATGGACTTTATCTAGCACCCTACGTTGAGATTTTTTTGAGAACTGTTGATTTTTTGAAGTTATGACAGGTGCAGTGTGTTATATTGACTAAAATAGCATAATAATGGGAGCATTCTTCTGTGGATGAAATATGAAAGAGGAAATATCAGAAATAGATGAAACGCTGGAATTCATTAGAGATTGACTTTATCTAGCACCCTACGTTGAGCTTTTTTTAAGAACTGTTGATTTTTTGAAGTTATGACAGGTGCAGTGTGTTATATTGACTAAAATAGCATAATAATGGAGGCATTTTCTGTGGATGATATATAAAAGAGAAAATATCAGAAATGGATCAAACGCTGGAATTCGTTAGAGAGAGACTTTATCTGGCACCCTACTCTGAGATTTTTTTTGGGAACCATTTATTTTTTGAAGTTATGACAGGTGCAGTTTGTTATATTGACTAATATAGCATAATAATGGAGGCATTTTCTGTGGATGATATATAAAAGAGAAAATATCAGAAATGGATGAAACGCTGGAATTTGTTAGAGAGGAACATTATCTAGCACCCTACGTTGAGATTTTTTTGAGAACCATTAATTTTTTGAAGTAATGACATGTGCAATGTGCTATATTGACTAATATAGCATAGTAATGGAGGCATTTTCTGTGGATGATATATAAAAGAGAAAATATCAGAAATGGATGAAACGCTGGAATTCGTTAGAGAGGGACTTTATCTAGCACCCTACGTTGAGCTTTTTTTGAGAACTGTTGATTTTTTGAAGTTATGACAGGTGCAGTGTGTTTTATTGACTAAAATAGCATAATAATGGGGGCATTCTTCTGTGGATGAAATATGAAAGAGAAAATATCAGAATAGAATGAAACGCTGGAATTCATTAGAGATGAACTTTATCTAGCACCCTACGTTGAGATTTTTTTGAGAACCCTTAATTTTTTGAAGTTATTACAGGAATCTGTAGTAGATTACCTTTTATTTTTAAAGTTAAATAAATGAATGTTTCCATTTCTTAAAATGTTTTTTATGTTTGATCATTATTATTCTTAACGAAGAACTAAACACCAATAAAATAGTACAATGACAAACTTTATATTAAACAGCTTGTTTTATTAAAACGAATTTGACGGATGGTATCTGCGTTATAACATAAATTAATGAAAGACATAATTTTTTAGTTCTACGAATTCTTACTATTTGTTCATTATTATTTTTTTATTAAAACAGAACAAGAGACATTATTAAAATGACTCGCTTAAATTAAGCAGAACGTTTAGCAAAACGAATAGACAGAAAACAATTTACCAGCCTTATAATATAAATAAATATAAAGATCCTTAGATTTTCAAAACAAATGGGTTTGCGGGTTTTTATCAATATTAAACCACAACGATATTAAACATGGACAAACATCCCTAGGTTAAGCGAAGAAATTAAACTTGAATCCTATGTATTATCAAAGCTTTCCGAGTTTCACATTCACGTGAATTCTGTAAGTCGGGAAATTATTTACACCATATGAGTGCAGCATCATGTGCGGTGGAAACCTAACTCGGTTTCTATCGAACACACGTCGCTCTCTCTCTCCATCAAAGTCATAATACGTCCCTGTATATGTGCACTACATGGTTAATATAGCGGGTGGTTTTCTGCAGATGATATTGAATATAAATTACATGAAAATGATATGAAACGGTAGACTGGCTAAAGTGGAAGTTGATCTCGTCGGTTATGTGCAGTTTACATTTAAAGTGATTAAAGTCAATATGCTGTAGACACACATTTCATTTGAAATAAACATGTACAAATAAAAGTAATAAATATTTTACAGGTTTCTGACTATTTTCTGTTCAAACCGAAGGCTGACAAGTCTCAAATTTTTGTGGTAACTGTTCCTTTAAATACACAGCCAATGACATTGCAAGGGAGGAGCTTGAAGCGCTCTGATATTTTTTAAGGTGGAACGGATAGTTAGGCGAATAAGGAGCTGGCGAATCGGGAGCTGGATTCAGCCTCGTATGACAATTCTCCATCATGCAGGATCAAAATTACTGCAAAGCTTATCATATAAGTCAGATATGATGGTCACGTGGGCAGCTGTTTTATCACAAACTGCAGTGCTGAGCAGCACGTTTATTGACAGAGTTTGTTTGTTTTTTATACTCATCTGATACACCCTGACCCTCTGTGTCTATGTCCTTAAACACCAGCAGCACATTAGCTTAGCTAAATACAGACGCACCAACAGATTTAAACACAGTTACCTCTCAAACAAGCATTAATGCACGATTAAAGTGACGATTAAAATAAGATTTAACCCCAGCACTGAAAAAGAAACAATCTTAAAACAGCTCACTCACTCACTCCTTGTTAGGAAGGACATTTTCATTCCGCATTGCACAGCCACAGACAAACCTGTGATTTCCTGATAGGCGGGGTGTGATTTTGACTGACAGACAATACACCTATGGCTGCATTAGACCACTGAGCGGTAACCAATCAGATAGGAGAATGGAGAGACGCAACTCATTGACTACCCAATCACATCAACAGTCGTGACTTTTCTCTCTCTGAATTGTGGCGCTGACAGCTTTGCCGATGCTAATAACTCCACGATTTACAAAAAAATAAAAAAAAAAACTCCACTATTTCTAAAATAAATACTAAATGCTGTTTTTGGTATTATTAATATTAATATGCTTTATTAGTAATATTAATAATAAAAATAATACAATTTTGTTATTCTGCCAACGTTAAAAATGTATATACTAAATTAAAAATTAAAATATATATGCTTTTAGTGTTAATACCATGGCAATTGTTTTTTTTTTTAGGAAATAATGAAAGTTTATTCTCTTAGTTTGAAGTCCTAAAGCAACTTGTTCAACTTGTTTAACAATAAATCAAATAATCTTAACCAATAAAACTGACCTCTATTCAAATTAAGAGTATTACAAGTTTTTTATGAAAGTTTAATCTTTTTAAAATCTTTTTTTCCTATATCACTCACGCAGGCGGAACTAAAGTTACAGTCGCGTTTCCCCGTAGGAACGTAAATATCAGCGTACTAAGAAATGTGAGAAGGCTAATCGAGCAGCTAATTATATGGTTATCTATTGTTTACATTCTTTAAACATATTAATGCATATGTATATTTAAAAGTAGCATATACATAATGAAAAAAGAAAGCCTATAATGATGTAATGACCGCTTTGATATAACTTTGTTAATGATTAATGATTTTTACACTACGTTTTTATTGTGGTGATATCATCTTCGCATATTCTAATCTAATTGAATTGGCTTGTTGAATTTTTATATTTCCTTAGAAAAGGAGAAAGTTTCCTGTTCAGCCGATCACATGGGTTGGATCTTCAGCCGCAACAAGACATGAAGCTCGTGGTATCACACTTCAGATCCCATATTATGAAGCACAATAACTAGAGGTTTGGTGTGGGGGCCATAAATAATGACTCCTGCCAAATGTATCACTCCCCTCATTCTCTATAGTATGATTGAGTTTAGTATTATGATGAGATTATAAATTGGGATTTTTTAAAGAGGCAGCAGTGGAGTCATAATCTGGCAGGGAGTCAACATTTGGCACAACATGGGAAAGAAATCTGTCATGATCTTTCTTTATTTACTTTTAATGAACCTCTCAACCTTGAGCTCTTTAATGATTTATCTTGTCTTTCATCCCTCAGAGGTGTCACTGGCTTTGCCTCCTTCTTCTGTCTTTCTGCCTGTTGATATGGTACAATCATATGACCAGATTTGGGTTTGTCATCAAGCGGGGTCTTCGTGGTTACATGAGGGTTCCATCGAGCAGTTACGCGAGTTCATATGCAAGTTGCACTTTATCTTGTTTTGGTCTCTTTAATGCTTTGTACAGTTTAGTTTGAAAATGCACTTCATGGCCAAATGTCTTGACTACATGCATTATTAACAGAAGCATAATATCTGTTACTATCAAACTATGTTACAAAGAGTATGAGAGAAAGTTTCTTTCAATCCTGTGACTGTTAACAGAATTGACATTGACTATTAGGAAATCATCATTTTCATCTATATAAGACGCTTTTTACAGAAAATTTAATATTGTTGTGGCCTATAACATCTTGTGATCCATGACAATGAGTACCAAATTGTTAAAAAAATAACCATTAAAAAAACTACAAATGACCAATTATATAATCACCCTGGTATCGATGTACTTGACTGAGCTTCACAAAGTTGCACCCATGTTTACATGTGATACGATTGAAAGCTTCCCTAAAGAGTTAAAGCTATTTTAAAAGTGGTTTTGAAAGAAATTATTTATGCAGGTGTGATTGTGATGTTCCGGTCTTTACATCCAGTTGGTCATGTAGTGTGTATTCACGTTTCAGACTTTCCTTACACCTTTATCCTTTTCAGTCGCTAAAGTTCCATTGCGGAAGTTGTGCCATAGTGTCCAGTTCAGGACAGATGCTAGGTGGTGGGCGGGGTCAAGAGATTGACAGACAGGATTGCGTGATTCGCATGAACGCAGCGCCCACAGTGGGATACGAGGCCGATGTGGGGAGCAAGACCAGTCTGCGTGTCGTCTCGCACACCAGCGTGCCACACCTGGTACGCAAGCAGGGGTTTTTCTTCGAGAAAGAGGCGGACACTCGATACGTCGTGTGGGGACCCGAGATAAACATGAGGCAGGATGGAAAGGGAAAGGTTTTCAACATGCTTGTGAAGCTGGCCAGGGCGTACCCTCATACCCAAATCTACTACGTTACTAGAGAAAAGGTTCAGTACTGTGATGACGTGTTTCAAAATGAAACTGGGAAAAACAGGTACAAGGACACATTCTCATTTCTTCTTATTTCATTGCTCGAGTCTTATAATTTATCAAATTGATTATTTACAAAAGAAATAATTTTTTCTCTCATCTCTCAGGATGAAATCAGGAGCATACCTCAGTACTGGGTTTTTCACTTTGATTTTAGCTATGGAGGCGTGTGACAGTACTCTGGTTTATGGCATGATTGACGGCTCTTATTGCAGGTGAGCTTCACTTACATCACTGAAAATGAAGTTTTTCTTTAAAAAAAATTATTAATTAACAAAAAACCCTTTTAAGTATAAACATTAGTACAAGGCTTTTGCTTTTGGAAGTATGTAACTCTTATAAAGTCCACTATCCTCTGTAACATCTGTTATGATTTGTTTGTAGTCAACCCAACCGCTCATCTGTACCGTACCACTACTATGAGGTGTCCCGTCTGGACGAGTGTCGCATGTACCACGCTCATGAGCATGCTAAAAGGGCTGGCCATCGCTTTATCACAGAGAAAGAGATTTACAGACGCTGGGCATCGCAGGGCAAACTGCACTTTATTTATCCATCCTGGTGAACACGAACGCATCAAGAATGAAAGTTACAGGCAAATAGATAATGTAACCAAATAAACTTATTCATTCATTCATTCATTTTTTTAGGGTTTATGTGAAATTTTAAATAACTATTTATTTCCTATAGCAGAAGTTTATGCTATTATTTTACTTCTAGCGCTGTCAGCATGATTTTAACTCATGCTCATCTCACTTTACATTTTGTGTGGTTACATTTTTTTTATATAAGAAGCCTTTTGCGTTTCAATGCTTTATCATATTGTCGATTGTGTCAATTGAATCGTTTGTCGATCTGTTGTGCATGTTATTTGACATCTGGGTTATTTTAATAGAAAACCACATGAACCTCCTGATCTAATTTTAACGTTTAAACTTTGCGTTACTTATAAATAACAATGTTATTTGCATAATTATGTAATACTATTGCTAGTCAAATGGTATTTTACTACATTACATCACATGTTACTGCTTATAAAACATAAAGAACTGACTGCTGTCCCTCAATGGAAACCAAGAGATTTAAAGCTTTTTTTGCACTTAACAATAATACATTAGTGCGTTTACAGAATGCTAATATTCTTTCCCTAAAATTAAGACTTCTGCTGTGATCAATGACATAATAAGTGCTGTTTATGGTCCAAAAAATACAATTGATGCTTAGATGTTGCACAGTGATATCAAATTTATAATCCGTTTTTTTTAAAAAGCCCACTTCAAATCAAATGACATCAAATGCCTTATACTTTTGCTTAGGTTGCACTTTTTTATTAATTTCAATATTTTGCTTTTAGTGAGTGTTTATAGAGAAATTGCTGAAATATTTGCTGTGGTGTCAGTACTTTCATGATCGTTTGAATAATTATTGAATGTGTCCACTATTTTATCGTATTTTTCTTGCCATTGTCGCCTTGAGGATTTGTAAGGCACTATTCTTTATGAAGCTGCTTTGAAACAAGATAGATTGGTGCATTTTAATCCCCTGCGGGGAAATTTGTTTGCAGGAGCATCTTAACATTACCATACAATACAAAAATATAAACATGTAATATGTATACTGGAAGGTCTTTAACTGTATTGTAAAAACCTAAATACTGTACATATTTGCCTGAAACATTTCAAGTCGATGCTTTTTTCTGTTTAATTTTAGTTTCTTATTCAGGTGAAATGAAAGGCTGTGGTGCTTTGTTTATGTCTTAACGTTTCTGTAAGGCAACTGTTTTCAGTTACACTGACTAGATTATTTTTAAGCATTTCATGTGTTTACAGATACTTCTCATGCTTGTCTGTTGTTTTTCTCTGTAACAAAAAAACTACTAACGAAAAAAAAACTACTAAACTGTAAATTATATGATTTTTAAATAAATACATAATGAGGTCACATTTTATTTGGATGTCTCATTTATTTCAAGTTTATTTGGTTACATTATGTATTTGTTCTGTCTTTATGCTATGCTTTTTGGGGTCTAAAATAACTTGATAATTTTAACAAATTAACTAAACCTGAAATCCTGAAATATAATTTAAAATAAATATTCATATTCATAATATCATAAAATATTATATATATATATATAAAGGTCACATTTTAATGGGATGTCTTATTTATTTAAAGTTTATTTGGTTACGTTATATATAATTTAAAATAGAATAAACAATAATGAAAGTTTTTTTTAAGTTTATTTGGTTACATTATCTATTTGTTCTGTTTCTATGCTATGCTTTTTCGAGTCTAAAATAACTTGAATATTTTAACAAATTAAATAAACAAGTCCTGAAATATAATTTAAAATATAATAAACTATTCTTTAATTATTTAAATGCCTACCGGTATATCAAATATTTGGGAATATATATTTGCATATTGTTTTAGGTTATTTGATAAGGTTAAAATACGTGAGCCTGCGTAGCAACGTAGCTCGCGCAACGTAACTTGATGTCCCCCAACTTTTGACCTCACGTCACGAAAACGCCAAGCGGCTCGCGCTGCCAGCCACAACAACAAAACAAACGGAGATATAAAAGTGAATATGAAAGACGAGGTGCGGGAGAAATTAAGGTCGGGAATTTTTAAATAGATAATCCAAACGCTGCTTTGTGAATGTTAATCATTATCTTGTTATTATATAACCATTCTGGTTTATATCAGGTTTATATGTGGTTCTTAAGCATGTTGATACAGGGCCAGTTCAGGGCGATGTAATCTAATGTCTGTTTCCAAGCACGTTTAGGCTGAAATAAAGCCTCTTATCATTTACATTACAAATGTTTTGTGGCGGGTTGTAAAAATAGATACAATGGTGGGGTGCGCGCCAAATAATTTCATAAAAGGAAGAACTCCGACCAGCGCATCACTATATACATATTTAATTATTATGTAGCCTAACTTTTTTAACAAATACAAATAAATCTCCATTCCAATTTGTTTATCATTCTAATAACTTACAATAAACTTTTAAAGATACTTATTTTGCAGTGGAAAAATACATTAGCATTCCAAAGCGAACGCGACGCACTGTGAAAAACGTACTGATTGGTCATCCGGATGCTGACATCAGACAGGTTGGCGTCTACAACGCGTCTACAACGCATGCGCAGAAGCGGAGATTATTATGAGCCTGATGACTGAAATAAGTGGTCATGATGCTGCACGGATCAAACAGCAGCCGCTATAAATCCTAATGCATCGGTAAGAACCGCGACCGCCACACGTTTTAATGCTCTTTTATAACCGAAATGCTGTGATGGATCTTCAGTCGCTTTATTATATAAATGCCATGCTGTATTTTGATGACTAAATTCGTTTATATGTGGTTTTTGCGCTGCATCATCACCGGCTGTCACGTTACGCTTTATTGATGATAGGTGCGTGCGTGTTTACATTACTGTATATTCATCTCTTTTTTATAAATGTATATTGATTTGTATTTACTGTATTACTTCACATACAACAGTGAGATAAACAGATGCTGCTGGTTTAAAGGCCCTAAAGGTGTGACTGAGACAGCATCAGTATCTGCTGTGTTCACATTGTTGTGAAATTTGCTGCTTGAACAATAGGATTTATTTATATAATCAAATTAAGTGTATAATTACTATATATATATATATATATATATATATATATATATATATATATATATATATATATATATATATATATATATATATATTAGATTATAATGTCTATATTAGATAAATTAATCTTATCAAAATGTCCAGGTCACTCGAAAATTATAAATATAAAAATGATATATGGCTAGTTTGCATAAAGAATTGAAAGATTTTAGCATGGTGATATTATTTTTGTGACAATTGAGTATTTCAAAGCATTATTGTTGTCTTGAATATAGTCTATTGGCGGAGTTATGAACGAAATAAATATTTATTTATATGTCTGTGTTATTGCCTATAGAAATTGAATGTTGTTTACATTTACATAGGGTGGCTCGCACCAAAAAGGATTCAGTTTTAACATAGATTAAATTTAAGTTAAATTCAGAATTATGTTGAACCAAACTTTACCATCATTTTGATCCGGCTGGGTGATTCTCGCGAAATTAGACTTATGAGGTTTCATGAAACATTTTGAAAAAAAAAGTAAATGCAAAGTTACAGTATCAAAATCAGAAGTGTACAGTTACAAACATCTCTTCCTGTACTATTTTGCACATTATTTCAAATGACGTAAAATCAATTTTTTTCCACATTTAAGGGGAACATTTTCATTACCGCAATGTGTCCATGACTGGATTTGGGTTCTTTGACATGGAAATATTTATTATTAAAAAAATTAAAATAAAATAAAAAGCTTCAGTGCATGTTATACTATAAACATTTACAGTAAAGAAACATGTGGTATTTGGTGATCATTGGTAAATGTAGTGACAATAATAAGGAACATAAATGTGTGTGTCCAAGAAAATTTTGTCATCGTCCGCAACAATTTTCAATCATTGTTTAAACCCTCAAGGAACTAACATTTTCAAGAAAAAAAAATAGTTGGAAGGGACATAATAGACTGTGACACTCAAGATGGCTACCAGATAAACAGTTCTTATTTTTTCTCTCCAGATAAAAGTTGAAATTTTGTTTGTCATAGTACCTAGACAACTTTTTAGTTCTCATTACCGAAACATGAGTTTGTAAATGCATATATTTATTGTAATATCATGTTGCTGTAATGATAATTTTTTATTATAATAATCTAAAAATTGTAAATAATTCTATAGAAAATATTTTTTTAAATTCTCTAAAAATAATGGTTATAGTAAGTTCAGACCTTAATCTTATATGTGCAAAAAATATTGGCTTCAATGGCTTTTTAAAAAAATCTGACCTTTTAAGTCTGAATTTCATGAAAATCACCCTGCTACATTAATCCTGTTTTCCATTGCAACTTTTTAGGAGGTTTAAGTTGTATTTTTAAAAAATTGAATTTAAATTGTTAAATTTTTTACATTGTGACAGACAGTGATGTGGCCTTGGAGAGGTGTTTTTGTTATATATTAATCGACCGAATCTGAACCTTGGATGTGTGGATCTAGCATTTGTATGCTACAAGGTCATAGTTGGATGGTCGATTATTTTGGCAAGAGAATGAGAATGTCCCGTTAGACTAACCCAGGAAGTTTTGTACTGAGCTCTGTGTTGTCTTAAATAGTTTGTTGTCTGTATGTAGCACCACGGTCCTGGAGAAATGTTGTATTTCACTTCTGCAGTGAAAAATGCTGGGTTATTTTAAGTCCAGCCATGGTTTAACTGTAACTGTGTGTGTAATGTATGTCTTTTTCTCTCTATATCTCTCTATAGGCATGAGAATTGAAACCTGATAGCGATAAGAATGAGACTGCGGTTTGTAGATAAAGTAAGTATCTAAGAGTTGAAATATTCAAACTTTTCATTAAAAATGAGAAAGATTGTTTTCTACACGGCACACTGCTGTATTCAGAGGTGTATAATACTTAAGTATTTTAGTTACATTTTCCAAGCATCTGTGCTTTATCAGAGTTTTTGTCTTGGGAAAAAATTTACTTTTCTTTGCTAAAAATTTTTTCACTACATTCTAAAGCATAGAATCATACTGTGTATTCATTATATATTGCATATTAAAATTGATTTAATGCCTAATTACATAAGAATTGTGTACTTTTACTTTCTTGAGTAAAAGTACGAAAACATTTTTTACTTAAGTAAAAGTACAAAAAATTACTAGATGTTTAATGTACTTAAATATTAAATATAAACCAAAAACTTTAAATTATGAAATGTAGTGGAGTCAAAATTATGATAATATGTTTTGGAATGTATGTTGTCTAAAGAAAAAAACTAAAAAAAAACGAATAATTGAAAATTTACTTTTATGTAGAAAGTAAAAATACTTAAGTACTATACAACTCTGGCTGTATTTATGATCAAACGTACAATTGTAAACCAATTAAATAAAACAATCTTAAGTCTTTTTAATGCTGTTGGTAATGTGACATAATTTGTGCTGTTTGCTATTTGTGCTAGTGATTTTTTTAAACATTTCTTCAACAAGCAGACATCACTGGTTGATGACATCTTCAATGTTTTCTGTGTCTATTGTTGTACAGCAATGGCAGCAGGGACAGCGGATGGTGATCTATGGGCTGGTCTTCCTCATTATGACCCTCCTCATCCTCTACAGCTCAAACAGCAACAATGATGTGTACAACCAATTCAAAGTCACTGAGTTTCACCACATCGTCAAAAACACCGACCTTAAGAAATGGGCCGGGAAGGAAGGCTACATACCTGTTCACGGCAACAAGGTGACACCCAGATTTAAATTCAGAATTATGGACGGTCCATGAAAGAGACAGACAGATAATGGTGCCATATATTAACTGAATTGTGTGAATTGTTTGTATTGTAGAGCATGAATCTCCACTGCCATCAGTGTGCACTGGTTACCAGCTCCAGTCACGTTTTGGGGTCTCATGCAGGAGACGAGATCGACCGTACGGATTGTGTCATCCGCATGAACGATGCTCCGACCTCTGGGTACGAATCTGACGTCGGGAACCGAACCACTGTGCGAGTCGTGGCTCATTCCAGCGTGTTCCGGGTCATTCGGAAACCGGCGGAGTTCTTTAATCACTCCGAGAACACCGCAGTCATATTCTGGGGCCCGTCGACAAAGATCGGACGGGAAGCAAAGGGAACTCTGTACCGTCTGATCCAGAGAGTCAGTATGACCTATAGTAACCTTTCCTTCTTCATCATCTCTCCCAGCAAAATGCCGAAGTTTGACAAACTCTTTCAGAAAGAGACCGGCCGAGACAGGTACAGTCGTACGAATGCAGTACAGCACTCTACTGTAAATTTTATAAAATAAATAAAAATAAATTATTTGCTAAACAAGCAGACAAGCAAATTGACCAATGATAGACAGACAAAAAGAGAATGTAGCAAATATTATGATTTAATATTATTAAATCGTTCTTAAATGAATGACATGAAAATGTATTATTTACTCACCCCCATGTCTTCCAAGATGTTTATGTCTATATTTCGAAATGCACGAAATATATGCTGCAAACGAGCAACTTACAAATGCATTGTTAAACCATCTAGGGCTGCTTAACGATTAATCGCAACTACTCATTTGTAGAATAAAAGTTTTTGTTTTTGGATTATATATGTGTGTGTGTACTGTGCATGTAAATATTTCTTAAACATATATATGCATGTGTGTGCATTTATACAGAATTATTATGCACAGTACACACACATATATGATTTTAAAACTTTTATTCTGCAAACGATTAGTTGCGATTAATCGTTATGCAACCCTACAACCATCAGCTAGGTGTCTGGAATTAACGAATGCAGCGTCTATGCACATTTATATCTATGGCCCGAGACGGCGGGATGATTGACTAGTGATTGATATGCATATATTCATAGATCCACGTATATTAAATGAGGCAAGGGCGTAGCTATTTTAAAGTATGATTAAAAATAGGTGAATACTAGGTGCTCTTTAAGTGATAAAATTATTAACTACAGGGGGACTTTAATGTATTTGTCTTATGTTATTTCTTGCTTGCACAGAAAAAAGTCACAGTCTTGGTTAAGCACAGGTTGGTTTACCATGGTGATTGCCATTGAGATGTGTGACAACATAAAGATTTATGGGATGGTACCACCCAACCACTGCAGGTAAGAGATTGCGGTTCGGTCTGCCAGCAATATTAAACAGGCTGTGGTAAATTTAACCCTGTCTTACGTCTTCTGAATTGGCTTTTTTGCAGTAAACATCCTCAGCCCAAACGAATGCCTTATCACTATTACAAGCCCAGAGGTCCAGACGAGTGCGTGACGTACCTGCAGAACGAGAGAGGACGACGTGGATCACATCATCGCTTCATCACTGAAAAACAGGTGTTTGCACGCTGGGCCAAGCAATACAATATCACCTTCACTTACCCGACATGGTGAGCAACGCCGGCTTCAAGCGAGAGAACGATCCAGTTTATCTTTTTTCAAAGCGGTGGATATGACACATGGTTGGCTTCGTCTAACAGATCTTGATGACCTCCCAATCAAAATTGGTTTCAGTTTTTAAACCTGTGTTGCTCAGAAACTCGTCCAGTTTGGCTGCAGGATTAAGTACTGAGCTGAAATGGGGGCCATTCTCGGATCCAGGAATAAGCCGAAGATGGACAATCTGTTTTCTTTTGGAATTCTCGGGAAAACGGGTGTGAACAGACTGTGGGACTTTTATAATTTTTGTCTTAAGCATGATCCAAAAACATCTACTGTATGTATTACTCCTCTTTTTCGACTTTTACTCATAATAATTCATTTTAAAGAGAATGAAGGCCTTTTAGAACAAGACGGAGAAAATACACTTCGTATTAGTAGCCTAAGGGGGTGTGCACACCAAAGCTTTTAAACACGTCTGAAAACATCAAGCAGATGCCAAATGCCGGCTTTCAGAGCGAAAAAAGCGCCAGCTGCTGGCTTTTTTTTCAATTGGAAACAATTGAAAACAGGTTTGGTGTGCACACCCCCTAAAGGTACATTAATTTATATATGGTGGTACAATCAACCCTTTTGAATGTTTGTCATTTAATAAGAACAGAAATCTGAATATATAAATATGGTAAGTATGGTCAAATTTAAATATTAAGACTGTGTTTTATTTTGTAAATATAAACGATGTAAATTGTTATTTAAAGATAGTATTTTTACATGTTTGTATGGTTTTAAAACGCCCTACAAAAGAGATTAAAGACATGTAAAACCAGATGTTCGGATAACTTCATGTGGTAATCATCCAATTTTTAGATTAACAACAACTTTGCTATATTTATATCTAGAAACATTCCAGTATTTCTTTGTTCAGACCTTTATAAAATCCTTCTGACTGTCATTAGCATGCAAAGTCAATAATTACAGTTGAACTTTATTCAGCCTTAAACTCCAGCCATGAAGAACACATCCAGCTTATATACAGTGTTGGGGAAAGTTACTTTTAAAAGTAATGCATTATAACATTAGGTTACTCCCCCAAAAAGTAACTAATCGCATTACTTAGTTACTTTTTATGGAAAGTAGCCTAATACTTACGTTAAAGTTACTTTTGCGCTACTTTTTCTTACTTGGCTGAGGCTTGATCTATTTCAGGCCTTGCAGGTGTTAATGAATGAGAAATTTTTCATTCAGAAATCGCATTTATTTTTCATTCATCGCAAAAATGTCAAGCTCTGGCCTGCCATCTCCGTTTTGGATTCAAACTGTTTCCGCTAAGGTGCCCACGCATAAGAGTGCGTAATTCTACGTGACTATGTTCAGTTTAATTCAGTACATGAAAAGTGAACTGAAACTCGCATTACTGTTTTTAAAAAGTAACTCAAATATTAATGTGTACATTTATAAAGTAATGCGTTACTTTACTCGTTACTTCAGAAAGTAATATTATTACATAATGCACATTACTTGTAATGCGTCACCCCCAACACTGCTTATATAGATATACATATATACATATTTTATACATAAATATAATTATGTTGCTCTTAAAGGTGCATTGTGTAACTTTTAGAAGGATCTCTTGACAGAAATCCAATATAATAAACTCTATTATCAACAATGTTTAAAAACCTTACATAATGAAACTGTACTTTTTTATTACCTTACAATGAGACGTTTTTTAACTACATACATCGCGGGTCCCTTACATGGAAAGCCGCCATTTTGTGCCACCATGTTTCTACAGTAGCCCTAAACGGACAAACTGCTCTACACAATGTGTTTCGTCGTTACAATAAAGGCACAATATGTAGAGACGTATGAATTCGCTAATCATGTTCATGAATGAGGTAATGAATTAATGTTTTTTAAGCTGTATGTTTGTTTACATTATTTTTATGCCGTTGTAATGAATTAGCTGCAAGGCACAACAGATCCGTGTTAGATGCTGTTTAACCGCCACTATCGCATTTGTCCACTCGTGTTGCCTACAGTTTTTACAACCGGAAACTGAGGATAGCACGAATATTAATATTATTGACCAATACACGAGACGAACCATTATTTAAAACGGGAATTATTCTGGATTTACAAATCCTTGGGAACTTTTAGGATAAAATAAATGCACAACTGCATTATATATCACTGTGCTAGTGGTTTTTGGTAGTTTTTATATTTTAAAAATCATACATATTTATATACATTGTGGCTTTAACCTCTTCGCTTGACTGTCTAATCTCTGCTGCCTGTCTCAGACGATGATGTGTTTGTCCTGTGTCAGCCACGGTAGCTTCTCTATGTGTTTCGAAAGGGAAGACTGAGCAGCTGGTTGCAATTCACGACCTCACCGCTAGATGGCGCTAAAATTTACACATTGCACCTTTAAGCAAATGAAATGATAAGATTCATCCAACAAACCAAAACAAAATTCATATCTTAACACCAAAAATACCACAAACATACTGTGTTATGTGTAGATGCCTTTATATAAACCACTTCTGATGTTATTGATGGGTTGTACAACTTTAATTCCTTTGGCTATAGCTGTTAATACACATTTACACTTTTAATACGTGTTTTTCATTGGACAATGCTGTTGCTTTTATTGAAGAAATCAGGTTGTCGGTGTTAAGGAACTGAAAGGTCTGAGGAAGATCTGCGCTGGTTAATGTGTTTACCTTTGACCCATCTGGTGCTCAGATTACACATCTGATTTGGGATTAAGCAGTGTAATGGTTAACAATGCAGAATCACATGAGTACACCTGGGTTCAAGCACTATGTGCTGAACAGTTCCACATGAATTGGACTTGAACCCAAAACTTTTTCATTTGGATTTTATAGGGTCACACTGTTAAATGGCTGGAGGCCTTATTATCCTTGTCCTTTTGTTCTCATATTAGCCATTATAAAGTGCAGAAGAGAAGAGGATTCTGGTTATGGACATGTATGGCTATGGTGTAATTGGATTTGGTTGTATTCAGGACTGAAGGGTGAGCAATATGGTGAATGTATTATCTGAATTATTTTCTCTGATTGCAGTGATATAACAGTATATAACTGTGCTCGTATCATGATGAATGTCCTTTACATGCCTGTCTTATAAAATAAACGTATACATTTGAAAAAGAGACTTGATTTGTTTACTGTCGCAAAACAACATAGACAGAAATATTCTTGGCAGTTCAGAAAAGATACAAAATTATTCACAAACATTTTACATTTATAAAGGGTAGTTTGTCCAACAGATGTTTTAATTTCATGACTTCATTCGCAGTCTTGACTTCTGGTCTGTTTCTGATTGGCCCATGCTTAATTAAACATGCACTTCCTGTTGCAGACAGCAGCGGTTTCTGTGCTCATCCCGCAGACTTGTCAGGAAATACAGCTGCGATTTTCTGCCGGAGTTCTGATAATGAGATTAATATAGCCTCCTGTTATAAAGAAAATATACAATTAAATACAAGTAAAGTGATTATATTTAGAAAGAATATAATCGATCAATACAACTTTTATCAGGCAGATAATATTCTTAAAGCCTGTTCATACGAAGTGTACATTTCTGCATAATATGTAAAAACTGCATGTGGTCGGACATAAAATGCACCCATTGACAACAAATCCAAAAAATCCTCCTAAATATATTGTAGTGTGTGACAGCCTTTAAATGCTAATGAAAATGTATGTTGCCTAATGTGATTTGATTTGGTGCTAGAAGTTTTATTTTCTTCCCCACCTCAGTCCGGATGGTGCGACTGCCCTGTCCGGGGCAGGTGTTGAGGTATAGGTCAAAGAGCAGGCTAGGATCAGTGACACTGAGATTGTCATCAGCATTAACACTCGCCTCTAAACCCCGAAGACCACCAAACACCACCAACATGTGCCTGAGAGAGAGAGGGAGAGGATTAATTTAACTTCTCCACTTTTATAAAAAATCTAATCATTTACTCACCCACATGTCATGCGAGACGTTTATGTCTTTCTTTGTTCAGTCGAGAAGAAATTACGTTTTTTGAGGAAAACATTCCAACATTTTTCTCTATCTAGTGGACTTTAGTGGACCTCAACATAGGGCTGGGAAAAAATCGATTAGATTTTTTTCTCCCCCTCTGCAGTATAGTGCAGTACATACAGTGTTTCCCAAACATAGGCTCTACTGGGCATTCCGGCCAGGTAAATTGCGACCCGCACAGGAGTATTTTCTGAACTCGACTGGATGACCCGTGTTTTGTTGAGAGAGCCCGTGAAGATGCACGCATCATAAACTCATCATCCAGCGCGGCAAACTGGATCAACTGCAGCACATACTGAGGTAACTGAGCAGCCAGGGAACTACACTATGACCAAAATGGTCGCATATGCTTATGTGCATATGTGTTTATAGCATCCAAGTTGGCTTCATTTTGCGTGCAAGCACGTTGTGTCTCTCCCGTTGAGTGTGCGTTCAAGTGCTCTTTGTTTCTCAATGAATTGGGTGCGACGCGAAGCAATCTCAGTGTCACATTGTATCCTTTCATGTTTCTGAACTTGAGCAGAGTTTTACCATTAGAGGTCTTTCTTCACTGAGAGGACCCGTACGGTTCCGGGTTTATATTTTAAATGGTCAGTCGGGTCCGGGTCGGTCCTAGTTTATTACTTTGGGTCCCAAGTATGATTAATATTGTGTGTAAAACCAGAGTCGATCGGAGAACGGCCGTGAGCGCTACCTAAAGCTCGAGTGAAGTTTCAGCATGCCTCCGGTTTCTATGGTGATGACAACTGGCTCTTGTTGCGACCACGCGCTGCATTTTCTTTATCCCATTTTTTAATAATCTTACTATTAATAGACCATATCTTTTCTAAAATCTAAAAAGTTTGCACAGAGATTGTAGCAAAAAGCAGTGCTAATGTCAAGCCCATTGCATTGAACGAGTGCTCAATGCTAAAGCTGACTCAGGATATAAAAAACGCTAAGCTATAATGTAAAGCCTGTCATCGGGACAGCAAGTAGACTTTTAAATCTGAAATAATGAGTGGATTAAGCTTTTTTAATCCGCAAAAGAGAAATAGAAAGCAGAAGCAGTGAAAGTGCCTATCTCTAGAAATTATTACCATTATAACATCAGTCACATTTATAATCTATAGACCTGCACTGTCTATTAATATACTGTACATAGTATTGTATTATATTGAGTTTGATAAAAGGGATCTAATTGCTTCATATATCAGTGCAAAAACATAAAGTGTTTTCGTGGTGCTTTGACAAACAGTGTCAGCTTTGTTCATGACAAAGAAAGTTTGGGGTGGTTAGATTAATGAACTATAATGTGAAATTAATATAAAGTTCAATCATTCAAAGTATTGTGTTGTGTCACACATTATAAGTTCTGTGTCACATGTATAGTAGACCATTTTTTGTCGGTGGATTATAATGATTGCCCTTTTCACCAGCTACCACCACAAGTAAATTTCACACTGACATACATTTTGTATTCGCCAAATCTTCATTCCTTCCCAATTTTTTGTTGATGCATTTTAATTAAATATAATAAATATATATTTTAAAAATGTATACAGTTTGCAATTATTTTGTTTTAAAGGAATATACCATTTTCTTAAAAGAAAAATCCAGATAATTTACTCACCACAATGTCATCCAAAATGTTGATGTCTTTCTTTGTTCAGTCGAGATGAAATTATGTTTTTTGAGGAAAACATTGCAGGATTTTTCTCATTTTAATGGACACCACCACTTAACACTCAACTCAACACTTAACAGTTTTTTTCAACGGAGTTTCAAAGGACTATAAACGATCCCAAACGAGGCATAAGGGTCTTGTCTAGCAAAACGATTGTCATTTTTGACAAGAAAAATAACAAATATACACTTTTAAAGCACAACTTTTCGTTTAGGTCCGGTCCAGCGCGACCTAACGTAAATGCGTAGTGACGTAGGGAGGTCATGTGTTACATATATAAAACGCACATTTGCGGACCATTTTAAACAATAAACTGACACAAAGACATGAATTAGTATCAGTTGACATACAACAACGTAGGAACGGTCCTCTTTCACCACATTTGTAAACACTGGGGCGGAGTTTCGCGTTCGTCCTCTGTGACCTCTTGACGTGATGATGTATTGCGTCGGGTCACGCTAGCGCATGACGACCAGATCTAAACGAGAAGTTGTGCTTTAAAAGTGGATATTCGTTATTTTTATTGTCAAAAATGACAATCGTTTTGCTAGATAAGACCCTTATGCCTCGTTTGGGATCGTTTAGAGTCCTTTGAAACTCCGTTGAAAAAACTGTTAAGTGTTGAGTTAAGCGTTAAGTGGTGGTGTCCTTTAAAGTCCATTAAAATGAGAAAAATCCTGCAATGTTTTCCTCAAAAAACATAATTTCTTCTTGACTGATCAAAGAAAGACATCAACATTTTGGATGACATGGTGGTGAGTAAATTATCTGGATTTTTCTTTTAAGAAAATGGAATATTCCTTTAAATGGGGTCGGGGGATAAAAATCTAATCGAATCGTAAATCGAGTTTTTTATAAAAAAATATTTTTTATGGGGACGAATCGCCCAGCCCTACCTTAACAGTTTACAGTTTTAATGCAGCTTCAAAGTGCTCGCAACAATCCCAACCGCGGCATAAGGGTCTTGTCTAGCAATGCGATCATCATATTCGGAAAAAAGTAGGGATGCACCGATACCACTTTTTTGGAATACGAGTACGAGTACAAGTACTTGCATTTCAGTACTTGCCGATACCGATACCGAGTACTTAATAAAAAACATGATTTAAATTTACAGGTAACAGCTTTAGTCATATAATTTAACAAAAAAACAAAGGACTAGTTTTCCAGTTTGTTGTAAACTCTGCCTCTTTGGACAACACAAGAGGCATTAACCCCTTACACGCCGCTCAAACATAGACGTTTCTCAGACCGTGGTATCGATTCCAGGTATCGGGGGACTTTTAACGAATACTTTAGAAAATGTGGTATCGAGGCCGATACCCGATATCGGTGCATCCCTAGAAAAAAGCAATTTTAAACCACAACTTCTCATCTTGCACTATCTGTATAACGTGCCAACGCGATCTTACATATTACAGTTCGAAAGGTCAAGCGTTACATATGTGAAACGCACACTTGAAGACCATTTTAACTCTTTCCCTGCCATTGACGAGTTATTTTGTCAATTAAGAGAAAACATTTCTCTGTCAATGATGCTTCACTGACAAGTTTTTACGGTAATCTGTAATTCCGCTATTATCCACTAAATGTCTCTTACCCAATTTATAAAAAAAACTAAAGCAAAAACTAATTTAATTAATTTTAAACTACGCATTTGTTTTGATCATCATTCTGAATCTGATCTTCAATAAAATTACTTTACAAAAATGTAATTATTTCATTATGTATTTCTGAAGAAACCTACCCATATTTAAGAGGTAATAAAAAGAACACAAAGATAGGATAAAAGTTTTTTTCCCCCGTTTTGTTTGTTTGTGTGAAAGCAGAGGGTCTGATCTTTCATTTGATATATTTGTATGTTTCTATATTTATAGAAGAAAATTTTCCTGGAAGGCATTTTGTGAAACTCACAAAGAATTCTGGCGGGCAACTTTTTTTAAAAAGGCTGCCGGGGATTGAGTTAAACAATAAACTGACACAAAGAGGTAAATTAATATCACTTTACATACAACAATGTCTGAAGAACGCTCCTCTTCCTCCATACTTGTAAACACTGGAGCGGTGGTTTCGCATACGTTATGCGCGACCTTTAGATGTGGTTAGGTTATACGTAAGGCCACACGGCTAGCGGAAGTCAAGATGAGAAGTTGTGGTTTAAAAGTGCATATTTTTTATTCTTTTGGCAACAATGAGGATTGTTTTGCTAGATAAGACCCTTATGCCTCGGTTGGGATCGTTCAGAGCCCTTTGAAGCTGCATTGAAACTGTAAACTGTTAAGTCCACTATATGGAAAAAATTTCCATTGATATGGAAAAAAATCCTGGAGTTTTTCTGAAAAAAAATTACATTTCTTCTTGACTGAACAGGGAAAGACCTAAACATCCTGGAAGGCATAGGGGTGAGTAAATTGTAAGATTTTTTTAATGAATGTGCAGTAATCCTTTAAACAAATTACATGTTTCTGGATTGTCAGAACTTACTTGAATGGAGACAGAGTGATGTCATCTGCATTGTTTCCTCTCTCTGACGTCCCGACAGTCACATCATAACCCTCTTTATATGGACACTCTGTGAACACTGCACCTGCAGAAACACAAACATACACAGAGAACAGAGATCAAGACAGTTTCATAAAGATGAGGAAGAGGAAAAAATGAGAAAAACTCACTGAGACAGGACGCCAGTCGAACGCTGTAACCCCAGTACAGACCCCTTGATGTTCTCGGGATGTGAGGAGCTACAACACTACCTTGATGAACTTTACTATCTGAAACACACACACACATTTTTTTAAAAACCTAGCTAATTTATTGTTTTCTACATCTAAAAATCACCATACATAGATAATGTAAAGAACACTCTGTGTAAATATAACCTTGATATCTTTAATATTAACCGAGTAAGGTCATGTCAAAGATTGGAATCAAACTTTAATGCTGTAAATCATCATCATTAGATTATGAGACTTTAATCTGGATTTCATGAATGATATGATATAAAAGGCTTCGAATTGTCTAAACCCTGTATCAGGTCTTTATAAAGAAAGCTTGTCCATGGTATAAGATGAGGACTGTAACTGCTGTGATTGTTGTTTATGCGTGTATACCTTCATTGTGGTTCTTGTTGAGCTGTACAGTTACTCTCAGTCCGGCCTGTAGTTGTTTATCGATCCGAACGTCCTGCAAACAGCATAAACAGTACGAGGTCATTTTCTGTTTGTTTTTCTTTCTATTTATCTGTTTGTGGCTGTGTCCAAATTTGCCCAGTATATAGTAGGGCTGCACAACGTTTAATCGCGACTAATCATTTGCAAAATCAGATGTGTGTGTATATTAATTGTGTATAATAATTATGTATAAATAAAAACACACACATGCATGTCAATTTAAAAAAAATATATATATAATATATATAATTTTATATAATATATAAAAGTACTTACATTTATATATATTATAAATTGTATATAAATATAAAAAAGTATATAGACATGTAAATATATCTTATTAATCATAGCCTTAGCCTTATTATATAGTGCACTATAAATAGTACCGTATTTTCCGCACTATAAGGCGCACTTAAAAGCCTTTAATTTTCTCAAAAAATGACAGTGCGCCTTATAATCCAGAGCGCCTTATATATGGATCAAGGCAAAATCAGGGTCAATGCGGCTCGCGCGAGTATCAGACTGTTTCATTTACAACGTGTTTACTGAATTAGGGAAAAGTTCCCTTCCACGTTTGGGAGAAGAGTGAGCAAGGCTGGGAGATATTGTTGATATGCACATCAACGTTTGAACAACGTCACCATGGTGAACTGAGTTTTCAGAAGGCTTAATTGCATAACGCAAACCCAGTCAAACGTTTGACTGCAGTATCTTTTATTCTATGCGCCTTATAACCCGGTGCGCCCTATATATTAAAAAAATTCTAAAATATGCCATTCATTGAAGGTGCGCCTTATAATCCGGTGCGCCTTATAGTGCGGAAAATACGGTAGTGTATTGTAGTGGACAATATCGAGTGAACTCATTCAATACAACAATGCAATGCAATAACGAATGTACAACCGATATACACCCAATAGCAGGTCGCTACCCATCCATCGTTAGGCTCATGCCAAATGAATTTCCCTACTGGTGCACTCAGTGTCCGAATTCACGCAGTCATTTTCATTCAATCCTTCAAGTGGCTACATAATGATAAATAAAGGTATAGGGGGCTATTTCAAACATTGCCTGTGTATTCAAACACACACCTTCCTCATGCCACAGTTCACCAATGACCCTTTCCCTGATTTGCATGGCCGATCAAGCACCACCCCTTCTCGAAACTCCGCCTCCTCATCAATGCGCATGTGGTGGGGGCTGTCCAGTGGATTCAAAACACCTTAAATACACAGAAACACTCTTGAAATGCATCTCCAGACATTGTACCGCTAACACAGAATTAATATCACATTTCGAGAGGTCAAACAGATACTCACCAGCAAACTGCAGATCTTTATGCACGGGGAAAAACGATTTCCGCAGGTACCTTCACACAAATTCAAATGTGATTCTCAGAGTCATGCATGAGTAAATGCACTTTATATTTAACGTGGTTTTAACAGGACTTACTGTGGACACTCCAGGTATTGCAGGATCCGTGCCAGCTGGACACAGGCTTGACCTTTCTTACCAATACCTTTGAACTCCCCCTCAGTGTTCCTGAAATATTCAAATAATGTAATTCCATAAGAGTCTGTCTGAAGAAAGCATTACGAACTTAAAACTCTACTATCTGTTTTTGGGGCTGGGTGATAGTGACTAAAATTTCTATTTTGGTAATTTTGGGATAAATTACATTATAAAGACAATATCTGTTTTTTCTACAAAGTGGAATAAATGTTTACATGCAAGTAAAAGCCTTATGTCAGATGTCTTTTTAGATGCTTTTATAAAAACAGTGCATGATTAAAATAAATTTCAAAGACGGGTTTTCTCTCCCTGCTTAAAAATATTGCTTAAAGCCTTAAACGTTTATAGTACAGAAAACATAGGCTTGGCACAAACTTATCCGGCAAGCTAACTAAACCAGCTTCATGGTACAGACCCCAGACCTCCTAAACCACCACCATAATCAGTAATGTAATTAGTCCCTTACTTTATATTATCTCCCTGTTCATCAAATATGATCACTTCATCCACACAGAATACAGCACACGCCCGAGCAATCTGACCAGCCAGGTATGTTCGCAACTCTGGAGATTGAGCGTTGTCCATTACTGATCCAGGAACAGCCACGCTCAATGTATATGATCGACCTGTCAATAAAAATACATAAGACAAACACTTTGTAAGTGCAAAGTGTATCATTGACTCAGGGAAGATAAAGAATATTTTAGCTATTCAGTAATAATTCACTAGCATCATAAACAGATTCAGTGTTGTTATCGTACCTTTGCTTTCATTTTCTTCCTGATGAATCTGCTGCTGATCTTCTGCCTTCTGCTTTTGTTTCTCCAGCTGTCGGATGACTCTGGTTTCTTTACGTAATTTCTTCTCCTCTTTCTCTGAGCATAAGAAACAAACAGCAGCCATGAAATCAATACAAACACTTTAACATCAATGAGAAGAATGTGTCAGCTCTTACATTCCTATATTATATATTATCCAATCCATCACATCAATACTACATCTAAAGCTTATTTACAGTAAACAGTTAATTATTTCTTACATCTGTTCAAATTGGGCGATGATACACATTGCTATTTCGGTATTATTAGCTCCTTAATGAGAATGTACTTCACTTTCATCAGGAAAATAGGATCAAATAATGTAATTTACATGTTTAGGAAAATGGTCACATTGTTGTACAGAAGGGGATAAGACCAAATACGAATCTAGGTAATCAAAAGCATAATAAACTCCTACTACAGTATCTAAAATACAAGTCCGTAAACTTTTTATCTGTTTAAACTTTTTTTAAGACCTTTGTCAAGAAGTATTTCTTTAACCTATATTATCTTTGAAGAAAGATGCTATCCTGGTGGGGGGATGACCCATTTTAAACACAAATTGTATATGACAAGTTACATCCAATTAAATGAGATTGTCACTGACTTTGTGCTTTCCATTGTCGCCAGTTCACTTTCTCCCCGCCCTGAAAAAATGAGAAATTACAAGCATATAAGAAGGAACATTTTATGAAATGTATCTTATAAATGTGACAACTTAAAACAATACACAATGCACAAAAAACAGGGTTCAATTATCCAGTTTATTGTTTATAATTGAAAATGTATAAAACTAAGTAAAAAAAAGTTCAAACCTCTTCATTTGAGAGTATATTTGGTTTATTTTTCTTCGGAGAAGGCTCATCCGCCATGCTGTCTAAACGTGCGTTTCACCTACAATAATCGTCCTGGAAACAAACAAACGAAATATTTGGTTCCTTCACGCATCTAAATTATTATAATACTCTTATATAATTTTATCTAATAACAGCTGACATAAATGTATAGATAGATAAACAAAGAAATAATATATTGTTTTAGAACACCTCTAATAACTAAATTAAATGTTTTTCAGGTGATCCTGTGTGTGTTTCAGCCGGACGGATTTCACAGTTGCGCTCTCTCTTAAGCGCAGGCTCTGAGGAAAAACATCGCGAGCCTCGAGCCTTAAATTAAAACACCACAATATCATAAACAAACGATAAACGGCGGATTAAGTAACATCTCACAGCTTTGTGAACACTTCAACACATCAAATTTCATAATGGTAAGAAGAGAAATACAGTCAGTGTCGTGTAAATATGTTTGTTTAATGTCTGACATGTGGCTTGTCTGTGTTTTGTGTGTGCGCGTGCGTACAAAAATTCAGCGTAGCAGGACCGACATCAAAATATATTTTGATATTTAAATGTATTCGGGCTTTGTAAAGATGACAGCTTTAATGAAGTATTACGCGTTATTAAACAGAGTCTTATTTGTGGAAGTTGGTGCTTATTTTTTGTAAGTTTACGGTAAAAATCACTCATGTGAACCTTAGTAACTAGTAAACTGTTTTGGCTAAAATAATTTCATAACAGCTCGATTTTTGTTAAAATTCTAGCAAATGTATGTTTTCCTATAGTGTTAATTCTCAAAATATGTGTGTTTTATATAAACCATAGTTACAGAGATCTAAAATTGCAATACTAGCTATGCTTTTATTCCCACAAATTTTGTGCTTCCCATTTTAAACATGCAAGAGCTCTATTGTTTTGTGATTTATCTCTTTGTGTTTATATTGGTCAATTTATTGTTACTTTGACTTGTGATGTGTGTTGCAGCTTGCTTGTATTTACAAATATTACATAGTCTCAATATTTATAACTGCATTTATAGCACTTATAAGCAGCAGTGTAAAAAGCAAGATAATGTACAGTCAGATTAATAGATATATCACCGTTGTAGGTGCATCGATCAATATTTGGGTTGTTATATTGGTATCAGCTGATTTACTGTCATCAGATTTGTGTTTTACCAGCCAATAGGCCACATTGCTCTCTCAATGTTGGTATTGGCCAACCACTATTCATTCATAGTGATACTAGTCCTGTTTATCACACTGTTGGGGCAATAATGACTGATGACTGTACATTTTAGATGAAATTTTACATTTATGTATCATTAACTGTATTATATTAAGTTTTCATCCCTGTAAAGTATCATATGTCTATCCACAGCCGCAGAACGAACACATCGAGTTACATCGCAAGCGTCATGGATACCGACTGGACCATCACGAGAGAAAGAGAAAGAAGGAAAGTCGTGAGGCCCACGAGCGATCACACAAAGCCAGAAAGATGATCGGACTCAAAGCCAAACTCTACCATAAACAGAGACATGCCGAGAAGATCCAAATGAAGAAGACGTGAGTGCAGACATTTGTGAAAGTTGCTATGGAGATGGTCCCTAGAAACTTAGCCTCTCATCCCTGACACATGGGCTTAAATTTGCATGAAATCATGTTGGTTGTGCAAAACATATGTTTATTTATTGTTGTGTTTCAGCATTAAGATGCATGAACAGAGGAAGAGCAAACAGAAAGATGATGACAAAACACCAGAGGGGGCGGTGCCAGCTTATCTGCTGGACAGAGAGGGCCAATCACGTGCCAAAGTTCTCTCTAACATGATTAAACAGAAGAGGAAAGAGAAGGCTGTAAGTATTTAATCAGATGACATGTTTCATATTAATTTGAACTATGTGTAAAATCTAGAAGGTCCTGCTTTATTGTGTTATGATGTTACAAGTAACTTGCAAAAAAAAAAATTGTAGAAAGCATAAAGATAGACCTATGCTTTGACAGTTTTGACCTTTCAATCAACTCCCAGTGGATGAAAAACTCCTCAATCACTATTTTTATTTCTAGTTGAATGTCCAGTGATATTTGTCTTTCATTAAATGGGTCGTGCTAATATAAGGTTTGTTTTATTGTTTTTGTTAGGGAAAGTGGGAGGTTCCTCTACCTAAGGTCCGAGCTCAGGGTGAGACGGAGGTTCTGAAAGTCATCCGCACAGGAAAGAGACAGAAAAAGGCCTGGAAGAGAATGGTGACCAAAGTCTGTTTCGTGGGAGACGGCTTCACACGCAAACCGCCCAAATATGAACGTTTCATCAGACCTATGGTAAATATCATTTGTACAGAGCTGAGTGCTAGACCTACAATCTTTTCAATGATATTCATTTTATTTCTCTATGTATATTATAATAGTTACATGAATTAGAAACATTTGAAAAATGTATTGTCTCAGTCATGAAACTAGTACAGAAGCTAATGGTCATTGTGCATTAAATCAAATGTTGCACATAACAGGTACACTTGGATTATTTGTAAATATATTAAAGAATTTGTTATTCAATAGGGTCTGAGGTTTAAGAAAGCACACGTCACTCATCCTGAGCTAAAGGCGACGTTCTGTTTGCCCATTTTGGGCGTGAAGAAGAACCCCTCGTCCACACTTTACACCACGCTGGGAGTCATCACCAAAGGAACAGTCATCGAGGTCAACGTCAGCGAGCTCGGATTGGTCACACAGGGCGGGAAGGTTATTTGGGGTGAGTGTCAGACAGATTAAATAACTTGATTTTTATTGGCTCTTTTTGTTTTCAAATGCAATTTTTAATCCAAATCATCTCTTATTTCAGGTAAATATGCCCAGGTGACGAATAACCCAGAAAATGATGGTTGTATTAATGCCGTCTTGTTGGTATAAGTGAAACCTGAAGCATTTAAAATCGAACTGTGCCTCCGAGTACACCTGCGATCAGCTCTTCTGTTCTATAATGTTGTCATCATCTTGGAAGCCATCGAGTCTCATAACATGGCATAATTTGGAGATGACAGGTTGTCCTGTCATGAAGTTTCTTTGCATCCGGACCCAAAATTTGAAGAACGTGTGGATCAAAAATAAAGTGCTAGAAATAAAATGTTTTCCTGTGGTTCAATTTTTAATTTACCTTGCAGATGTGTGGCTATGATATGACTGGTATGATTAGTTATGCTGTATACCATGGTATTATTATTGTTCTCCAGGTTCCTTAAACATTTGTACAAGACTAAATGCTATAACCAGATCATAACACAAAGTAATCATTTACATATGTAATTAAAAAGATCATTTACTAAAAAGGCAAAGTGTGTTTGCAAAATGAGTTAATAGATCTGTAGCCCCAGCTGAACATCTTATTCAATAGATTTTCATAGGCCTGTCTGTAATACATCCTCAATAAGACTAAAGATTAAAACTGAGATTTATCCAAATCAATCTGTACACTGAATCCTTTAAATATGTTACCATTTTATCACAGTGGATCTCAAAAAATAAAACAAACATTTATACACCTTGTACAATTAACCCAAGACAGATCATCAATGAGATCATCAAACAAACACAGGGAGAACATATTGACATGTTTCTCAGCAGTATTCAATACTCAAGTGTGCTTGTAGTGTTGTTGTTTGTTAAACAGGCACTTTCATTTGTGACAACGGTATGTAAAATGAGATTTAAGCTGAATCGTGTTTTTCTTTAAAAAAATGAAATGCATACTGACAATAAAGATAAAGTCAAATTATTTTTTTCCCACATGATAACCAACTGACATAAAATAGCTGATAGCCAGTGTATTGGTGAGTGCAAAGTCATTTAAAAAAGCTTCATCTCAATCAAATACATCCTTAAAAACAAGGATATAACCTTCAAGATGAATTAAACAGTTCCTCGAGACAACGTTCAGACCGTGTAAAAAATCCCCCCATGCTTTCATCATCAGTCTTAAGAGTGTGACATCATAGTGCACACGTAAACCACTACAAATCTCTGTGTAATGTTTCATCTCTGATGGACAGAGTGGCGATCCACACAAGAAAGCACACAGTGGATCATGTGCACTTATGAAAACTTTGTTTTCTCTCTTGCTCATTTAAATATAGAAGTCCAATCTGCTGGAGATGACTTTGCAACCCTGCATGGAGAAGACACGTTCTTCTTTGGGGAAGTAATTGAGATCGTGAGCCATCTGTTCGACAGCTTTTTCATTTCGGGTAATACCCTTCGCCGCCATCTCAGCCAAACCACACTGGACGACGTGCTTGTATTCCAACGGAAGAAATGGCACGAAGAAATCAACCAAGTTCTTGTCGATTAAACTTGTGTGCCAGAAACCACCTACAGAAAGAAAACATCATCAGGTCTTATTAATCTATGAGAACACAACACCCATGCATAATGTTCATGTGCACGCCAAAAGGACGAGTAGAAAGTTGTTTGGTAAGGGTGACATACTATTCTTGTTGTTGAAGACGGCCAGTGACAGCGCAGTCTCGAGATCCTTCAGCTGAATCTCCTCACGTTCTTTTCCGTCCTTCCAGAAATTCAGAGCCACCTGAACGATGTTTTCTCCTCCTGCATTACTGTGGAAGCACAAGAGAAGACTGTATCCATAAATCGGCATATTTGCTTGTAAAAAAATAAAATAGCTTAAAGCATGATCATGACACTTACCTGAGAAAGATGAAGATCGCCTGTCTATACGACACTCCGTTCAGGTTGTCATAGAAGTCCAGATATGGTTTTATACCGTCGATTAGGCCAGGATGCATTTTATCCATCTCATCAAAAACAAACACTGAGCGTGCACAGATGGAGACATTTCCCCTTATCCATTCCTGCAATTGCGTCTGTGCATGCACACACATATGAAGCACAAAAATCTTATCAATACAGAGATGTGATTTGATACTAAAGTGTAAATATTTGCTTAATATTTAATAAAAATATTTTTAACTAAATGATGATGCATTATAAAATTTTGTAATTCTTATAATTAAACATTGAATCATTAAATTCCATGTTCAGCATTTCAGTTTAACCAATTTAATGTAGAGTTATTTTTGGGAGTTACCATGTGCACAAAATTTACCTTGTATGTGTCTATGTGGACCTCATGAGGAAAATGTGCCGTGGCTGTAAACAGATGAACGAAACTGCTCGACATTCCTTTGTGGTAAATATTTTCGGCTATAAGTTGGCTCACAAAGTTCTTCCCAGTACCGGTCCAGCCATGGAGGGACAGAACAAGTGGCTTCTTTGGGTTTTTATTGTTCATGAACCCCGTGACGGCTTTCAGGATGACCTGAGAGGCGATGTGCTGCCCGAACAATTTTGTCTGGAGATCATGCTTCAGCCCTGAGGATGAGAAAATGAACTGAGGGCTTAAAAACCTTTCAGGATATCACATATTTGTACCACAGGAGATACATTCCCTGAAAAATCCAGATAAGACCAGCATAAGATCGTAGCTGGTTTAAGGTGGCAGGAGCTAGTTTAAGCTGTTCCCCCCAGCCTGGCAAAGCTGGTGGGTCAGTTGGTCTTCCAACCTGACCAGCTAAAACCAGTTAACCCTGCTTAAAAAGTGACCAAAACACAGCTAGACCAGCTTGCAAAACCAGCTAAAACCAAGCTGGGAGACCAGCTCACCTGCTTATGCTGGTCTAATTTGTATTTTTCTTTAGGGGTGCAATTTAAAACCAGATTAAAACTACATTCTCTTTGAGCACACTTTTGCTTTGTGCATCACAAATCACGTTGGTAGAGAGCATAGCCTGATCAATCCAAAGTGTTTTGCAAGGTCTGATCAAAAATCTAGATTACCTGTTGCATTAAAGTGGATCCATTGCTCGTCACACCCCTCATATATATAACGATAGAGTCTGTTGCCCAGTGCTGCAGCCCCCGCGCCCACAATCAGTGATGTGGACACGGGCTCTATCGCCTTCACAACCGCTACTGAGATCAGGATACACTGCAGCAGTGTGCTAAATGTACGAGGACGCCTTTCTTTCATTGTACTAAGTCATTGAAACTTTTTAAACAGCAAACCGAACGAAAACATCAAAGCTCCAACTCACACAACCGCAACTTCCTGGTAAAGTGACGTCATTTGAGTGCGACGCACGACAAGTGTCGCACTATGCATGTCGTTGCATATACAATTAAATAAAACATTTTTTAAAACACGTAAACATAATAGAGATAAACATATCCAAAAAAATCACACTATTAAATAAACTTATATTATACTTTGTAAATATTCATATATAAATATAATTTATATGTACATATGAAATCTCAATAAAGGTTCGCAGCTCTGGCAAGCTGGTCTAGCTGTGTTTTGGTCACTTTTTAAGCTGGACTTAGCGGTAAGACAAGCTTGCCAGGCTGTGAGGACCAGCTAAAACCACCTTAATTAAACCAGCTACCAGCTTATGCTGGTCTTAGCTCAAGTTTTCAGTAATACCTTCAATAAGAATTCACTGTTATAATTTTTATAATTTAATTAATGCAAAAAAATGCAAGCTAGTTAAAGAGCACCTATTTCATTGCTAAAAAACAATGTTATTTTGTGTATTTGGTATAACACAATGTGTTTGCGTGGTTTATGGTAAAAAACACATGATTTCCACATACCATAAATTTTTGTAGCTCCAGGTTTCACTGAAACACACAGATTTGAAAAGGTCTTTGTCCCTGATTGGCCAGCTAATTGGCCTGAATACCTCTGACGTCAGTCGGAAACGTGACGCTCCTTACCATGTTTGAAAGATTCGCTCACAATGCAATGCTAACGGGACTTAACTTACAGGTTGTGAGTCCAACCAGGAGGAATACGTTGTTTACTTTGGGGGTTTGTGCCTTTTGCTATATCGTTAAAGGGATAGTTCACCCAAAAATGAAAATTCTGTCATCATTTACTCACTCTCATGTTGTTACAAACCCCCAAATTTATTTTTGTAAATAGGGTTCACAAACGGTTTGGTTACAAACATTCTTCAAAATATCTTCCTTAGTGTTCATCACAACAAAGTAATTTATACAGGTTTGTAACAACATGAGAGTGAGTAAATGGTGACAGAATTTTCATTTTTGGGTGAACTATCCCTTTAACATGAACTGATACACACTTACACACCAAAGGAATCAGACAATAGGTGCTATTTGATTAAAAAAAAAAAAAAATGCAAGCTAAAAACCATTATATAGTATCAATACTGATGTTCACAAATTTTAAGGAATTAAATTCTATTTAATAATGAAAATGTGAATGTATAATTTATTTATTATAATATAAATTATATATTAAGATACATTCCCTACTAAAAATCCAACTAAGAACAGTATAAGCTGGTTTGAGGTGGCAGTAGCTGGTCCTCCCAGCTTGGCAAAGCTGGTGGGTCAGCTGGTCTTTCAGACTGACCAGCGATATCCAGCTAGACCAGCTTATAAAGTGACCAAAACCCAGCTAGAACAGCTAGCTACACCAGCAAAACCAAGTTCACCAGCTTATGTTGGTCTTAGCTGGATTTTTCATTAGGATTTAGGTTTACGAGGTTTTACAGACACCGATAAATGAAACCAGAAATACAAACCTGTTTTGTTGTATGAGATCCAGTCCGATTTACAGCACTCGCTAAAAGAGTAAAACATGTTTTGATAGCTGACTAGAAACCAGGTGACAGCTGATGCCATCCCGACAGCAATGCTGGTGCTGATGGGCTCGACTCCTTCTGTCACAGACAGACTCCACGGAATACACACAACAAACAGCAGCCAACATCTCAACCGCATTGTGTAGACTAAAAGCCGAGCTGAAAAACTAATCTAAATCAATACTTTACTAGTGCAGTGAAGCTACTTCCGCAAACTGAACCATGAGGATCCGCTTTAGATCATCAAACGGTTCCGCGCTATGACGTCACAAAGACCACGCATATCGAATTAAACGACATCATAAACGATTTCACTGTTATATCATTGCAGAATTTGGGGCATATAGTTTTATATTAGTTTTGCCATGATATATTATCACATTGTGATTATTAGTGTCGTGGGAGAAATGAACTTTTATTACTTACTGAGGCATATTTTAGGCTAGGGCATATAACTACATAAAAAAATAATTTTTGTAACCATTTATGTCAAATTCCTTAATTTATTCTTTATAAATACATTGTCCTTAAATAGGCTGTTTACTATAAATTAAAATGTGATTATATGTGTAATTATAAAAAAATGATCAGGTAAACTTTTCAAACGATGATGTTTATAGGGACAGTCGACAGAGTTTAACTGTTAATAATTGGACCTTTAGATGTCCTGATACTCATTTCCATTAGAATAAACAAACACAGATTACAATAAAATGTGTTCAGTGGATTAGATTAGGCCTATGTGTTATTTTCAACAATGTTACACCACCAGATCAAAACATTTATCTGTATACAGGGCTGTAAATACACATGATTCATACAAAACCAGAGGCATGAAAAATTACCAAGACCTCCTATTGATGGTAACCAATGATGACATCTGTCACACCAACACCTGCTAGTGTTTGACTGGTGCAGATGTGCACAGTAGAAGTCCAAATTCAATCCTTTACTAAGATCCATACTTAACCAAAACACAGGTTCCGAAAATCTTATTTTATGTTGTAAGGTCATAGCTGTGATCAAGATTTAAAAATGCATGATGATTTCTCATATTGTTAGTAGCTAAACCAAGCTAAATCCAACCGAATAAGTCTGGCTTTTAATTCACGAATAAAACACGTGTGCTACATTTAAAATAAACATATAAAACTTACGTTATATTAATATGAAGTTCTACATTTTGTATCAGGAAATATAAAATCAAGAATCGTAATTGACCTGTAATGTGCGCATAAGCACTCTAGAGGGCAGCAATCTATAATTTAGATCTTCCTAATGTTCTTTTTTTGTTGCTTTATTGTTATCTTGTCTGTGAGTTAAAAATGCAAAAAAAAAAAAAAAAAAATTATATGTTAAAAGAAACTTACTTTAACACCTTATGTATTTTAATGAAGTCTAGAAAGTACAAAAAATCCCATCAATAAATAACATTTGTTAATTATAAAATAATGACAATAAATAAACCAGAGTAAATTCAACATAAATAAATGTAATTTATAAAAATAACATGTTTGTAAAAATATTATTAAATTAACTGCTGCCTGCTGCTGCATTACGTCATCTCCGGTGTTCTGCCATTTTGCGGTTGCGGATCCGTGTCGAGCTGCTGTTGCGTTTCCTCATCGATCACCGACAACAAAACGTCCGATTTCATTCCGCAACCGGTCACATTTAAACGATAAAATGTCAGATTTTGACAGTAACCCGTTCGCGGACCCGGACTTTAGCAACCCGTTTCAGGTAAATGAAACAATTGTATTTTTATGGTTATATTTTGGTTTGTAGGCTTGTATGATATGTCAGTCATGAAATAAATTTTTTCTGTTAAATATTTATTTCGCAATAATACCACGTATCATGTATATAAGTCTTTATTTAATGCATGTCTATACTGTCTGTACAATATGCATTTACAGTGAAGCTGCTTTGCAAAATTGAGCAATGGAGATTACATTGAGTTGAAATGGTAATGTCGTTTAATTTGTGATGAATGAGGTAATGTTGTTTTATATTTTTAGATGGACCAAACCAGGTTTCACTTAAGTTTAAATAAATTTATTTTCATTACATTTATCAACGGTTCTCTCGGTTTTGTCTTTATTATGGTAATGAAAAGAGACTGGGAGCTTTAAACCTGGGCTTGGTTCTTTATATGCTAGCTATGTTGCATTGACTGTATATGATGTTTTGGACTTGAATTGGTTTTTGTGGGGATTTTTAGTCAGTTAACTAGTAAGTTATGAGCTGATCTTATTGTCTTCAGTGTGTAAATATTAACGTTATCTCTTCACTGTGTGTGTGTTCATTTATTGAGGTCTGATCTGTGTGTGTAGGTTTGTGTTTTGATAAGTTGTGTGTGTGTGTGTGTGTGTGTGGGCTCCAGTCAGCTGATGAAATAAGATCATAAGATCCCTCACATCCTACTTTGTTGTAATTTTATTATGCATGTTTCGGTTTGTTGCTGCTGATCCAAATGTATATCAGATCTGGTTGTGAAAAAGATACAGCTTTGTAATTTAGTTTAACACAACATGATATTGCACAACAAATATTAAGGATGCACCAATATATAGGCCTATAATCGGTATTGGTAGGTAGAAACACCGCAACCCAACCACCACCATCCACAATCCATCCCACCCCCCCGCTATCAGCTTAAGACATTGCTTAAAAACTGCCGATGATTGGGGCAGATTGTATTACAAGGAGTAAAAAGCAAAACTATCAGTATTGGTAGATGTCATTATATGTAATCCAATGGGTTGGCAAAAATGTTTTGTATGGTTGCTTCTATTTAAAAAAAAAAAAAAACAGCAAGTAGGGCTGTAACGATTAATCGTGCAAATGCGCGTTTTCTCATTGAATGAATTTTAATGAATTACTTTGAAATGTAGGGACAATAAATTGTGCGTTTCTGCTTGCTATGCTTCTCAATGAATTACAGTGAAATGCCACTACATCCAAAAGCCAGAGGGCGCTCTCGTGCAGAAACGTAATATGTGCCGCATTGGCTTGGGCTGTAATATGGTATACCGCGGTATCTAAAAATAGCAAAGGTATCTGTTAGGGCTGTAACGATAAATCGCGTGTTCCATTAAAAAGACCTGTCTAAAATCGATTCTGCATCGCAAGGCTGCGATTCTGTGTTTCATGCTCAGCTTGTGCATGTACTATGGCATTTGGTCAGTAAGAAGTCCTTTATCAATCTAAAATCATTATGAGTCGGAGTCGTTTAAAAGAGCAACACTCGTTAAATAAAATCATTCAAAATATTCTTTATTATCATGAAAATACCTGAAACAATCTGAAGAACTGAGATATAAATATCCTTCTAGACATTTCCTAGAATAGCGTCTGTAATAGGGCTGCACGATGTGAGGAAAAGTTGCGATGTGCGGTGACATTGTTTAATGTTGCGATGACGATGTGAGTTGCGATAAATATTTTATATTTTTTCATGTTTTAGGGGCTATTCATGTCGCGCCTAAAAACGCGTGGAAAACGCTAGACACGTAGGTTATTGTCACATGACCTGCACGCTGCGCTTGTGTCATTCTGAAAAGTTAAAATGTTTTTGAACAGCCTGGAAAACGAAGTCGCAACTGCGGTGCTTCCAGAGCGCACATACTGCGTGCCTACATTTGAAATAATGAACTTGAGCGCGCAATAGACGCAATATGTGAATCACCGCTTCCACAGTACCTGTGTTTGTGGCGTCATCTCTCCTAAATCCAAAATAATTCCATGATATAGCTGAAGTGCTGTTCCTTTTCACCACAAGGTCTTCGTCTGACAACACATTTTCCTCACTCTTCTCTCCTTTCTCGCCAACGTTTTTGCCTAAAACCATATTTGTATCGCTGTTCATCAAACCTTTTCTGCTTTTTTACCATAATAAGGACTATTTATAATGATTATGTTTGACAAGTGTTGTTTTTTCACATGCATGTTATAAACGACTCAAACTCTTTAATTTTAGATTGGTAAATACTTCCTACTGATCAAAGAAACGTAGTACATGAAAGAGCTGTGCAAAATATCACCTTTGCTATTCAGAAATGGTATCAGACAGTAGTGTTGTACCGGATCAATGTTTTTGACATTACAGATGTCGAAGATTCACGCGGGTGAGCTCTAAACAGCTTTTATGTTGTGTTCGGACAAATGCTAATTCATAAACAGCAGATTGTGGCCTTTGATCTGAAGTATGGGACATAATTATTTCTCTCGCTCGCTCTCTCTCCCCGTACACATTTCATTCATCTTTGCTTTTTAGGTTTTACTAGTAAGTCGACGTTGACTTAAGCTGGTCAAAAGCGATTAGCAATAACGGTATGCGGTCTGTCACCGAGTTGCCGTGGTAACTCAACACCAGTGCGGTCCTGTAGCTGACCGACTGTAACGGCACGTCTCAATAATTCATGCAGGATCTGGATTGCATTGTGTTTCTTAAGCCGTCTACAGACCACCTTACAATGAATGAGCTTGTAGATTTTCGCTGTAGTGCTGCTGAATGTGCTGTTTTTATTGCCATGACCCAGACCTCATGTTGTAGTGAAACCATTCCGATACATACATCAGCAGTTTGCTTAGCCTGTGTTAATTTCAAGCCGTTTGTTGTCTTTTGTAAATAATTTGAGTCTGCACTGGCATAATTGTTTTTGTTGCATTTTAAGATTCTTATTTTGTTTCATACATCTGTTCACCAGCTGCTGCCCATGTCTCACTTCATACCTTATTGTCTAAATACTAGGGATGCACCGATAGGATTTTTTTGGGCCGATACTGTTTTAAACAGACAACTGCTGGCCGATACCGATGCCGATACCGATATTAAACACTTGTATACAATACTATACAGTTGGTCTATTTGCTAGTTTATTTCTGCATCAAATTATTTTTACTGAACATGGATTGGATCTAATTAACATTCAACTGACCAACATAATAAGAGAGACACAAATTAAGGTAAAACAAATATAATAAGACAGCATGACAACCTCCAAAGGTGGTTTTTGCTATTCAGCATTTATTTTATTAACAACATTAACTCGTTTTTTTTACATATAATGGATTTCTTTATGCAGTTAATTAATAAACAATCGGTTTCGGCCTTTCTCGTGCTATTGCCGATATGCCGATGGTTTCAAATTCATCAAAAATCGGCCGATAAATATCGGCGGCCGATACATCGGTGCATCACTACTAAATACATAATGACCATGCAATGAGGCACGTTATAATATTTTTCTGTATGCAATTGAACCGGTGTGTGGTCTCAGATCAGTGTATGTTGTTATGTTACACTGGATGTGAATGAAGCTCATTATTATTCATGAAACTCTCAGTTTTTATTAGTTTATTTCATAAACACTGCTGTGTAAGAAAACAAGTGCACTGCATAGCCTTTATTTCATGCATCAGCCCCCACATTGTTTGCTAATCATTAAGTTTAATGTTTGTTGACTTTCACATGCAGTTGCCAAAATAATAAACGAAACCTTGCAAAGTAAATAGTCTTTATCCCGGATCTAACCCTGATAGAAACAACACTGTCATGCTAAAGCTGTCAAATCTGATGTAACTTTATAAAGAAGTAGACATGCAGCAGGATGTGGCAGACTCGCTGCATGAACCAAAAGCGAAACTTTATGAAAGCCACACGCTCGTGTGCATCGTGCATTGGTTCTGATGGTGCACTTTGAGTTTCATTGTAATGCTTTCATAATGCAGCTACTGTCTCAAGGCTGTGGACTTGTTAAAACAGTCAATGTTTGTGTTTTTGCTTAGACACACAGGATGTGTTAAAGTAAGCTGTCTAAATAAGATCTTGTTCTTTGTGTCTCACTGATGGAGAATTGAGAACTGGAAGGGGAACCCTGATGATCTTAGTAGATGTTTCTGGAGACCTAGATCGTTCTGGAGATGCATGGGAACCTGAGGGCCTGTCGGTGTTACTGTGTGTTAAGGAAATAACGACTAAGTCTAAGTTACTCGTGAGATGTATCATTGAATAACAATTTTCAGATCTTCATAGGGCTGTCAACAGATTAATCACAATTAATCGCATACAAAATTTAAGTTTGTTTTTGCATAATATATGTGTGTGCACTTTGCGTAATTATTTTGTATATATAAATACACACGTATGTATGTATAGATATAGATATAAAAGGTATAGATATATAGGTATAGACAAAGATATGTAGGTATGGATATATAGGTATAGAGGTCTAGATATATAGAGATAGATAGATAGATAGAACCTTTTTAATTTTTACATAAATAACAATTATCTTAAATTTATACATATATGTTTGTATTTATATATTTTATATATTTTATTAGTGCTGCCTCACGATTAGTCGCGACTAATCGTTTGCAGAATAAAAGTTTTTGTTTACATAATATATGTTGGTGTACTGTGTATAATAATTATGTATAAATTCAAACACACACATGCATGTATATATTTAAGAAATATTTGCATGTGTATATAAAGTTTTATATACTTATATAATTTATATTATATATACATATATATAAATATTTATTATAAAAATATATTTTTTTCTTCAAATTATACATGCATGTGTATGTATTTATTTATACATAATTGTTATACACAGTGAGTACACCAACATGTATTTTGTAAATAAAAACTTTTATTCTGCAAACGATTAGTCGCGACTAATCGTGAGGCAGCACTATATTTTATATCTTTACAGTATGTGATTACTTGTGATTAATCTTTTGACAGCCCTATCTTCAGTTATTCAGATTATACAGAGGTTTCTTATTTTAAGGACTAGTTCATTTCCTTTCACACATATAAAGGAAAGTGATATTGGTTAACTCAAATGACACTGTTGTCTAGGGTTCTGGTAACAGACGGAGAGGAGGTTCATTTGAAGGTTTGAGATCCACTGGCTGTCTTTTCCCTCCACTGTGAGAGACATAATCTAAAAAAATCCAAAAATCACAATGTATGATTTTTTTTTTACTATTTATTTGTATGATACAGCTGCAAATAAGTATTTGAACACCTGTTTATCAGATAGAATTCTGACTCTCAAAGACCTGTTAGTCTGCCTTTAAAATGTCCTCCTCCACTCCATTTATTATCCTGATTTAGATTTGAGGTCATTAGCTGCATAAAGACACCTGTCCACCCCATACAATCGGTAAGAATCCAACTACTAACATGGCCAAAACCAAAGAGCTGTCCAAAGACACTAGAGACAAATCTGTACACCTCCACAAGGCTGAAAAGGGCCACGGGCAAATTGCCAAGCAGCTTGGTGAAAAAGGTCCACTATTTGAGCAATCATTAGAAAATAGAAGAAGCTAAACATGACGATTGTCTTATTTATGGAGGGATACAGCTTTATATATGTTGAAAAACTTTGAAAAGGACTTTAGGGTTTCTTTAGGGATGATTATTTTGGATAACACTGAAATTATGTACATTGCAGAAGAGTGTCAGAACTTAACAAATAACATGAGAACGTATGACCCTGCCCATAAAATCCAGGCCAAATTATCATAATCTGTTTTGTGAGATTAGGAGCACCAAGGCAGTGTTTACACTACCTGTTTGAAGTGACTCACTTCCTATTTTTCTCCCTGAAGTGGCACAGATCGGATATGACCCACATACGTTTAAGCAGGAAAAAGTGCATATTCTTCGATCCATACCTGTAAACACTCTCGTTTTTCCCGGGAGTCTCCCGAATTGCTTTACATATTTTGTTATATGAAAAATCACATCAATATATTATTCCAAGATTGTCCAGTTGCCAGATCTTATATGAAACGCATCCTACTCACACACTAGACACATCAGACAATTTTTACCTCAACCTGGCAACCTACAACTTGGTTGCGCTGTTGATATCTGCTCAGGTAGATGGGGGGAAGTTGAATCAAGCATTACTATTAAAAATAACATTAGTAAGCTCAGGCGGTGCTAAAAAATATATATAATTGCAAATTTAACAACAGCTGACGGAGAAATAAAATTTTTTATCATGAAGCAACATCGATAATTCCCACGCTTTTTGCAAAGTATGTTGCGCTGATTTTAGTATCAGGCATGGTGGGAAAACGACGTAACGCATCACAATAAATCACAACGGCACAACTGTGCAGGCACACAAAAAATGCTGGCGGACAAAGAGTTTAATAATAATCAGTTCAGCATATCCGGATCGCGCGCACTTAAGCAGCCAAATATTTTGCATCGTTATAAAAATCAGTACCGGTCGATCATTAACCCCTAGTAACAATAGTTAAACTATGATATTTATAGTAAATCAAAGTAAACACACATTTTCTATAGCAGTATATTTGAACATTATTTATCCATTTAGCCATATCGATCGATCACACCATGTGCACCTGGCCTTACCCAGTCAATATGAAAGATTTTACATAATGTTCTTTACATCATAAAGTATAATTTCATGAAGAATACCTTAATTCACAAAAAATGGTTTTTACAGACTGGCATACTCTTTCACTGCATATTTAAAGATGTATAATGCATTCTCTCAAGTGATTTTATAAGACTAAATAAAGCTCTATTTAAAGTTTCTTCTCTATTGTGTCACAGGTTTTGGGTTTATTTGCCTTTGCTCGGAAAAGTTGGAGCAGTAATATCAGCGTTGATCTGATTTCTGCTGTCTTCATCTCAGCTATGTTCCACAGTAATCTTGTTTCGGTTTAAAATAAGCTCGAGTTTGTGAATATTCAATTGCTGTGCGTCTGAGTCTCATCTTTTTTGCATGTACATACTAAACTGATCTTGAATTGTGGATAAATGCAATGCTAAACGAGGTTAAACTCAAACACAAGACCGGGGTTCCCGCTTAAGAATTAGGTCACTGAATTTTGAAAGACACGTCATTCAGAAGGGTGTGAAGGAGTTGTGCAAATCCCAAAACGATTGTCAGGTATGCATAGCTGTAACTTGCGTAGGTGCCCAGATGTAAAAGTCTCCGTTGAAATATCATGACATATTTTTTGTTGTAGTCTCCTCATACAAACGTGGGTTTGAAGATGATTCAGTTTGAATGTTTAGGTGTGTCACCTTGGGCGATTTGTGAGTTCATTCTTGCCTGATGATGGACAAAAGCAAGTGAAAGTAGGGTAGGGCTGCGACAACTAATTGAAAAATCAGGTGATCATGGGTTGTGACATCAAACAATCGTGATCATACAGATCACTAAAGACAATGGCTTTCTGCTACTTCTCACTTGTATTTGTGTGATTATCCCATGAAACATTCAGGGTTATACACGGAGTAAAAAATTCATGGCTCTGGAGTCCTGGCAGTTTCTTTGAAACAGATCCGCCTCAGGACCGGAGCGCATCTTACCGGGGCTGCTATGGAAACAAGGGATTGAGTTTGTGTGTGTGTGTTTTAGCTTACATTTCTTGTGTGTTAAATCAATTTGTCATTTTTTCATTTCTCCAAAAACTTTAGTTTCTAATAAAGCTCTTCTCGGCAAATTTTTAGTTTTGTGTGTAACGGTGTGCATTATGTCACGATTAATGTGCTACATTGTTGCGTGATGATGTCACTTTAGGTGCAGCAGTCACACCTCTGAGATGCCACGCCCCCAGACTACCTATTTCCAATCACTGTATTTTTTACATATTGCATGCCAATATGGGAATAAGGGATGGTATAAATATGTTTACTTTTGTGACAGAATCAAAAATGTTAACCACAGCAGATTTTTATATTTGTGTATACCGCAGAATGTAAATAAGTGGGTGTGGTTAACTCACAAGCAGCACTCCTGCATGTTAGAATGAAAAAAAAGAGTAAAAAAAGAGTTTTTGGTAACAGAAGTCCAAAAAGCTTGGCCATCATGTGATTCGTGGAGACTTTAGCTAGTTCATGGAAACTCTGAGTGAGCCATTGAAAATACATTGAGTTAGGGGCAAAGAGCTGTGATATTTCTTAATTAATAATCAAGAAATGATTTGATTTACAATATTTATATCTCACACCAATGTAGGTAGTATTTTCTGTAGTTCTATCAAAGTCAACAAGATTAGTAGTATGCTGCTGGTTTGTGCCTTGTTAACATGTTTTACGCTGCTTCGAATAACTTTAAAGCTTTAAAATGCATCACACAGTGTAGTATGTATGCATTGCTTATAATGTTTATGCATGTTTATAATGTACAATTGACTGTGTGCTGTGTATATATCTTGTGAATGTTTGATTTATAAAATGCAAAGAACAAGATAAAAAAGACTCAAGGCTCATAAAGTGTAATTTATTTTAAATTATAATACCCCTGGCTCAGTGTCATTTTTAAAAGTCACTTAAAAAGTTTAAAAACGACCAGATTTTCATCCTAGGTAGGTCTTAAATTTAATTCACCCAAGTCTTGAATTTCTTACCTCCGTTTATTCCCGAAAAGCGTTGGTAATTTAAAACGCTGAAGAACTAATCAGTGGCGGAGGCAGAAAGTGTTTGATGGGAGCTCTAAAAATCTGGACACAAAAGAAAAGCTTTTTTAAATCATTATTTTTATTATTAAAGAGGATACACATGTAGGCTATCATAATCCCCGCAAATCATGCCATAGGCTATATTTCAGGTGTTGTGATCTGACTGTAAACTGTGGGTTTGACAAGAAACAAACTTTAAACTTAGTTTTGTATAGCAAAAAAAATTTCTGGGTTAAACCACCTAAATGCCCAATCGCCCATGGCTAACTTCCTGTTTTTTGATATTTTGATAATCTGTTTTAATACTGCATTTATTTGATATTTTTCTATAACTGAATCAATAAGAAAATAATGTTTTGAGAATTTTTGGATCGTTCGAATGCTTCTAATGTGTCGTGTTGGTCTTAAATTTTACTCAAAATTGTAAGGTCTTAAATGTAACTTACTGAAACCTGCAAGAACCGTGTAATATCTTCATCACTTTCAATTATTATTAATCCCTGAATGTATTAATATATGCATTTTGTTAATACAAGTTGTTGTTGTTATTATTATTATTATTATTATTAATTTATTGCATTTAATTGAATTAACCAGCAAAATCACTGTGCCAAAAACACTCCAGCCATGTTTTATACATATGCACAATGTACCAACATCACGTTTAAACTCTGATTACATAATACAGTGGTGGTAGGGTTGTGACGAGACACTTAATCCACAAGATGAGACACGAGATTGGTTTCACGAGACGAGACAATATTTTTACACTTTTTAAGAAATCCTCAATGATAAAATAAATTAATAAGAAACTGAAATCACGTAATTTTTAAAAGTTTTAACTAATCAAGGACTGTCCCTAACAATTATTTTGCTAACTGATAATGAAGTAATTTGTTATTTTTGGGTAATAAAAATAGACCCAAGTGAGCAGTAGCCTTTAAAATGACATAATAACGAAGATTATGCAATAATAATTGGTTCAAATAAAGTATTAAAATCAAGTTACATTAAACAACATTACATTAACAAACACATTACATTTGTGGCCTATAAATAAAAAGTATTATGTAAATATTATAACAAATGCCTGCAGGGGGCGATAGTGGACTTGTCTCGCGGACGCTATCTTCACTTTCACTTTAGACGGAGAGAAACGCTTATTTTTAGCCAAACAATGTTTAAACCCATTTGAATATTTAATATATGTCCATTTCTTTACAATAGAAATGATACAGTCACTGTCAGTTTTTTTAGCAAGAACATGCAGACATTAAATCATGTAAACTCTGTGTGAGGGTTTAATCTGCTGAGTCTTTTGACACTGATCAACAGACAAACACAACGCGTCTCAGACGAACATTATTAGAAACCCAAACAAAAAGCAAACGCAGTAAAAGTCAAATATAAAAAGGACATTCTGAAAGTGTAACTTGTGCAATGGTAAGAAAATTTGTTAAGTTTTTCATTTTATTCAGCTTTGGAAAAGAATTCCCCTTGCGTCAACTCCATTCACGCCAATTAGCACTACATGTGAATCTTATCACTATTCATCAATGTGCTTGTTGTGGATTATTTCTCATTAAATTAGTACATTTAGGGGATGTTAGAAAATGGGTCAGACTAGGAAAGGCTGAGGATAACGTATAAGCAACACACAGCAAACCACAAACAGCCAGAATTTTGTTCTGTTTATGAAGATTCATCCATTATTGTTTAATTCAAGATTAAACGTGATGGTGGTACATGTCTCAGGAGGAAACACATAATTGAAAGGAATCCATTTAGTTGTGACAAATATGGTCAAATAATTTTTATAATTGATTTTAAATGAGTTTTAGGTTGTTGCAACACTTGTCTTCTTTGTTTATTTAAACATGTGCCGTTAAAAATAAATACAATTATTTTGCATTTATGTATGATGCACCGATAGGATTTTTTGGGTCCGATACCGATTTAAACAGACAACTTCTGGACGATACGGATACCGATATTAAACATATGTGTACAATACTTTACAGTTGGTCTATAAGCTAGTGTATTTCTGCATCAAATAATTTTTACTAAACATGGATTTTATTTAATTAACATTCAATTGACCAACCTAATAAGAAAGGCACAAAATAAGCTAAAACAAATATAATAAGACAACATGACAACCTTCAAAGGTGGTTTTTGCTATTCAGCATTTATTTTATTAACAACATTAACTCATTTTTTACATATAATGGATTTCTTTATGCAGTTAAATAATAAACAATTGGTATCTGCCTCTCTCGTGCTATTGCCGATATGCCGATGGTTTCAAATTCATCAAAAATCAGCCAATAAATATCGGCGGCCGATACATTGGTGGATCACTAATTACTTGCTTAATTGTTATGTTGTGGTATAGTACTTGGTTAAAGGGATAGTTCACCCAAAAATGAAAATTCCTTCATCATTTACTCACTCTCATGTTGTTACAAACCTGCATAAATGTCTTTGTTTTGATAAACACAAAGGAAGATATTTTGAGAAATATTTGTAACCAAACCTTTGATGGACCCCATTTATAATAATAATAATAATAAACTTTATTTTTATATAGCGCCTTTAAATGTGCATCTCAAAGCGCTTTACAGAATCATGGAGGATACAGTATAAAATACACATACTTCAAATTTAAGAACATATAAAAAAGATGCATACAAAAAAATAAAATCACTTGTAAGCTAACCTAAAAAAATAAGTTTTAAGTGTAGATTTAAAAGTACTCAGAGAGTCGGCCTGTCGAATCTCAATTGGAAGAGTATTCCAGAGCCTGGGATATTATGATAATGACAAGTTTTCTTCATGTCTAAATAGGGGCCACACTATTTTAGATTTCTATGTCTTTAATATGAACCAAATTCATAGTTAAAGATACTCATATCAATGCAACAAACTATTTACTTCCATAGTATTATTTTTTCCTACTTTGGAAGTGAATGGGGTCCATGAACAGTTTAAAAGAATCTTAATTTTTGGGTGAACAATCCTTTTAAACATGCTTCACTGTAAAAAAAATCCGTAGAAATTACAATGTTATTGCAGCTGGGTTGCCGGTAATTTACCGTAGATTTACATTTATGTTATTTACTGGCAAGAGTTTGTTCAAAGTTAAATAAATTTTAAATATGAACAAGTCTTTATCTTTACAGAATAAAACACTACAATAACAGCCTCATGCAAAGCATTGTGGGAACCAGAAATCATCATCAACCTTTTTCTGTTTTTTGCTTCAGATTTTGTTTTCCAGAATGTTTAGCTTGATGCTGTTTTTTTAGTTTTACTCTGTAAAGACAAAGACTTGTAAATGTTTAATGTTCATTTAACTTTGAACAAAATGTTGCCAGTAAAAAACATAAATTTAAATCTACGGTAAGTTACCGGCAACCCAGCTGCAATTTCTACGGAATTTTTTTACAGTGTTTGGTTTCAGTAAATCATGAAGATAATCTGTGCACACAAACACAGTGTATATATTGCATAAAAAGTAATGCTGCTGTGCTATTCTGAATATTATCTTCCCTCTTTTCATTTCTCCTCATATTTGAATCCTCATCTATTTATAGCTTTGGCTTTGTGTAAATTACTGGGATCAAGTAGGAGAAAATTACAGGTTCTCTTAGATACTTCTGGTGTTAAAGTCAGAATTTGGAGTATTTCCTCAGTGAAGTGTGATGGTTTGCGTCTGTGGATATTTGCTGTAATCTGGCGTGGAGTTAATGCTGTGGATCATTCTGGTGTTCACCAACATCTGTGTGACATTATTTATGATAATCACGCCCTTATCAGAAACACGAGGAAAGATGCCAGTTTTGTTTGGTGACATTTAGGACCAGATTTTGTGGTGGGTAGTTTAGTTTTTGTAGATTGTACACTGTAAAACCTAACAGTTAACTTAACTCAAACCTTTTAAGTAAACCGGTTGCATTAGACCATTTACGTTTTAAAACACATACATTTAAGTTCTGTAAACTTGAGTCATGTGCAATTATGCACTTATATTTAAGTTCACAGTACTCAAATTTTTTAATGTTTTAAAACTAATGCAAGCGGTTTACTTAAATGGTTTGAGTTGAGTTAACTTTTAGGTTTTACAGTGTATGCATTCTGTTATACGTGCACAAAATGTGATTTCAAGTTGGGCTGTATAGCGATTATTCGCAACTTATTTGTTGTTTGCAGAATACTAGTTTTTGTTTACATCATATATGTGAGTGTGTACTGTGCATAATTATTTTGCATATATAAATACACATGTAAAAATATATTAACTATCTCTTGAAGACATTTTACAGACCGTCATGAAAAATGTGGCCTTTCTTCATTGAAGAAATAAAGTTATACAGGTTTAAAAAGTCATAGGGGTGAATAAATAATGAGAGATATGTATTTTTGGATGAATGGTTCATTTACAACAGCTGGTGTCTTTTCAGGCAGAAAGATCAGGGGAGCGTCATACATTCACAATACTGAAGACTTTGGCACATGCTGGTTGTTTTCCTGTTATTGTTGTCTGTGTTGACCCAACTTGACATTCATTATGGAAATAGTTAAAAGTATTTTTAGCATCTGGTTTCATAAAGGATATCCAGTTAGCCCATATATCATCAGTTTTAAAAACAAAACAATTTTATGAAGTATTGGTATAACGTTATTTCGCGATGCACACTATAATACCTGTCTGATATTGATTTTGAATCGCAAAGGCAATATTATGCACAACTATTTCATGCGCTATACCGCTATTGATAAGTCCTTATCAATCTAAAAACACAGTTTGAGTCATTTATAACAAATATAATCAAATATAACATTATAAATATTAGTGATGCACCGATGTATCGGCCGCCGATATTTATCGGCCGATTTTTGATGAATTTGAAACCATCGGCATATCTGCAATGGCACGAGAAAGGCCGATACCGATTGTTTATTAATTAACTGCATAAAGAAATCCATTATATGTAAAAAAAAAAAAAAATGAGTTAATGTTGTTAATAAAATAAATGCTGAATAGCAAAAAACACCTTTTAAGGTTGTCATGTTGTCTTATTATATTTGTTTTAGCTTAATTTGTGCCTCTCTTATTATGATGGTCAGTTAAATGTTAATTAGATCCAATCCATGTTCAGTAAAAATAATTTGATGCAGAAATAAACTAGCTTATAGACCAACTGTATAGTATTGTATACAAGTGTTTAATATCGGTATCGGCCAGAAGTTGTCTGTTTAAATCGGTATCGCCCCAAAAAATCCTATCGGTGCATCCCTAATAAATATTTATCATAAAAATACCTGGAAATGTTTGAAGAACAGCGATATAAATACGCTTACACATTTCCTGGAGCTGTGTGTGTAATGGTACTTTTTCTGCGGCACTCTGACTTTTGGATGTAGCGGCATTTCACTGTAATTTATTGAGAAGCACAACAAGCAGAATTGCACGATGTATCGGTACACCCGTAATTAAGAGAGAAATATTTTAATTCTGTCTTTTTGTTTTGTGCAGGATCCATCAGTGACACAAGTAACGCGGACTGCCCCTCCTGGTTTGGAGGAGTATAACCCTTTCACAGACTCAAAACCGGTGAGTGGCTGCACACAGCTAATGTATAATTCACAAAAAAAGAGATTTTGTGCACGCTCTGCCTGTATCATTTAAGTTCTCAATAAAGGATTTATGCAAATCAATGCAATTGTACCCACAAAAGTGTGTGCTAAATGCAATGTGCATGGCGTAGTTTGTGATCCTGCAGGCTGGTTTTTAGCAGACAGCCACAATCTGGGATACTTCACTGAGAACGTACAGCATTACTCCACTCACTACAGTCCAGACCCATGAATCTGATCTTTAAAATGCAGAAGGTGCGCTGGACCACACTGTGCTTCTGGACGTGTTTCCGGATCTAACGCTCTTAGCGCATCATTCGGTCATTATTTGATGTGTTGATGAAACACCTTCAATGCACAAATTTTCATAAATAAATGACCTGCTTTCTGTGAGCAGCAATAGTGTGATGTTAATTGTTTTGTGCTGTGGAAAAGTTGAGTTTTAGGTGTATTATGCATCTAATGTACATAAAAGATTGGCCTTATTTTAACAATCTAAGCACATGGTCTAAAGCACGGGACATCTTTTTGGTAATTTAATGACAGGTGTATTGGCCAAAAAGGTGGTACCTATTCTCTTAAGTCATAGGTTTGTGAAGAGCTTTTTTGAAGCCAATGGTTGGTGGAGCCTGCTGTCACCATCTTGTCAGCGCGTCACTCGCGGATAACCGAAAACGGGTAAAGAGGCGGGGCTTGGTTGAAGCTGAAGTGGTTGGTTGCTGATACGATGCCCGCCTAGCTCGACTCTAGTGACAGCAGTGGCAGTTCACCCGTCACTGGCCACGCCCCTTGATTATGAAGAACTTTTAAGACTTAATATAATTTAAATGGATGATTTCCAAAAAAATTCACCCGTTCACAGTTTTTATGAAGGGGCTATATAGGCCAAAATCACCTTTTGTACCAGGTTGTAAACATATTGGGTCAGTTTCACGAACAAGGATTAGACTAGTCCTAGACTAAAATAAATATAAGAGCTGTCCAAACTGAAAACAACTTGCACTGACATATCTTAAAAAATACATCAGTGCCCTTTGTTTTGCCTCAAAATGCACACAAGAAATGTTTTTAATAAGGCATGTTTGTTAAAACTAGTTATATTTTCTAATTAAACTAAGGCCTAGTCCTGGTTTAAGCTAATCTCTGTCCGGGAAACCACCCCATTATTTTCTGCTGTAAAGTTGAGCATTTTAAAATGAGGGTCTATGGGGGATCCCTTTTATGAATTGCAGTTTAAGTCACTTCCGTGTTGGCTTCATCAGAGAAATTGGAAGATTGCAATTGTTTTCAGTTGCCTCAAAGTAGCAACACCAACATCTGGCCATCAGTGACTTGAAGATGGATCTCTGTTATTTTGTATTTTATGTAATTGATTGTTAAATTTGTTTAGAGAATCATGAATAAAATGATCAAAATGTTTTCTAGTATTGGGTTGTGATTCTGTTTGTAGTTTTGGACAACAGTATCACACATATATATATATATATATTTTGTTATAGTTGCCACAGAGCTCCGGTCCTAAATCAGTCCCACCCACAGCGAACACACAGCCGGCCATCATGAAGCCCACTGAAGAGCCGCCGGCGTACACCCAACCTCAGCAAACACAGGTACTGTTACGCTTCTCATTATTACCATAAAGTTTGGTCCACTTTTGCAGCTTATTCTTGCCGAGAACCGCTCACTTAAGACATATCAAGACATTTATTTCCTTATAGTTGAGTAATTTGGGTTAATACCTTAAATGAGAAAAAAATAAACATAGTGATAACTTACTACAATTTACTAAATGGTCACATGCTCGAGATGATGAAAGAGACTAACATGCTAACATCCATACCTGTGCCACCTGCTGTAGTCCTTTTAATGATGACAAGTTATGTTTTGTGCTCCTCATGAGACCTATTAATTTTTGAACACTATTTGTGATATTTTGTAATTTTATATCTTCAGCACATTTATCTCAATAATGTCTAAAAATACCCCATGGGTAATTAAGTTCCTAATTAACGTACAGACAAAACTTTGCAAAAGAGACCGTCCTTTTATTTTTTTTGTTATTTGTTTTAACAAATAAAAAGACATAATATAAGAGTTTGAGTTTAGCTCTCCACAGTCAGTCAGTACACAACAGACCCTTCCAGAAGACCCCTGAGTGTAGACAATCTGCTTACGAGTGCAGTTATGTTGTATTATTCAACAGCCCTCGGGGTGTAGGGGACACCTCGCTCCACAGACATATGGACAGACAGACACATAAACTCACATACTGTGTATCAGATGACTCACTCGCTCGCTCGGGCTTTCCACAGTGACGTCAGGCGTTTTGGTAAGGACACAAGACAAGGTGATCCAGATCTTTTGAAAGATGGTGATTACAACCCTGCTGTTTTACTGTTGCTGTAATCTTAGTATGTAGGGTGCTGGAAGGGTCGAGCCTCAGGGTCTTAACAGAAGGTTTCTTGAAGGACTGCTTTAATAAGCCGCGTGTGTCACATGATGTCGCCTTCAGGGTAAAGCTGGGATTTCTGATCCATGTATATGACCCAGATATAAGTCCACCTCCTAAGGACAATATGCATCAACAGATTGACTCAAATACGAATATTTTTTTAATAATGTTGTAATTAGTCATCCTTGCCATATGCAGGGGCGCTGTAAAGGGGGGGTAAACAATGACGATTCTCGGGGCCCACGAGTAAGAGGGGGCCCAGAGAAGCCCCCAAAATTGTGGTGCTAAAAATATTTAATAGTAAAAATTATTAACTTTAAATTATTCTATTTGCTGTTTCCTGGTATCCAAAAAAAATTATTTGTTTTGGAAACACAAACGTTTGTGGGCCCCTTTCCCCCCTCTCAAAAATCATAAAATGGTTCAGTCCGCCCAAATTGTATAATCCAGGCAACACAGCTTGACTTCACTTATAGCGCTGGCAGAATATCAACTTGGCAAAACTCAATTTAAACAGCGCAAAATGACGTTATAGATAGAAATGATTATATTTCTGTTTTTATTCACACAATAAATATTTAAACTAGTTTTAATGAAAATGCATGTAGTTTTAGGAAAAGTCAGGGAGCAGCAAGGCTTTTTGATTTATTTAGACAAAGTTATTGACTATGCAAATTTCAAAACGGTCAAAATGACGCCTTGTTTGTTCTAGTGTTAAAGATAATTACCACACGGCAAAAAATGATTTTCAAGAAAAAAATTCTTAGTAGTTTTGTCTTGTTTTCAGTAAAAATTTCTAACATTTCTTAAATAAAGATGCTTTTTCATGGTGAGCAAAACGACCCAAGAAAATTTATCTAGTTTTTTGACGAAAAACATAAAACAAGCAAAAAATCTGCCAATGGGGTAAGCAAAAATTCTTGAACATTTTTCTTAAACACTAAATTCAAGAAAATTTCAAGAAAAAAATGCTTACCCCATTAGCAGATTTTTTTTTGCTTGTTTTGTTCACAAAATCCCTTAAATGTAATATTTTTGGTCTAAAAACTACACTTATTTTCTTGGGTTGTTTTGCTGAAGAAAAACCATCTTTATTTAAGAATTTTTTTATATTTTACTGAAAACAAGGAAAAAAATACTAAGAATTTTTTTCTTGAAAATAATTTTTAATACATTTTAAATGTTACGGTTAAAATGACTGCTGGTGGCCGTTCTAGTGTTAAAAGTGCATGATAAGGGAACTCAATTTTCTCCCCATGTCAGGTCAAGAAAACGTTCGAAAAAATAACAATACACAGTTTTAGTTAAACGTTCAACACTGCAAAAATTGACTTTCTTACTTAGTATTTTTGTCTTGTTTTCAGTAGAAATATCTAAAAATTCTTAAATTAAGATGCTTTTTCTTGATGAGCAAAATGATCTAAGTAAATGAGTCTAGTTTTAAGACAAATTAATATATGTACAATTTAAGTGAAATTGTCCTCAAAACTTTCTTTTTTCTTAAATACTTAATTCAAGTAAAATTTTCTCACCCCATTGGTAGTCAAAATACCATAAAAGCGCATGATTTTATGTAAATTAATATGAAAAAAGTCAAGATGTCAAGATTCTTTTCATGGGGTCCAAAATCCTTAGCAGCGCCCCTGGCCATATGTATTGCATATGGCAATATTACAGTCTTTTTTCACAAAGTTTAACCAAACCCGGAAAAATTAGACCTGAGACCAAACTGAAGTATTGGCAATTTATTTAACCGACTGGACACGAATGTAAACGACACCAACGTGTGTGCAGTCTGCAGCGTCTCCCACACACCAGTCAGACAGAAAGAAACCCCAGTGGCTTTGCAACCAATTGTCACACGCCAAATGTCACAAGCGCTCTTGCAAACTGAGGAGGGGTTGGTAAAGGACATCCATGCACACACGCGAGATAGTTCGGGTCGTCTCGGGTCCGTTCGGCAAAGCACATTGATTTTAAATTACCTGAGATCCGATGGCACTATTATTATACCCGACCCGTGTCCGAGCCACACATGAAACCCGGACCTTGGGTTTTCGGATCTAAGTAGACGCGTGAAGACCTCTTAGTTCCTATCAATATCGGCCTAGAAAATTGCAACTTTTCATTTTTTTGTCAGTCTTAGTACACAATGTAATTACGGAAGAGTCAACTTTTGAATAGGAAAAATATCAAAACTCTTCAGTTATTTTTGAACGTGATGCTAATGGTCTAATCAGATTCAATGGATTATGCTAAGCTATGCTAAAAGTGGTATCGCCAGACCAGCTGAATGGATTCCAAAACGGTAAAAATTAAATATTTAACTCTAGGGGAACTGGAAACTGGGCATATTTTCATAAATAGTGGAATGTCTCTTTTAAATATTATTATGTATATTATAATAAAACCAGTAGGCACCCGGCGTCTGCCATTGTCATTGTCAGTCAGCTCGCCTCACACACTCTGACAGTAATAAATCAAATCTGACACCTGCTGCTCTATGATGTGACGCGCGTTCAGATCGCACTGAATTCAGGCATTTGGTTTTTTGTGTCTGCTCTTTTTAATGAAACTAAATGATTTTATAATAAGAAAAAATCAAAACGACGGTGGAAAGCGGTGGACAAGTGATTTAATCGGTGAGAGGCTAAAGCACCGTGTATCACCGGTTACACCAACAATCACAACATACTCACTATTACTAATAACCTTATCATTGGCATTAAAGGAATATTCCATTTTCTTAAAAGAAAAATTCTGATAATTTACTCACCACCATGTCATCCAAAATGTTGATGTCTTTCTTTGTTCAGTCGAGAAGAAATGATGTTTGTTGAGGGAAAAAAAAGTGGATATGTTTTATTTTTCTTATCAAAAATGACAATTGTTTTGCTAGATAAGACCCTTATGCCTCGTTTGGGATCATTTAGAGTCCTTTGAAACTCCGTTGAAAAAAAACTGTTAAGTGTTGAGTTAAGTATTAAATGTTGGGCTCTATTAAAGTCCATTAAAATGAGAAGAATCCTGCAATGTTTTCCTCAAAAAACATAATTTCTTCTCGACTGAACAAAGAAAGACATCAACATTTTGGATGACATGGTGGTGCGTAAATTATCTGGATTTTTCTTTTAAGAAAATTGAATATTCCTTTAAAGTGAAATTACTTGACCTTTACATAAGAGTCTGATAAAAAAAAATGCTCATTTACAAGAAAGACACACTTAGAGGGTTTTTCATCTGAACTCCTCATTTCATTATAGAGCTTTAGATTGGACAACTTTTTATAAAATTTGCTCCAATTAATACAACGTTAAATGCATGCATGGGCTAAATTGAATCTTTAGGAATACAGTAGCATATGCACTCTAAAAAAGGATGTGTTCAATTTTTTATACATTTTTTGTGTTATGCTATTTAACACATTATGTGTCATTTTAACACATTGTGGGAGTTTCCCGGACATGGTTTAATTTATTCCAGGACTACACTGCAAAATTATTTTCAAGAAAAAAAATTCTTAAGAATTTTTAGAGATTTCTACTGAAAACAAGACAAAATTACTAAGTTAAGATGCTTTTTCTTGATGAGCAAAAAGACACAAGAAAATAAAAAAATAAAATTCAAATTTGAGTGATTTTGTGAATAAAACAAGCATAAAAATCTGCCAATGGGGTAAGCATAAAAATCTTGAACATTTTTCAAACACTAAATTCAAGAAAAATTTGCTTACCCCATTGGCAGATTTTTTTTGCTTGTTTTATGCACAAAATTACTTAAATGTGATATTTTTGGTCTAAAACATAGACTTATTTTCTTGGGTCGTTTTGCTCATCAAGAAAGAGCATCTTAATTTAAGAACTTTTAGATATTTCTACTGAAAAAAAGACAAAAATAGTAAAATTTTTTGCAGTGGATGTCAGTGCAAAAAATTTTTTATGCGCTTTAGGCTGGGACTAGGATAATTCTTATTATCTCATTCTTATATGTTGTTCTGATAATAATAAAGAGGTGTCTAGTTTGGGACTGCATTGTGTTGTTTTTAACACGTCTGTTTTTAGAGCGCATGACCGCAAAGCTAACAGAAACAGACTAAAAGCCGGGAAACTTTTTTTTACCAGTATATGTACAAAATATTATACAGTGCACACGTAAGCAAACACAAAACTCCCACAACCATCACCATATTTACATTACAACCAGCTCAGTCTGTTAAACGAGAACATCGCTGTCAGAACGGTCAACCAAATAGTTTAACTGTCACAAAAGTCACAAAGATTTTACTGCCGGTGTTGTTTCTTACTGGTGCCTCACCCAAATCTGAAGTATTGTCAGAGGTGAGTAACTGAGCAAAATAATCAAAATTCAAATTGGCTCGAAATTTGAAGTTTACCATTTTTGGATGTCTTGTTGTGTAGCTTATTTATTAAAGCTTATGGGACCACATACTGATATAATGTACACCTTAAATGCACTGTAAATCACTTAGGATGTATGCATCTTTCAAATGCGTAAATGTAAAATGACTTTAAAGATTGCTTAAAGACTTTCCAAAAAAAGTTGTATGTTGATGGTAAAGACGGAGCCGTGAGCAAGACCCCCATATTAAAACTTCTAGTTGTGTTTATGATTGGATCTGACAGCTGTCTTCTGTAAACATTCAATGAATCACAACTAAATACGTGAGTGTTGTGTTGTATTGTGTTCTCTTAACTGTCAGGTGAAATGCTTTGTTTATTTGTTAATAACTGAATTGTGTATGTGTGAAGGATCAGGTGCGAGCCCAGGCGGAGTTATTGAGAAGACAGGAGGAGCTGGAGAGAAAAGCCGCCGAGTTGGACCGCCGGGAGAGAGAGATGCAGTCGCTCAGCGCATCAGGAGGTGAGTTATGATGACCCTGCCGCTTATTCTGTTCAAGAACCGCCCACTTAGACAGGAAGAGATCATCTGATGGACATATACAGCGACCAATCACAGTTTATTTTATACCAGGACACACAGGATATAGAGCTGCAGAGAAGACATATTTTTGTATGCCAAAACCTTGATACTAGTTTGCATTTTAGCATTAGCCGGTTTATAGCCTATAAGGTTAACTTTTAATTTCTGGTGATTGTTTTTAATTGTGTTTAATTACCTTCACCATAAAATGACATTTTGATCATAAATCACTTACCCCTGTGTCGTTCTAAACCACCAAGTCCTTTGTCTTCAGAACACAGATTTTTGGGGCTGTTTACACTTGGTATTAAGATGTGTTTTCATCGATCGGATCACAAGTGGACGAGAGAGACACATTACGTTTACACCTGGTATTTCAATCCGTCTCTTTCGTCCACTTTCGACCGCTTCTGTCCTGAATACTGTTAGGGGACGGTCCGTGAGACGGTGGGCGAGTCTCTCTGCTGTCATTCAAATGCGAACGGGAGTAATTATGAGTTTATATGGACGCAAACTTATATTATGTCGGAGTCCACTGCTTGTTTAGCAAGTATACATGCTGCACAGTGTTTTGTACGTTTATATGTATGTTGGAGCTTTCTCTAAATTTTCAGCGCAATTGATGAAATAAGATCGCGCAACTTTCACGCTTTCAAAACGAAACTACGGAGAACACCCGCAGTAGTTTTATAAATGAAAGGCTAAAAATAGTGCTGTTCACTGTATGTTCACGCCAGAAGTAAAAAAAGACGTAAAACTTGTGTTTAATACCTCAGATTAGATAAATGGGCGGAGAGAAGGCGGTCGCGTGTGGCTGTTCGAACACATTCAACCACATTTGCGTTCCGCAACTCCAAAGCGATCCGATCGAAAGTGGTTTCGACTACCTCTGGATGTGGTTGAAAGTGGTCGAAAGTGGACGCGTTCAAATCGTTTTGAACACCGTTTACACCTGGCATTAACGTCGTCCACTTGTGATCGACGAAAATGCATGTTAATGCCAAGTGTAAACAGCCTCCTAGATGAATACCAGGAGGCTCGTCCCATAAACATAAAAAGCCCAGAAAAGAATGAAAGCCATCGCCAAAATGGTCCATGTGCTATCAGTAGTTCAAAAATAAAATATAAATCGATGAGTACACTTTCGTGCGCATAGAAACCAATTTTATTTAACAATTTGTTCTCCTTCTTGGTTGTTCAGTGCACATACTGCTGACGTAACTCATTATTAATTTTTCTGTGTATTTTTCGATTAGTTTAATTAATAAAAGAGTTTTTATTAAATGTTCGTTATATTTTGGTTGCATTTGTAAGTAAAAATGTAACCGCTTAACTTTTTCCCCGCCATTGACAAGTGAACTCGTCAATTAAGAGAAAACGCTTCCCTGCCAATGACGCGTTTTTCCAGCAATCCATATTTCCGCTATTATCCACCTGGTGGCGCACTTAACCAACTTATAAAACCCCTAAGCAACCCTTTAGGTCAAACAGTTCAAACTCTGTGTATGTTTTGATCATCTTTCTTAATCTGATCTCTAACGAAAGTCCTTCACAAAAACGCAATTATCTCAGCTTTTCGCTCAAAATTTTGTATTTTTGAAGAAACCTACCCATATTTGAGAGGTGTTAAAAAGAAAGCAGATTTACAGCAGAGGGTCTATTCTTTCATTTGATATATTGTGTGTTTATATATTAACTCTTTCACCGCCATTGACGAGATATCTCGTCAATTAAGAGAAAACGCTTCCCCGCCAATTACGAGATTTTCCGTCTTTCCCCAATACCGCTATTATCCACCATTATCCACCCTTCCGCAACTTTTTAAACCCGGAAGTATTGCCCAATGGCAAGCGGCTGCATGTCCGTGTCTGTTTTAAAGATCGCTCTGGATGGGATCTCTATGAAAAGTCTGTCATAAAAATGGAATTATCTCTGCTTTTTGCTCAAAATGTGGTGTTTTGCAGAAACCTACCCATATTCAAAAGCTTATTACAAAAGAACCACTGAAGGTAGGATGAAACGGGTTTTTTTTGTTTGAAAGCAGAGGGTAATTTGGTATATTGTATGTTTATATATTTAAAGAAGAACATTTTCTGGAAGGCATTAAACTTTGGTGAAAATCATGAAAAACGCTGGCGCTGGCTGGCAACTTTTTAAAAAAAAACGATGGCGGTGAAAGAGTTAAATAAGAAAATTTTCTGGAAGGCAATAAACTTTTGTGAAAATCATAAAAATGCTACCGCTGGCTTTTTTTAAAACGCTGATGGGGAAAGAGTTAACTAGGCATTTGATATAAAAATATTAATAAATTAATTTAATCGAATCATAATTGTATCGAATAAGAGTTTGATGTATCTGCAAAATTGCACAGTTGGCACAGAAAATCGATGTTGTATCGCATCGTAATGAACTGTCCGATTTTTTTTTATTTAAGCCATTATGCAAACATTGTAAACAAAACTTAAACAGCCCGTATAAATGCACAAATTGCTTGCCAGTGTATTCTGTGTCTGTAAGCTGGCAAAAAAAGTTTACATAGTCTGCATAGTCCACACAAGCCTCACAGTTTTCATCAAAAATATCAAAAAATGTGTTTTGAAGACAATCAAAGGACTTGGTGATTTGTGATAAAATTGTCATTTTGGGGTGAACTAACTCTTAAAGGGATAGTTCGGCCAAAAATGATATTACACCCTGATTTACTTACCCCCAAGCTGTCCGAGTTGCATATGTCCATAGTTTTTCAGACAAACACATTTTCGGATATTTTAGAAAATGTTTTAGATCTTTCAGTTAATTAAATGTAATGTTACTGGGTCCACCCATAGTCCACGACCTTCAAGTCCAAAAAAGTTCGTCCATCCTTCACAAATTAAATCCAAACGGCTCCAGGATGATAAACAAAGGTCTTCTGTGTTGTTGTAGAAATATCCATATTTAAAACTTTATTAACGAAAATAACTACCTTCCGGTAGCGCCGCCATCTTAGTCGCGTCCGCATTCAGGAGAGAGTATTAGCGTAGTGTACGCACTTTTCTTAGTGACGTATGACAAATTCGGAGGGCGGGGGCACAGAGCAGCAGCAGAGTAGCCTCGGTAGGCTGCGTAAGCTCTCATCCTGAATGCAGACGCGACTACGTGAATGGCGGCGCTACCGGAAGGTATTTATTTTCGTTAATACAGTTTTAAATATGGATATTTCTACAACAACACTGCGCGGATTACCCTCAGAAGACCTTTGTTTATCATCCTGGAGCCGTTTGGATTTAATTTGTGAAGGATGGACGCACGTTTTTTGGACTTGAAGGTCGTGGACCCCGTAACATTACATTTAATCAACTGAAAGATCTAAAACATTTTCTAAAATATCCGAAAATGTGTTTGTCTGAAAAACGATGGACATATGCAACTCGGACAGCTTGGGGGTGAGTAAATCATCGGTTTAATATCATTTTTGGCCGAACTATCCCTTTAAAAGTGGTATTTGTAAGTTGTAGCAGCATCTAGTGGGGAAATTGCAAATTGGAAAATTTTAAAATTGTAGAAACATGTAAGGGGACCCGCGGTGTACATAGATAAAAAAATGATTCATTCTAAGGTAATAAAAACAAAAAAGTTTGTTATGTAAGATCTTTATGTAGTTTATATATTTTATTGCATTTACACAATACACCTTCCCCTTAATGGACAAAATTTATCATAAACTTTTGCTGATCACAGAGCTTATTTTTGCGACTTATCTTTTTGTCTCACACTCATGTGAAGCTAACTTCCTATTAAACCCCCCGTTTAATAGTTTTTCTTCATTTGTTTCCATTGCCGTCATCAAAGGGAGGAAAAACAACTGGCCTCCTCTTCCAGAGAAGTTCCCGGTGGGACCGTGTTTCTATCATGACATATCAGTGGACATCCCTGTGGAATATCAGAAAACTGTAAAGATCATGTATTATCTCTGGATGTGTGAGTAACTATTTCCTGAAATACAGTGAGACAGAGTTTATATAGCGTGATAAAACTCAGGGTGTGCATTACTTAACACTTTGTGTACAGAGTGGGTCTTGTATGAATGTATCTGTTGTGTCATCTTTGTATTTTAGTTTACAATCTGTTTTACAGTTTTTGTTTATGGTAATAATTCGGCCAGTCTTGGTACTATAGAATTTTGCTGAATAAAAATAAACAAGCAGTTTTATTTTCTTGTGTAATTCTCTTGCAGTCCACACAGGGACGCTGTTTGCAAATATATTCGGCTGTCTGGCGTGGTTTTGTGTAGATGCAACAAGGGGAGTGGATTTTGGACTGGCCATGCTCTGGTTTATGTTGTTTACACCCTGTTCATTTGTCTGCTGGTACAGACCTCTTTATGGAGCATTCAGGTATTCAAAAACGCACACAAACACATTTATTAACACTGAAACATTATGTAGATATCAAATTGTAATTGTTTTCTCTTTCTCTCTCTCTCTGTCTGTTTGAAGGAGCGACAGCTCATTTAGGTTCTTTGTATTCTTTTTCATCTATATCTGCCAGTTTGGTGTTCATGTGCTACAAGCCATTGGCATTCAAGGTTGGGGAGCTAGGTGAGATACAAACACAAACGACTCGCCCATAGACCACCTCCTAAAAATAATCAGGACAAAAGATACGGATTAAAACACCAGATGTGAATGGGAATGTGTCTCTCTTGTCCACTTGTGACCAAAAATCTTAATAGCAGGTGTAAACAGAGTCTTACATTTAATATATTTGAATATCTATTATTTCTCTGCAGACATTGTGACAACCTGTAGCTTACATTAGTTTTTAAGTGTTGTTGAATAGATGATGTGTTTTCTGCATTAATACTGATATATTTTAAGAATTTATTGATGGTTATTTGAGTTAAAGGTATCGAATGTGTTTGTGTTTGTAGCGGTTGGATCTCGGCACTGACAGGACTCAACACCAATATTCCTGTTGGGATTATTATGATCCTGATCGCTGCCCTCTTCACAGCGTCGGCTGTCGTCTCTCTCATCATGTTTAAAAAGGTGACCAATCAAAATAGCTTTCACACTATACAACAAAACATTCAAGCTGAGATGCTGTCTTACTGTGCGTTCACACCAGACGCGAATGAAGTGATTAAATTGTGCTATTTGCGTTTAGTTGGAAGCTTGAACATTTTAAGTTAACTGGCGTCATTGGCGCGTGAAATACGAGTCATTCGCGTGTGAAATTTGCCTCATTCGCACTTGAAATTTGCACGTGAAACTTAAGCACTAAGACGCTGTCTTACTGAGCATTCACATCAGATGCAAATGAACCGAATAAATTGCACTATTTGCATGTAGTTGGACTCTTGAACATTATGAGTTATGTCACATCATTGGCGTGTGAAATATGAGTCATTCGGGCGGGAACTTTGCCTCATTTGTGCGTGACGCACACCAGACGCGAATGAAGTGAATAAATTGTGCTATTTGCGTTTAGTTGGAAGCTTGAAAATTTTAAGTTAACTCGTGTCATTGCCGTGTGAAATACGAGTCATTCACGTGTGAAATTTGCCTCATTCGCACTTGAAATTTGCACATGAAATTTAAATGCTAAGATGCTGTCTTACTGTGAACAATCACATTAGGTGCAAATTATTTGAATAAATTGAGCTATTTGCATGTAGTTGGACTCTTGAACATTTTGAGTTATCTCACGTCATTGGCGTGTGAAATATGAGTCATTCGGGTGTGAAATTTGCATCATTCGCACTTGAAATTTGCCTCATTTGCGCGTGAAATTTAAACGCTAAGATGCTGTCTTACTGTGCATTCACATCAGATGCAAATGAACTGAATAAATTGCGCTATTGGCACGTAGTTTGACACTTGAACATTTTGAGTTAACTTGCGAATTTCTTGAGTGAAATTTGTGTAATTAGTGAGTGAAATTCGGAACATTTGCTTAATTTGTCCACTTTAGCTAGCTTGTGTGTGTGTGATTTGTTGATACGGCGCGAATATATGCCAAAAATCTGATTTTTTTTTTAATTCGCTCAACAGACGCTCAATTTGCACCGCCTCATTCTTGTGAATCGGGCTGCAGGATGTCTATCGTGTCTTTGCATTGACTTAAAGGTGCAGTGTGTAATTTTTAGAAGGATCTCTTGACAAAAATTCAAAATAATATACAAAACTATATGATCAGGGGTGTATAAAGACGTTTCATAATGAACCGTTATGTTTTATTACCTTAGAATGAGACATTTTTATCTACATACACAGAGGGTCCCCTTACATGGAAGTCACCATTTTGTGCCGCCATGTTTTTTTACAGAAGCTCCTAACAGGCAAACTTTTTTACTAAGTTATCTTCAGCGGTGATATGTTTGTCATGTGGCGGCTACCATAGCTTCTTTAAGCATTTCAAAAGCGAAGGGTGAGCTGCAAACTGAGTTGATGGTTGCAATTTGCAACCTCACCACTAGATGCCACTAAAATTTACACACTGCACCTTTAACATCTCTTGCGTTTAACGCTTCATTCACATCTGGTGTGAACGCACCATTAGAAAGCAGCTGCCTGTATGAAATGTATACAGTGAAGTAACTTGTGTGGGATTGCTTGCAGATCCATGCGCTGTACCGGACCACCGGTGCCAGCTTTGAGAAGGCGCAACAGGAATTCGCCACCGGCGTCATGGCCAATAAGACGGTGCAGACCGCCGCCGCTAACGCCGCTTCCAATGCTGCCCGGGGAGCCTTTAAAGAGCAGATCTGAGAGCTTTGACCCACCCCTGCTCTCTCTGTCCAAGCTACTCTGACCTCCCATCCCCTCCTCATCATCTCTCCTAACTGTACTTACAGTCATTCATAAGCCATGACTGGCTGCTCAACACCACACCACTCTCATTGACTTAATGCACTCCTGTGACTGACTGAGACCCCGCCCCCAGCCCCTCCCCTCTTGTCAATCATCAGGTGTGCCCGCCTGGTCTTTACTTTGAGTGTGTGTGGAATGCCTACCTACTCTCGAGTGTGTGCTTATGTGTGTCAAGTTGTCACTTTATTTGTTCACGTCACTGAAAAACAGGAAGTGATGTCATCAGATGTCCGTGTTTGGATCCAAGGAGAAGAGAACGATTTTTGCCCTCACAGGTCTGTCTTACCGATCTGCTTTATAACAAACACACACGCGCTGAATCTCACAGAAACACTCCAGAACACGTCCGGGTCATATATATACATATATAGCATATCATAGAAATTGGAAAAAAATATGATTCAGATACATCATAGTTATTTCAATTTATGCTGATGGGTGCTTAATTGTAATGAAAATAATACCACAATGTTGGTCTTAATGCTCAAATAATTGGCTTAGTTATTATTTTAATTTTGGAGTGAAGTGTGCCCAACCATTTGTTTCTCCAAAAAAAAACTTCAAATGACTTTTTCCTTTAATTAAGCCAGCATCATTACTTGGAGTATCAGCTCAGAGGGTCTCTATACCTGTAAATATATAAATGTACATATATATAAACGTGTATGATGATAAAGTATTGACTGATTTTAAACATATGAATGACAATGAAAGCTTCCTGGTTTCTTTTCATAGTCGAATTGTTGTGGAATGTAAATCAAGTCTTTAATATAAAGGTAAAACACTCGGGATGTGATCCTGCACATGCATGGGAAGCCTGCTGACCCGTAAACCGGCTCTCGTTTTTGCCAGGGTTACGTACTTAAAGATAACACTTTAATGGGGGTAAAATAATAGAAAAGTAATCTTAACATCACACCCCCCATACTGCACATTGCTGAAGTCACACGACGTGTGTTAGTGTAAGACCTTGCCGTGTTGGGCTGGATCAGTACCGTTAGATCACCTGATGTTGGATCCTTTAGACTTTAGTCGCGTAGGCGCTGTATTTAATGAAATGATAGACAGGCTGTTTGTCTTTACACTCTTAAAAAATAAAGATGCTTGATGATGTCATAAAAGAACCATTTTTGGCTAAATGGTTCCATGAAGAACCTTTCTGATTATATAAAGGTTTAAAAGAAAAAAAATAAAGCACCTTTATTTTAAGATTGTATGTAATTGGCTCATTTAAATCAATTATATAAGCTAGTCTTTTAAATGATTTAACCACAAATTTATTCCTAACTTAAACTGATTCTGGATTCCCACAGCCTCTTTCAGATTAAACATGACGTCTGCTATGACTAAAGCTCATCACAGTGCTAACTGATTTGTTCGCTGTTGTTTGTCTATTGGTTTGTCGTTTTGTGTCTGCGTAGATGTGTGACGCACCTGCTTGCGTCTGAAATTGTTTTTCCTCACTTTTTTTTATTAAGTGAAGCAGAAAACCTTGTAGCCTTGGTTACTGTCACCGAGAGACAGACAAGTTTTGTAATTATGGGATATGCATCAAGATTCAAACATATCTTGATCTTAACATTTCAGCAACAGTCTGTGTGTGTGTGTTTGTTTGAAATGTGTCTGCATTATAACTTTATAAATAAAGTTCATACTGGAATTCTGTCAACATACACACATCCTCATGTCAATCCAAACCCTTTTATTTCTGACATGCACTGCAAAAAAAATGAAAATTCTTCAATTAAGATGTATTTTCTTGATGAGCAAAATTACCTAAGGAAATAAGTTTTTCATTTAAGTGACTTTGTGCTTAAAACAAGCAAAAAATCTGCCAATGCAAATTTTTAATAAATTTTTCTTGATATTTTCTTGAATTATGTGTTTAAGAAAAAAGTGAAGGATATTTTTTTTACCCTATTGACAGATTTTTTTTTTTGCTTGTTTCGATGCACAAATTCCTTTACATTGTATATTTTTGGTCTAAAAACTAGACTTGTTTTCTGAAATGAATTTGTGCTTAAAACAAACAAAAATCTGATAATGGGGTAAGCTAATTTTTTATGAATTGTTCTTGAATTAAGGGTTTAAAAAAAATTTAAGATTATTTCTTACCCCAATGATGATTTTTTTTCTTTTCCTTTTTGATTGTTTTAAGCACACATTCATTTTAAAAATAAGTCTATAGTTTTTAGAACAAAAATATACAATTTAAGTGAATTTGTGCCTAAAACAAGCAAAAAATCTGCCAATTGGGTAAGAAAAAAAATATTTTTCTTAAACACTTAATTCAAGAAAATTATTGCTTGTTTTAAGCACAAATTCGTTTCAGAAAATAAGTCTAGTTTTTAGACCAAAAATCTACATTTTAAATAAATTTGTTCAAGTTAAAAAAAATCTTTATTGCCTTTTTTATTAATTTTTTAAATTATAAATCAATTGTGATATTAATTGTAGCTTTATTTGCTCATTTCAAGCACAAATTTAGTTTAATTTTTAATTTAATTGTGTGAAATTCATTTTAAATAAATTTGTTCAAGTTCAAGATTTTTTTTTTCTTACCCTATTGGCTTTTTTGCTTGTTTTTAGGACATATTACTTTATTTGTGAAATTAATTGTGTTTTTTTGCTCATATTAAGCACAAATTCACTTTAATTGTGAATTTAATTGCAAAATTTATTTTAAATAAATATGTTTAAGATTTTTTTCTTTACCTCATGGCTATTTTTCGTAAGCACTAATTCACTTTAATTGTATATTTTTTTTTGTCTAAACACTAGACTTATTTAAAAAGGCAATTTTGCTCATCAAGAAAATGCATCTTAATATAGGAATTTTTAGATATGTGTACTAAAAACAAGAGAAAAATACTAAGAAAGAAAGAAAGTCATTTTTGCAGTGTGGAACACAAAAGATAAGATCTGGAGACCTCAGCTCCACAAACCGACTCCTGCATTGTATTCTGTAGCTTCAGAAGATTTAAAATAAAGTGTGTGGTCGGATACAGAAGTGATATATCTGTAATGTATGTTTTTTTTAATGGTTTTCCCCTAATTTGTGAAGCTTAGCCGGCTCATGGAGTGTTCATCTTATTTTGTGTTCTGCAAAGGAAAGAAAATGATTCAGGTTTGAAATGGCACGAAGGTGATTGTGTAAATGTTTTCATTCACGGTTGAATTATTCTCTATAGGTTATTATGACTTGAAAGTTTAATATCTTATGAGTGTCATGTTTTTATTCTCTCTTCAAGTTTATTTAATCTCTTTCACTCTTTTACTGTGTGTATGGATGGGATGAGATGCTGCAAGTCGTTCTTCCTTTCATAAATACATTTCAACCAATGGCACCTGAATGTTCCTTTATTTTGATTTGTTTTGAAAAACTCTCTTGAAAGCCGAAATAGATCAACTCATTTGATTCTGTTGGGAGTGTGTGTGTGTGAAGACCGATATGATAAACTGACCTGTGACCTCTTGTGTGTGGTGCATTGAATCGTGGCTTTAATCTGACTCTCTATTTCAATAAGTGATGTTAGTTGAAACACTGATACGTGAGAAATGGATTGAGAAGCATCACTGGTTGTGCTCTGTTGAGATTTAAAACAGCAAGGATGGTTATTTGTATATTTTGTAAAACTAAAGCAAGGAGGCCTGTTGTCCTGAATTTCATCGTACTGTACAAATGCACTCGCGTCTCTCCTGTAGTCGCATGTTGAGTAGTTTGAGTTTTGTATATTTATTGTATTAACACAAAAATAAATTAAAAAACAATATTAACCTGTGTTTTGTGCTTTTTTATATATATTCCCTCATCTGATGCATGACTATTTTTAGTATTTATGGCCTACTTGTATAAATGTAAGTCCTACAACTGGTTTCAATAAGGATGTTTATTATTAATGTGTGTTAAACATAAATATTATATATGTATATACTGTATATATAATATTATTATAATAAAATATAATATAATTATTGGGATTTAAATGTAAAATTAATTCAGTCCTTTAACTTGTATTGACTGTGTTGTTAAATGAAACACAGATTTATGGTTTAAAGAGCCTCATAAAAATACAGCTCTGTGTAAATATACTTGCATCATTAAATTGATCCTCTTTTAAATACATTTATTACACTAGGCTTCTCTTAGCAGTAGTACAATTGCACATTAAACACTAGAGGGCGGTAAAGTGCATAATTTTCATCCAAAAGTTGAGGCGCTGGGCGGGTTGTGGCTAGAAGGGGTACAGCTAGGGCTAAAATCTCGCCAGAAGATCGCTGTTTTCATCCAAAACCTAACCCTAAACAAAACATTTCATGGGATTTATGTCGTAGCTGTATCATATCTAGCCAGAACCTCTACTTTTCATCCTTATCCTACCCCCAAACCTAACCCTAAACCCAACATCTCGCGAGATTTGGTTGTAGCTGTATCCCCTCTAGCCAGAACCGGCTGGACGGCTCTCAGACATGCACACCAGCGCTGAGAAAACTAACACGTACCTCATAATGACGTCACAAATATTGAATTTAAAATACAAATAATGACTTAAAGTATGAAAATATTTGTTTTAAATTAATACTTTTTTTATTGTAACTGTGTGAACATACAAACACAGTGCCAGGAGTAAACAGAGTTAAATATTACAGAAATTTGCGAAATGTCAGAGCGTCCAAAGGGGACGTTTCACAATCACGACTTCAATCAAGACTTATATTTGGTGTTCCCAGAGTACGGATGTGAAGTTTTAGCTCAAAATATCATATAGATAATTCATTATAACATGTTACAATTGACACTTTGTAGGTGTGAGCAAAAATCTGCCATTTTGGGTGTGTCCTTTTAAATGCAAATGAGCTGATCTTTCCACTAAATGGCAATGCAGTGGGCAAATTAAGGGGCGGAATTATCCCCTTCTGACATCACAAGGGGAGCCTGGGTTACTGGGTTGATCTTTTTCACATTTTCTAGGTTGATAGAAGCACTGAGGACCCAATTATGACACTTAAACATGAACAAAGTCAGAATTCTTTCAGATCCTTATAAATATGAAAAATATGGCTTAGCACCTTGAAATGTACATTTGTGTAGGAAAAATTTGCTAAGTAAGATAATTAAATTAGTCAAAAAACTGATCCTTTCCCTGACTGTTAAATTTATGACAACCAAACAAAATATCTTTGTATGACAAAAAAAGTTTTTTCCAAAATAGAGATGTGTATGTGCATTCCCAGAAAAGATGAAACGTGGATTCTTCTTCGGCACCACAAAATCAACATAGTGAGTCAATATCTGGAAACATTTTCTTTAAATAAAGTTCAACAGGGTAAAAAAGTTGAAGTAATTTATGTGATACATCCTTAACCTTATTTGTAAATAAGTATTTAAATGACAAAGTCCAAACTTTTCTCCACGGATTTTTATCAAACCGGCCATCTCAAAAGGACACAATATAAGGGATAGAGATCTCAGATTAAAATAATTCCCTTCTTCTTTTGTTGGGACCAGAGCAACTGGATAAAAAACAAATATGAACATATATATATTTAATAGCTTAAAAAAACAGAAAAAGAGAAAATAAGAAAAATGAAAGTGGGCCATCAAATTATGTATAGGTTAAAGAATACGCAGTCTCTACAATTTTAAGTAGTTTTTCTTGCTTTTTTGTTTAATGTGGATTCAGTATTATTTAGATACATGTTAAATTCTTACATAAAAAATTGCACAGAGAGCAGATTAAGTTTACAAAATTATTTTTAGACTCAGATTCATAGTATCTCAGAATCATTTCTTTAAAAGTTATTGATATACCTTTCTAAATATTTTCATTAATGAACTTATCAATTTTTTTCATTTATCTTATATAATTATTAGCTTTATATTTCTTCATGAAATGTTTGACAGGGTAAAATGTATACATTAATTTAAAAGACACTTCTTTAACTTAATTATTAAGAAAATATTTTTGTTGAAGGGAATATGATTTTTTTTATTTATTCAGAAAAAGTACAATAAAAAGCATGTAGATTAACAGATAAGGTACAAAAGAACCCGGGGAATGAATGTGAAAATAATGATTAGTACGTAAACATAGGGCCTGACGTACAACTTCCGGGCGCTTGGCCCCGCCCACACCCACATTCATGTCATACCTTTCTAATTATTTTAAGTCTACTGACAGGCCTCTGAAGATTAATACAAATACTTATTTCTTTTCTTTCGGTTAATTCTAGTAAAATTTGACTCAAATGTGTATTAAACTACTTACATTACGATTAAAAAAATTAAAATATTATCCTACATCCATCGAAGATATATCAAACATCGAATAACATTTTTAATGCATCACTTTTAATTTAAATAACTTATTTTAATGAAAATGAAGAAGATTATAACGGATAACAATTTTTTATTGTTTATAAGATGACGCCTCTGTATCCCTGCACGACACAGAAACCAGGAACTGATGCAAAAGCAGAAGTTTTCCCCTCATTATTTGACTGTAAAATGAGTCACACCTTTCTTACCTGTGCGGTCACGTGACCCGCGAGGAATGAGCTGCAGTCTTCAAGTGTGTCGTTTTAAAGACAAGAAGCACTTTCTTTATCTCAGTGTGTGCGTGTGTGTGTGTGTGTGTGAGAGTGTGTGTGCGTATTATGGGTTTGTAGGAGTAAAGCGTCTCCCAGTCAGACCAGTTTTTCCAGTTTGAGCTTGAGAACTCACAGCACTACAGCGCAGCACAGCTCAGCACAGCTCCTTCACACTAACGCGGAGCGAATATGGAGCAATAAATCAACATAAAACAACCCAAAGGATTGAAAGAATTTGGTTTCAGATCGGTAAGTCATGTTTGATTTTATAAAGTAGTTTGTTTGGAAGTGATGTTGTTGTGAAGTGTTCGGTTAAGGTGTGTCGCACCTGAGTTCCTCTACCTGTGTGTGTGTATGTGTGTGTGTTTGACTCTACAACAACACGCAGATTAGAAATAAACTGTGTTGAAGTTATTTATATACCAGCTTGTCTTCAGTAATTTCACCTAAACTTTAATTTTAGATTTTAAAGGGTGATTTAGGGCAGCAAGAAACTCTTTTGAAAATCATTTTGGCTGTGGAGTTTTTTTTTTTTAGGTTCTGTGTGGTTCTTGGTGTGTCAGTATAGATTTTGCAGTATGATATACTGTCATGAATGTGATCTTATCAATTTCAAAATGTTTTCCTGTGAGGTCATGTTTTATTGTGTTTTTTACTACATGTTTGGTAAAGCAAAAAGTTATAAAGATTTCATAAGATCTACACTGTGGGCTTGGTTTAGTTTAGAGTAACTTTGAGGAAAAGAAGTGAAAAATAAAACAGCAGTTTGAAATGAATAAAAATAAATGCAGCATTGGAGCTCAAAATTAAAAACATATTAAAGTATATGTAACTGATGGTAATAAGTCTTGGGAAATAAACATGTTTTTTGTGGCATTAAGTCAAATGTTGATATCATATAAGCAGATTAGAGGAAGACCGATAAATGCGTTTTGCCGATTAATCGGCACCGATAGTTCAATGGTGGAAAAATCGGCTATCGACAGAAATCCATGACGATTGTTTTTCCAAGTGCGTCGTTTGCTTTATATCATTATAAAGTAAGTAATTTGCTGAATAGATGCTGTATAAGCAAAGAAACAGCAGCAGGAACCTAAGTTTGTCGTCAAGGCTGACAGGACGCTAATATTAAAAAAAAAATCAGTCGGCTAAGCTGTAAATAAAATAAAGTTAATAAATGAGAGAAAGCGAACTGTATGCAGCTGTTGGCTATACGTTAGCATATCAAAATAAATCAAAACCTAATTTCAGATCTTTTTTAACATCATTTTTTATTTGATTAGATAATCATTACTTATTAAAACAGCAGCAAATAAAGTACAAGAGAGACTTCACGTATTGTAGACATTTATGTAATTTAAAAAGTTAACAGTGCAAAGTATTTACTTTAATGCTTATTAATATAATTTATTTCATTTATGACATTAGCAAATGGTTCAGTACCGTTGTTTTATTACTGCTGTTTCACTTTGAGTGCTATGTTTGTTTTTTTAACCCAGCATCTATTTTAAAAACTCTCAGTCGATTAATCGGTTACCAGCAAGTATGGACCAACCTAGTTATCGGTAACGGTAAAATCCACTACCTGTCCTCTAGAGCGGATGTCAACATTACATTTACGGTAATGCTTTACGAAAAGGTTGATTTGTTAATGCATTAGCTAACACGAACTAACAATACATCCACAGCATTTATTAATCTTAATTCATGTTAATTTTAGCGTTTACTAATGTATTTATCCAATCAAAAGTTAAACATTAGTTAACGCACTGTGAATTACTAACATTAAGATGAATAAATGCTAAAACTTGTTTATTGTTATGTTAGCTAATGCATTTGCTAATGTTAACAAATACAAGCTTATTGTAAAGTGTTACCATTTAATACTCATTGCATTTATGTCATGTTCAGAAATTGATGTTGGACATGGGATTGTAGCAGAAATTATTAATTTCATTTATATTTAAACAGATTAATGTGTATAATACTAATAACTGTTACAATCAGAGTTTTCTCTGTAGGGTCGTTGAAAAGAAAATATCAAGCATCTTTTGACTAGAAGTTACTTTTTGCCAGGGCAAAAATGTGACCCAGTCTGTGAAAATCTAGCTAAAGTAATTTTAGTGATTTACTGTTTTCTACATAAAATCATATTATACAATGTAAAGACCGTTATATGAAAATCTTGATATCTCTTATATTAATTGAGTAAAATCAGATTGAAATTAAACTTTGATGTTTTAAATCTCATTATTAGATTATGAAACCATTTAATCCAGAAAGAACTTGGAAAGTTGTGTAGAAAAGTAAAAAAAAAAAACTTATGTTGGTGTGTTAAGTATATTAAGTGGTATAGTTCCTGTTATAAGTAAAAGAATCCTGCTTTGAAACACAACAAACACACCTTTATTAGTCTTGTGTGTGTGTGTATTTCTGTAAATGTGCTTTGGGTTTCTTTCTTTCTGATGAATGAAATTCTCGTGAGTTTTTGGACGAGTCTTGACCTGAGTCTCGCTGTTGATCTTTTGTCATCTCTTCAGCATGTGGGCTATATTTACGAGACTTTGCTGAAAAGTGCCACAAAGCAGGTTTAGTCTAGATGGGACGTAAGCATTCACACACTGTGTTGGCGTGGCGTGGTTTCTGTTTCTTTTAGAATTGGCTTAGGATTTGTAATCCAAATCTGTTTTAGAAGTGTACCAGATAATGGAGCGATAACTGCACAATATAAAGGTGAAGTGAGTCATTTCTGCCATTCTCTCTGTGGTTTGTTAGATATGTAAGAAAAGCAAATGGACACAAGATTGATAGAAAATATGTTGACTAATTTTAGACTCCGTTTCCTCATAGTTGAACTTCCTCATAGTTGAACCCCCAAGAATAAAAATTGTGTCATCATTATCTCACCCTCTCGTTGTTACAAACCTGTATACGTTTCATTGTTCTGATGAACATAAAGGGTTTTTTGGCTGTCCCAGACGAAAGTTTGCCATCGTGAAACAATGGTCGTGGTTTCTGTGATCGTGGCTCTTCATTGGTAGTTCTATATCGTACAGTGAGAGAGGTTCAAAGGCGGCAATTTTCCCAGTCTTGCGTCCAAAGACGGCGTACGATAGTTTTCTGACAATATCAGATATTCAGCGTGATCAACGCACAATGTGTTTGCTTCTACGACCTGCGTACATGTATTTGTTTACCATTAGAGCATGCTGGTGAAATTGCGCTAACGTGTGACGCAGCCGTCAAAGCCTCTGATTCAATAGGTGTCATCATCGTACAGTCATCGTGCTTGTCATACCCAAGTTTAAAAGCTTCATGTCGCACTGTGTGATGATAAGGTAATTTTCTTATAAGTGTGCAAAAATCCTGCCGTGTATCCCAGGCTTAAAGGAAGATATTTTGAGGAATGTTTGTAACCAAACCGATCAGATTAGCCCCATTGACTTCCATAGTATTTTTTATCCTACTTACTCCTACTCCCTTTACACGACTTGTATAACAGTTACAATACAATGCCATGATTTTTTTAAAGTGGTACCAAGTTTTTTGGACAATGCCATAATTATAATATCACAATGTTCTTGTTAAATATTTTGGGCGAACTATATGAATACAATTTGCATGCATTAATATAGCAGTTATGGTACCATTGTATTAAAGGGGACATTTCACAAGACTTTTTTAAGAGTAGCTCAAAATACCCTACAGATAATTTATTATAACATGTTAAAAATTGCCACTTTGTAGGTGTTATCAAAAATGGGTGTGTCCTTTAAAATGCAAATGAGCTGATCTCTGCACTAAATGGCAGTTCCGTGGTTGGATAGTGCAGATTAAGGGGCGGTATCCCCTTCTGACATCACAAGGGGAGACAAATTTCAATGAGCTATTTTTTCACATGCACGCAGAAAATGGTTTACAGTGGTTTTTGGCACTTGGCCAAAAACTGAAAGTGACTTTAATATATATCTAACTTGTATATTAAAAGTTTTTGTATAGTTGAATTAACCCTGAAGAACCCGAGAACCCTTTTGGTAGCAGCAATTAACAGCGGCCAAATTTGACCCTGTGTGTTCTCCAAGGTTAATTTCATTAATTTAATAAATCTGAGTCGGACTACAAACCAAAAAAATAATCAAACTTTAAAAATTAAACAAATCTATGCTACAGAATCAGCCTTTTATCTAAATAACAAAGTAAAGATAAAGAAAACTGTTTTTCGGTGCATTAGTCTGTTTTCTGGTAAAAGGCCATTTTCTTTTTCTTATTAACCTTTCAGAAGTAAACAACACTATCACTGTCATTGTAGTTAAGTTGTAGTATAAATGTTTACTAAAACCACTACAGGCGACGTTTAGTGTGTTGTGAAACAAACAGAAACAGCATGTTTAATGTATAGGCATCCCATGGAAGACCCCCTTACAGGCAACACGTCCCTCCCATCTCCAGTTTCTCCTCTAGTGTTTCACTAATAGACGATATATTGTTACCTACAAACACATGGCATCATGGGATACGGTTCACCTCTGTTGATTCTGGAAATGTCACTGAACTGATAGTTTAGCAGGGGAAGAAAAGCTCAATCAAAACTTGAGTTTGCCGGCTCAGCCATTGAAACGCATCTCTGTTTTGGCTCACATTATGTAACCACCCTACACATAGAAACCACTTTAACCATTCAGGCAATTCCCCAATGAATACAATTAAGACCCACCCTACATTTACATATTTCATTGCATATCCAAATATCAATGTGTTCATTGGACAAACGTAGCACAGTTATCATCTGATGATCTCAAAATGACCTGGCCTATATAAATAAATAAATAGTAGTACAAACACTAAAGAGCAAGGGTGTAACCACGTTTTTTAAAATGGGACCATGTTTTTTGGACGTTACCTTTGGAGTACCATGAATATCAAAGTACATCAATGCTGAGTAATTATTCAGTTACGTGGCGTATACGTGATTAATGGCAACAAACCTTTTAGGTTTAGAGTTTAGGGTGCTTACGTTTTTGACCATGTTACATTATCAGCATTTAGTGCCATTCAAAGACCTTCATGTTTTTCTGTGATGCATTTGTGATTTTTTCCGCTAAAATAATCAGGATCACAGAGTTGGGCTGTATGAACTCAAGTATGGTTCAAGATTTATAAACATGGAGATGTAAAGAGATGTCATTTGACCGCTCACGTATGTAGACGCTTCTTCCATTTTGAAGTTGCAGACGTCACTCACAGTTTTCCACGATACCACGACATTGCGCAGCCTATGGTTAGCATACCTTGCAGATTTATGTTCCCCAATATATTTGTAAACCCCAAAAAATGGGCTAACCTTCTACAGGTGAGAATGGCTTGTATATCAACGTAATATTACAGGTTTTGAAACCATAGCATCTTTTTTTGGCCATTTTGCCTTTCATTTAACAGTAAATGAGGAAAGGATAAGGAAATGAGGATAGGATAGGGAAATGATCACCACCCAGGATTCCAACTCGGGTTGCCGAAAGTGCGAAAACACCACGTTGTCGGAGAACTTCCCACTACACCATCGGCTCCTATAGCATCTTTTAATGTCGCATAGCAAACACTTTTGTCTTGGTGTATCATTTTAGTTCAACAAATATAATATGTAAATCTACGACATTTGATCAAACATGTGTACAACTGTGGTTGTGGACACACCATTAACTTGCTCTCTAGTGTTCACAGGCTGGGTCATGGCTGGGTTGCCAGATTTGCTCAACAAAACCAACCCAATAGCCAATTAAATCAATATTAATCTTACCTTAAACTGGCGCAGCCCTTTTTGAGTGTGGGGGGCAAGGAACACCTTTAAATTAATATAACCCTAGCTTTTTTTGTTTTATCGAACAATAGACACTTTTTTATGGAAGTGTCTAGAGGTGAAAATATAATTTATTTTTAGCCGTTTACATTTATTTGTAATAAATAAAAAATTCAATATAGTATTATTTTTAATACATAAAATTACTAAAAAACTGAGGTTTGTGTTGGTTTGCTGCATACTCCTGTCACAAATGAATAAATTACTGCATTATTAATACTGCTAAAAGATTTTGAAATATAAAAACTCCATTCTTAGACCTTTCCAACAATATATAGTTTGTCGTGATAGATTAACATTTACATGAAAAATATTGAGTGATAGCACCAGTTAACAGGTTAATTTTGACAGGCGATACACATATCCTTTGATTTTAACGCGCAGAAACAGTAATCCACCAGTGATCACCACAGACTTGGCAACATCGGACCATTCCAATATGGCGGATAACTTCCATATTGTGGCCCATAGAAACAGCTGCTAATGACGTATCTATGTATTTATATCTATGTTTGTAAGAAAAGGTTTGAATTTAATGCACCTGGTTGCTCGTCCTTTAAATAATGTAGTGTATTTATTGTAGAGTTGTATATGACACGAGTGTGTTTAACATTCATTAAATTTAATAAACTGCAGCATTGTTTCACGGTTAAGCTTCATTTGTATCAAATGATACATTTTTCTGCAACACATTTCCATTTTAGCAGCGATTTATTGGTGAGATTTCTGCTTAATTAGGGTTAATATTTGTCTAAGAAATAAGCCCAAGGCCTTAAATGAACTGATTTAAACAGGTTTTTATTAGATCTTCTTCATGAGTTGGAAGGATGAATTGCATTGGCTTATGTGTGTGTTTTTAGTATGGGTGATATCGCCGAATGTGTATCCATGTGATTTAGTGTTTGTGGTTTTAGTGGGAGGGTTGAACAGTTTCTGACAGTTACACACTTTATGAGAAAGAAATGTCACAAATGAAATCTCAACTCTTTCTCTTAGACGGTGGGATTCATAAAAAATAGATCATTGAAATCCCCGAGCAAAACCAACAGATATCTCATATGATTTTTAGAAGAGATTTCTTCAAAACTGGACAGATTTACCCGATATCAAAAGATATTCTAGTCATATACTTTATATCTTATTATTATTACTCATAGTATTCTTGTATGTCCACATTAATTGTAACTCTATAATGTATGTCAGTAATTGATTCTTGATCTGGCTCTATTTGTATTTTGCATCTTGATTGCAAATGAGATTGCGGTCTCACCACCGGCACGTAATAATAGTCACAAACTCCAGGCTAACCACTTTAGTGTAGATGTGATCCGGAATAATCTCTGTTTATATAATTCAGGGTGAACTGCGTCTTCATATTGTGTCAGTGTTTAGGTTATGCCAGTAAAATCTTTTCTTCCCGAAACACAACACAAGCAAATCGCTCAGCAGAAGTTAAAGGCTTCGACTTCTGGATTTGAATTTCCTGACTTGTGAAGCAAATGGGTGAGAATTTGAATCCAGTGAATTGCAAAACTAGTTTGCACAAGGCTTCTTGAGTAAAGTAGACATCCTGAAACACTCCCATCATGTAGAAACTTGGAGGATTTCTTGTCCTTTCTTTGAAAAGTTTTATTTTTATTTTTAAAGATAACTCGCATAGGTTGTATTGTTTTTATTTTGTATATAAAAGGACAGCTAAATTCTAAAAAGTAGTTTCATTTATTTTTTAATTACATCAATTAACTTAATCCAAAACAAAAAGTGCATTTGTTTGAATAACCGTGCCAATTATTTGCATATACTGCAGTTTACTCTAGATCTGTTGTTAATTCACATACTGTATGTTTAATGGGAGATTATATGTGTGTCTGGTTGCATCTATCATGAAATATATTTGTATATCTACTGGCGCATTTGCCAAGAAACTGCAGATGCAAATGACACTTGATATTTCCAAACCACGATCATTGAGTTCATTCACAAAACATAAGCTGAAGAAAATGTTTATGAACAATTTACACTAATTTATCTTTATTAAAATGAATCACGTAAAGAACTTGTAAGATGGGAGAATTGGTTATCTTTCTTTTACTCTCTCAAACCAACCACATTAAATATTCATTTAAGTTATACATTTAAAATCATGAACATTTCCTGTCTGTATTTTAATCCGACATCCATTGGTTTATTTCTCCTGATGTTCATAGACGCGCAGGTTTTCCTCAGGTCTCAGGTTTCGGTCTCTCACAGGTATCCCTGCCTCCATTATGTTTTTGAACCCTTCCCCCATGTCAGGGCGAGACTTTGAAACCAGTTTCCCTGGGCTATCAGCCCTATAAAAGCACCTGCTGAAGGTCTTTAGGGACGTGGGTGGCGGTTCAGCGTCATCAATGGGAATCTTTGTTTTGTGCATCATGGCATTGAGAATATGCAGTGACGACTGAACAAAGATAGTGTCTATGTGTTTGACCGGGAATGTTGATAAATGTCATTTTAAGGAAATGCAAAGATCATGGAGAGAGTTTTTGTAGTTATCAAACACGGTTATTTTCATATGATGCCACACAAGTGCCATTATTATTTATACTTTCATTTGTGACCCTGGACCACAAAACCAGTCATAAGTCACATGGGTATATTTGTAGCAATGGCTAACACATTGTTTGGGTCAAAATGATCTTTTTATCATATTATTTTTATTTCAAAATCATTAGGATATCAATAAAAATATTTTGTAAATTTCCTAACGTAAATATATAAATAATGTATTTATCATTAGTAATATGTGTTGCTATGGACTTCGTTTGGACAACTTTAAAGGTGATTTTCTGATTTTTTGCACCCTCAGATTTCAGATTTTCAAATAGTTGTTTCTCCACCAAATATAGTCCTATCCAAACAAATAGTGATGCACGGATGTATCGGCCGTTTTTTGATGAATTTGAAACCATCTGTTTATCAGCAATAGCACGACAAAGACAGATACCCATTGTTTATTAATTAACTGCATGAAGGCAATACGTTGCATGTCTGTTGCATAATCCAGCATATTTCTTTTAAAGGAAAACACCACATTTTTTCAATATTTTACTATGTTCTTATCAACTTTGACGAAATTAATACATCTCTTTCTTTTTTCAATGCGTGCACTTTTAATCTTTGTACAGCGCGTCGTGAATGTGTTAGCATTTAGCCTAGCCCCATTCATTCCTATGGCTCCAAACAGGGATAAATTTAGAAGCCACCAAACACTTCCATGTTTTCCCTATTTAAAGACTGTTACATGAGTAGTTACACGAAAATAAAACTTTTGTTTGGAGCCATAGAAATGAATGCGGCTAGGCTAAATGCTAACGCATTCAAGAAGCGTTGTACAAAGGTTGAAAGTGCATGCATTGAAAAAAGATAGGTATGTATTAATTCATCTAAGCTGAGGTAAAAACATAGTTAAATATTAAAAAACAGTGATGTTTTCCTTTAAAACAATTATCAAAATAATTAAATACTTTCCAAAACAAATTATGGTTTGTCAGACGTGAGATGGGACTAAAATAGTTAATCACGTCGTGAGAGATTACTCATTCACGTGAGCCATGCGGTCAGAGTATATAGAGAGAATTGTGTTCTGGTTTTTTTTCAAAATCTCGGAAAAAGACCAAAAACCGCCAAAATTTGATCTTGGTGCCTCTCTTATTATGTTGGTCAGTTGAATGTTAAATAGATCCATACCATTTTCAGTAAAAATAATTTGATGCCGAAATAAACTAGCTAATAGGCCGACTGTATAGTATTGTACAAGTTTTTAATATCGCCCCCCAAAAATCATATCGGTGCATCACTACTAACAAACGATACATTACATTTTTTCCATTTCTATTACAAAAATTGACCCTTTACTGTCAATTAGAATTTAATTTTGCATCCGAGTGTTTTCTTTTAAAATTACACATTTAAGAAGGAGAAAGATTTATTGGGCAATTGAAAAGATTGATCTAACTCTTTCCTAATATCGACCGATACATTGCTCACTGCAATACATTGGTCTATCACTAATTCAATTTAATTTTATGTATATAACGCTTTTTACAATTGTTTAACTGTTTTAAAGCAGCTTTACATTAATAAGCAGGAGAAAATATATTGAAAGTACACAAAAGTAACAAAGTACAGCGGCTAAGATTAAACCGTACTAGGGGGCATAGTAATAATGTAACGTATAGAAGAGAGTTCAAAGTTAAGCCAATATCAGCGGTTGAAAAAAACTCCCTAGCGGTTGACAAAAAAACTCCTAGGAGAAAAAAAACACTTTTAGGGGAAACAAACCTTGAGAGAGAGCCAGACATAGTTGATTTATAGAGGATATACTATATATTAGATACTATATCATACAATTTTATGGGAATTAAATTCATATATGATA